>NC_069074.1:89139661-89482339 GCF_025698485.1 Gossypium arboreum
ATGTGAATGCAATTTATAATACTTTGGTTTAAGTTTCATTTATATTTACATTCTAAACTTATGTTCTTTTAGGAGAGATTTGCTTTAGAAGTCTCCGATGATTAAGAAGGCATTAGGTAAAAGATGGAGAGACAATAAAAGCACTTTAAAGAAACAATATTTTAAGAAAGACATAGGCCTCGAGGAAAAACTGAGAAATGTTCCGCCAGGAATGCTGAGGTATCAATGGGAAGATGCGGTTAGATTTTGGAATTCAAAGAAAGGAGAGGTATTGCGTATTTCCAAACTCTTATATATAGTGTTTACTATATACGTAATAATAATTTTATTATGTAGGACCGTGAGCGAGTTGGAACAAGCGGAGGAAAAAACAAAAATTCACGCATTACCAGCGAGGTCGAGAAGTTTTGCTTCAGAATGAGGCCGAGGTATTATGAATTTATTAATTCTTTCAAATATTAATAATTTTCTATTATTAAATAATATTCTTACTACTATATTGTAGGAAGTCAACTCCGGACAAAAAGTTGGACGCCTTGACTTTTTGAGATTACGCATAGGAAGAAAGATGGATCTCCTATGACATCCGAAGCTGGAGAAATTATGGTATATTCACTTAATATATTTGATTTATTCTAAATATTTATAATCTTTACTTATAATTGTTTAATTCAATTCATCATTAGTAGTTTTAAATAATGTTAAGTTATGTTGCATTTCTTTTTATTATATATTTCGTTTCTAACTCTTTAATTGATTTTTAGGAGAAACTAAAAGAGAAGAAGGCGAATATGAAGCGATTGCTTGAGTGATAGTTCTGTTAATCTTGAGAACATTGATAATGTAATTATCACTGAAGTTTTGGGTCTGAAAGGTACGGTCGGGTTCGATTTCAAGGATCCGTGTTACCCCGACCCAATATTTTGGATCCGGCCCGAAGAATACATGCCTTCCTAAGTCAAGCTCAAGTCAAGTTCGAGGTTAAAAGACCGAGATAGCTCGGATGCAAGCGAACACGGTTGAGCAAATTGCCGAGGTTCAACGAAAATATGAAGAACTCCAAGAACAACTTAGAGCGGAGGCGGAGAAGGGAGGCAAATGCTGCAAGAGAGAGGCCGAGGCACGAGCGATGGTAGCGAGCGAGCAAAAAGTACGATGACCTCTAGCTACGACTTCAGAGATGATGCATATGTTTCAACAATCGCAAAAGCCGCCGCTTAGACATTAGTTTTCTTATTGTAAGAATGTTTTTAAGTTTTGTCACGTTTAACATTATTGTAAAAATATTTTAAATTTACTTTATTTATTAATTATATCATATATCTTTAGTTAAATTTGAAGTATCATTTAGAATTAATATTTTTGGTTGTATTTTTATGTTAAATTTGTTGTTTTTATTGCATTTTATATTATATTTGTTGTATTTGGTTGGATTTTAATGCAGGAAGGGCTGGATATTGATGAAAAAAAATATTTACAAATATGCCAAAATTAGCGGCGTTTGTAGAAAAAGCACCGCTAAAAGCCTTGACCTTTAGCGGCGCTTTTCCAACAAATGTCATAAAGCCTCGACTTTTAGCGCGCGTTTTACCACAAACACCGCTAAAGCCACGACCTTTAGCGTTTTTCCACAAACGCCGCTAAACGCCGCTAAAAGCCCTGACCTATAGCGGCGTTTTAGAAAGCGCCGCGAAAAGTTTTAGTGGCACCTAAAAGCGCCGCTAAAGGCTAAAAAAAGCACCACTAAAAGTCTATTTTCCTTGTCGAAACCATTTTCAAATCGTGGTGTTGGAAAATGGGAATCGATTTTAAAAATGAAAATGGGAGTCGCCACCAATCTTTTTTAGGTGTGATTGGATCACCTTTAAAACATTTTGTTTTAAAATCATTAGTTTTGGTCCACAGTAAAAAAAACGAGTTCGGAGTCGATTACGTGACGAGGAAGGATTAGCACCCTCAGAACGGCCAAAAATTGGTACCTAATTGATTATCAAATATCTTTAATGTCGAAAGAAAAAAAAAATTTAAGATGTAGTCCTCTTTAAAATATTTTAACTTTGAAAATTGGGATTCACTAGCGTCAAAGTATTAACATTAAGTTATCCCTTTTTGAAATTCCTATCTCAAGCAAAGAAACGCTATATCCAATAAGTTAGGACATATTGCTTTGAAATTCCAAGATCTTGGCTTGCATTTAAAAACCTTTAAAAACTTAGAAGGGTGCTTAATTATTCGAATTCAACGAGAAAAGTGGCAACTCAATAAGTTAGGGCACTACTTTCTTGAAATTTCCAAACACCAAGCATCGCCTTATTTGCAAAAAAAAAATCTTATCTCGAGGTAATAAGATGTCATATCTAGTGAGTTAGGACACAACACCTCAAATATCAGAGAGTAAGTATTTTATTTAACACTCGTATTATGATTTAAAAGAATATGCCGTTATTTAGGTTAAACGTGAGAGAAAAAAAAATCAAAATCCAGTAAGTTAGGGAACGATTGTCTCGGATTACCAAATACGAAATATTTACTTTAGTGAAAGAATTACTATCGGGTTGGATAAAACCTAAATTCGTAATGAAACAAGATAATAAAGAATGCATAACAAGTAAAAATTGATAACCATAACAGGATAAACATAAACACAAATATGAATACTAACGATAAATACGAAGGTAAGATAAATGAGTCGAATAAATAATAAGAAAGGGAAATAATGAATAAGCTAAATGTTTGAAATTATTTAAAAAATATAAATAGAATAGATGATGAAATAATAATAAAAGTAATGATATGTAAATAAAATAAATATGCTAAAAATATACAGTTATCAAATTAGTTAATATAAAATAATAACGTATAAGTAAATACAAAAATAAAGGAAAATATAATAACAATAATAGAAAAATACAACAATAATAATAGTAAAAGATATAATAACATAATAATATAATAGTAATAATAACAATATGACGATAATAGTAAAAAATAATATATTAAATAATAGTAATAAAAGTAATGCTAATAATAATAATAATAATAATAATAATAATAATAATCTATTAAGTTATAATGAAAATAATGATAATGATGATATATTAGATAATAATAGTAAAATAATAAGTAACAATAATAAATTATAATAATAGTGATGAGAATAACAAGTGATGATAATAACAAGAATAATAGTAGTAATAATATATTAGTAATACATAATAGAGGTAGTAAAAAATATAGTAGTTATAGTAATAATAATATAAACAATAGCATATATAATGTATGAAAAATAATGATAGTAAAATATAATAATAGTAATAATAATAATGGAATGAAGGTAATAATAATATTAAAATAAAGTAAACAAAATAATACTATATATTAATATATATACACATATAATGCAAATACACACTACCATATTATAATAATAATAATATAGAAATACAAAGAGCAAATAAAAATATTAAATTTAAAAACAATACTATATATAAAAGTATATACATACATATATGTACATAAAATATACACTAATAATAATAATAATAATAATAATAATAATAATAATATTAAAATGCGAAAATAAATATGATATAATAGTAATATTAAAATGACGTAATAAAAATAATACTTATATATATAGAAATGTACATACGTACATATATAATAAACATACATTAATTAATAGTAAAACAATAGAAGTGCTAATAATATTAGTATTAGAATGAAATAAGAGATAAATGCAAACATAATAATATAAATAAGGTAAACAGAAACAAATAAAAAAATAATAGGAAGGACATAATCGAATCTGAGAGCAATATTTTGGGGCAAATCCGTAATAAATAAAAGAAGAGGGGATTAATTCGCACATGCAAATAACCGGGAAGGACTAAAACGGACAATAGCCCTTTGACCCAAAACGTGCAGCTTTGATTTTATCCCTTATTTCTTACTACGATTGGAGTGAATATAATGAAACCCTTTGAACCTTTTTGATTGCTATTGATATACTGATTTTTTGTTCTTGAATCTCCAAAAAAAAAAAGAAAAATCCCCTCTTGAATCTCAAAAAAAAAATCTCTTCTTGAATCTCAAAAAAATTTCTTCTCTCCAAAATACAATAAATTCCTCTCCAATCCCCCCTCCCCTTTTACATTAAGATTGTGGCTTTTTATAAGCTTTTACCACTTGTTCTTCTTTTTTTTTTTAAATTTATTTGCCTTTTCCATTGTAGGCAAGTGGAGCAAAATGGGGGTGGGTGGCTAATTATGGTGGTGGAGTAGATGAGATTAGGTTTTTTCTTTTTCTGATTTTTTTTTTGGGGGTTGGGTTAGTGTTTTGGGCTAAGTTTTGGGTTTGTATTGGGTTTTAATTGGGTAGTTGAGTTATGTTTATTTAGGTTTGGTTTTATTGGGCCCCGGCAAAATTTGGGCCATCTGGTGCCCTCTTTGCTTGTTGTTGTGTAACAAGAACAGAGCAAAGACTATAAAGGACCAATTTTGCCCGGCTCGCCGAAGTCTTGAGTTCTTGATCTGCTTCTTCGATCTGTTCCCCATAAACACAGGGATGCCAAATCTGCTGTCTTCAACTTGTTCCTTATAAACACAGGGATGCCATGCTGAAATCTTCGATCTGCTTCACTGTAAGCACAGGAATGTCAGATCTATTTCTTCGATTTGTTCCCTGACAATACAGAGATGCCAAATCATCTTAGATTTGCTTTAACGTAAGCACGTGAAAGCCAAATCAACTATGATTCGATTTGCTCCTTGTAAACACAAGGATGCCAAACTATCTTGGATCTGCTTCGGTGAAATCGTCTGAAGGCGAGATCTGCTATGTGTCTGCTCTCCATCAAAGTGAAGATGCCAAACTTCGATTCGTTCTCTGACAATACAGAGACGACAAATCATCTTAGATTTGCTTCATCGTAATCACGTGAAAGCCAAATCAGCTATGTCTTTGATTTGTTCCTTGTAAACACAAGGATGCCAAACCATCTTGGATCTGCTTCGGTGAAATCGTCTGAAGGCGAGATCTGCTATGTGTCTGCTCTCCATCAAAGTGAAGATGCCAAACTTCGATTCGTTCTCTGACAATACAGAGATGACAAATCATCTTAGATTTGCTTCATCGTAATCACATGAAAGCCAAATCAGCTATGTCTTTGATTTGTTCCTTGTAAACACAAGGATACCAAACCATCTTAGATCTGCTTCAGCGAAATCATCTGAAGGTGAGATCTGCTATGTGTCTGCTCTCCATGAAAGTGAAGATGCCAAACTTTGATTCGTTCTCTGACAATACAGAGACGACAAATCATCTTAGATTTGCTTCGTCATAATCACGTGAAAGCCAAATCAGCTATGTCTTCGATTTGCTCCTTGTGAATACAAGGATGCCAAACCATCTTGGATCCGCTTCAGCATAAACATCTGAAGGCGAGATCTGCTATGTGTGGCCTATACCCTACTGCTTAAGGGATTAAGGCGCGTCATCCTGTAGAATGATTATGCCTAATAAGTAGGATGCCAATGCTCGAAGTGAGTCAAATGTTCCTAATTAAACATGTTATGATGCAAAATGTCATGAATATGACCCCTATCCTAGACGTCATCATTCATTCTTTCATTTGCCTTTCTTTTTTCAAACCTTCATTCACGCTCAGCCCGTAGGCCTGTACCTTTCCTCCAATGCTACGATCCGCTGAGGATGTTTGTAAAACAATCTTTTCTTAAAATTGAATCATTGATTTTGTTCATTTTTTCTTTAGACTGGATGAAAGAAATTCCTCGAGTTCCTTCATCCTTTACTTACGTAAATTTCTCGAACAATTGTCCTGTTTTAGTTTCTTGTATTGTCTAGAAATTTCAGAGTAATGCGCAAAACTTCGTTTGTAAACATATCTAGTTCATCTATCATTATTTAAATGCAACATGGAAGATGAATAAATCTTAGGAATAATTGGATTTGAATGAATTAAGAAGAAAGAATACAAAGGAAATTAATCTGAAGGTCTATCTTTAGGACGGAATAGAATCTAAAGATGGAAAATAAGATAGAAGTTAGATCCTCCAGATATCACCGCTTGAGTGTCTATACACCAGCTTCATGAAGTCTTTCTTGAGTTCAAAATGTGTTTAAAAGATCCCCAGTACTCCGTTGATGCCCCAGTTTGTAGTATTCTTTGCTTTTTGTAACAAGATCACTGTGTACTCTTCAAAATTTAGGCTGCCCTTACAGGTTTTCAACTCAAAAACCTTTTGGTCACAAGGTGCCTTTTGCAGGTTTTCACCTTGGCCTCTCCGTTTTTGATTTTTTTTTCAAGGCGCCCTTTGCGAGTTTTCACCTTAGATTCTCTTTTTCTTTAGATAAAGTATTTTTTAACAGAGTCCGAGTTCACTGGATTAGGTAAACTTTTCCCATCCATTTCTGCTAAGATCAATGCACCACGGAGAAAGCTTTTTCACGACATACGGCCCTTCTCAATTCGCATCCATTTTCCTCTAAAATCCTTTTGAATAGGAAGGATCTTTTTCAGACAAGGTCTCCTCATGGAATTCTCTTGGTCGAATTTTCTTGTCATAAGCTCGCATCATTCGCTTCGATACATCGACCATGTCGAATGGCTTTTAGCCTCTTTTCTTCAATCAAGTTCAACTGGTCATACCGGATTGAACCCACTCACTTCATCTAACTTTACTTCACAAGATTCAAGAGAAGGTATTTCTACTTCAATAGGTATACTGCTTCCATCCCATAGACTAACGAGAATGGAGTTGCCCAGTGAGAGGTTCTAACAGATGTTCGGTAGGCTAAGAGTGCAAATGGCAACTTCTCATGCCAATCTCTATATGTCTCACTCATCTTCCCCACTATTTTCTTAATATTCTTGTTGGTGGCCTCCACTGCCCCATTCATTTTTGGACGATAAGGGGAAGAATTGTGATGCTTGATCTTGAACTGGTCGCAAACCTCTGCTATCGTTTTGTTGTTTAGGTTCAATGCATTGTCGGATATGATCTTCTCAGGCATTCCATACCGACAAATGATCTCCTTCTTCAAGAATCGACTCACAGCTGACTTAGTAACATTCGCATAAGAAGCAGCCTCTACCCATTTTGTGAAATAGTCAATTACTACAAAGATAAACCGATGTCCATTCGAAGCTCTCGGTGATATTGGTCCAATAACATCCATGCCCCACATGGAAAAGGGCCATGGAGAAGTCATAACATGCAAAGGTGAAGGTGGTACATGAATTTTATCCCCATAAATCTGACACTTATGGCATTTCTTGGTGTAACTGATGCAATCCCCTTCCATAGTGGCCCAATAATAGCCAAACCTCATAATTTGCCTTGCCATCATGAACCCATTTGCATGCGTCCCGCATACACCTTCGTGAACTTCTTCTAGAATTAACTTGGCTTCCACAGCATCGACACATCTCAAAAGTACTTGGTCTTTTTGTCTTTTGTACAGGATATCTCCGTCTAAAACATAGTCGCAAGCTAACCTTCTCAAGGTTCGTTTGTCATTTTCACTGGCCTGTTCAGGGTATTTACGATCTCTCACGTATCGCAATATATCTTGGTACCAGGGGTTATTGTCATTTCCCTCCTTCTCAATGTTACAACAATGAGCTGGAGCCTCGTAAACACTCATTTGAATTGGTTTCATTTCTTCTTCTTTATTTGCCTTGATCATTGAGGCCAAGGTTGCTAAAGCATCTGTCATCTGATTTTTGTCTCGTGGGAGATAATTGAAGGTGATGCTATCAAATTCCTCAAGTAACCCCAAAACTACCTTTCGATAACTAATCAATTTAGGGTCCCTTGTCTCCCATTCACCTCTAAGCTGATAAACAACCAACGCCGAATCCCCATATACTTCTAGAGTTTTTATACCTCGCTCTATAGCTGCTTGAAGTCCCATGATGCATGCTTCATATTCAGCCATATTGTTTGTGCAATCAAAGTCCAACTTGCACATAAAAGGATAATGATCGCCATTCGAGATACCAAGATCGCCCAATTCCATTTCCGATCGCATTAGAAGCCCCATCAAAATTGAGCCTCCAAGAAGAATTTTCAGTCATTGCTATACACATCAACTCTTCATTTGGAAAATTGAAGTTTAGTGGCTCATAATCCTCTAGAGCCCTACTAGCCAAGAAGTCCGCTACCGCACTTCCTTTTATAGCCTTCTGACTTATGTAGATTATATCAAATTCTGAAAGCAAGATTTGCCATCTCGCCATTCTTCTATTCAGAGCCGTTGACTCCATCATGTATTTTAACGGATCAAGTTTTGAGATGAACCAAGTGGTATGGTATAGCATGTACTGTCTTAATCTCCGAGTTGTCCAAATCAGCGCACAACACAACTTTTCGATTGGTGAATATCTCATCTCATAGTCAGTGAACTTCTTACTGAGATAATAAATTGCCTTCTCCTTTTTCCCTGACTCATCATGCTGGCCAAGCATACATCCCATAGAATTACTGAACACTGATAAGTACAGTATTAATGGTTTATCTGGGCTGGGCGGAGACAATACCGGAGTATTTAACAAATACTGCTTGACCTTTCAAAAGCACTCTGGCATTCCCCATCCCAAATACCTTGATTGTGCTTTCTGAGGAGGCGAAAGATAGGATCACATTTCTCGGTTAGTTGTGAAATGAACCGAGTAATGTAATTCAACCTTCCTAGGAATCCTCGAACTTCTTTCTGAGTACGTGGTGGGGGTAATTCTCGTATGGCTTTGACCTTGTCTGAGTCGACTTCAATTCCTTTTTCACTGACTACGAAGCCTAACAACTTTCTGGATCTGGCTCCAAAGGTACACTTTGCTAGATTGAGCTTCAGCTGAAATTTTCTCAACCTTACAAACAATCTTCTCAAGACCTCAATATGCTCTTTTTCCGTACGTGACTTGGCAATCATATCATTAATGTATACCTCGATATCCTTATGCATCATGTCGTGGAACAAGTTCACCATGGCCCTTTGGTACGTTGCCCCTGCATTTTTTAGTCCAAATGGCATTACTTTGTAGCAAAAGGTCCCCCACAAGGTTATAAAGGTGGTTTTATTCATGTCCTCTGGATGCATCTTTATCTGGTTGTATCCTGAGAAACCATCCATAAAGGAGAATAATGAATATCCCGCTGTGTTATCTACTAAAGTGTCAATGTGGGGTAAAGGAAAATTATCTTTTGGGCTTGCTTTGTTCAAGTCTCTGTAATCAACACACATTCGTACTTTCCCATCCTTCTTGGGGACAGGCACAATGTTAGCTACCCATTCAGAGTACTTCACTTCTTGCAAGAATCCTGCATCAAACTGCTTCTTGACTTCATCCTTTATCTTCAAAATGATATCTGGCCTCATTCTTCGCAACTTCTGTTGGACTGGCTTACAATCTTGTCTTATCGGAAGACGATGTACCACAATGTCAGTACTCAATCCAGGCATATCCTGATATGACCAAGCGAAGATATCCTTGAACTCTCGAAGCAACTCAATCAGACCATGCCTTGTGTCCACGCCAATTAGGGTTTCGATTTTCAATTCCTTCCCTTCCTCTAGGGCTATATTCTCTATTGCCTCTTTCTCATGTGGCATGATTTGTTTCTCCTCCTGCTTAACCATTCTTAACAGATCGAGAGATACGTCACAATCTTGAACATATTCAAAATCCTGAGGTTCCTCTAAACACATGTCTTGCTCGCCAGAGAAATTAAGAGCTGTAGTATCAGCGCTCATATCATTGATATATAGGGACCTGTGGAGGTATGAAAGAATATACAAAGAATGAATGAATCGAAGAATGATTGTTTATATGCTATGAATAAAAGAATAAGAATTGTTACAATTTGGAGGAATATTGGTCGATAAAAATAGAATGATACTCGTTTAAATTGATAAAAGGTTATGTTTTATTTAAATAATTATAGATGAACATAAGCCTATTTCACGAATATAATCTTATTACTCCTAGGCCCTAGAGTAATGAGACATGTTTTGAGAATTACTCGAAAAATTCCTAAAGATTACAGGAAGGTCTTCCGCATCAATTATTCGAGAGCTCCCGGTTCGTAAGGCGAATGCTCTCGAGGCTTCCTTGCTCGATCCTTCATTGTGCACAACATTAACTCGATGACTTTCCTTTCTCAAAGAATCCTCCGATTTTAAGGATTTGGATATAGGTGGGAATGTCATCGGTCCCCACTCCACTTCTCTTCCATTCAAACGCGCTTTCTTCTTGCTTGGCACTTCTCTATTTCACGCCTCTTGTGCTTGTAGTCTGGCGTGAAGCCCAAGCCAAAGCGGTCTTTCTTCTCAATTAGTTTTGGGATTTGAACCTCTCCTTGCAACTGTCTTCCTAGCCCTTTTCCCGGCAATGCTCCTTTCCCCATCATTATTTGTAAGGCCATCCTCGTGGCTCCAGACATTTTGGGTACCGGTACTTTGCTTCCCTCCAAAATAAAGGTGGCATTGATGACCTCTAAAGAGCGAAAAGAACATTCAATAGCCTCTTCATTTGCCTCAACATAAGGGGCCTTGCTAGTAACTGTCGCTATGATGTCCTCTTCCGCATTGATGGTTATTAAGCGACCATCCATTACTAACTTTAATTTTTGGTGCAATGAAGAGGGCACTGCTCTTACCGAGTGTATCCATGGTCTCCCCAATAAACAATTATAGGAGGGCTTGATATCCATCACTAGGAAATCAACTTCATACGTATTCGGCCCAATCTCCAAAGGGATGTCGATTCGCCCCATTACTTTTCTTTCAGTTCTATCAAAGGCTCTTACCACATTATGACACGTTTTCATATGCGAACTGTCAATGGGCAATCTGTTCAAGGTGGATAGGGGTAGGACGTTTAAAGCAGACCCATTATCCACGAGTACACTTGGAAGTGTGTATCCTTTGCACCGAGTAGTGATGTGTAGGGCTTTGGTTGACCCTATGCCCCCAGGTGGAATTTCATCATCATTAAAATAAATGAAATTGTCAGCACTGATGTTGTTTACTAACCGGTCTAGCTTGTTAATGGATATGTCATGGGTAACATATGTTTCGTTAAGCACCTTTAACAACGCATCTCGATGCACCTCAGAGCTCAAGAGTAGGGCTAACATCGATATATCGCTACCTTGCTTGCTTATGAATCGCTTTCGACCACGCTATACTCGCTATGTTTCAAGAATTTTAGAAACTCCTTAGCCTCTTCCTCCTTTACCGGCTCATTGATGAGTACTTCAGTTTCCTTTTCCCTTTTAGCCTTGACATCTTTCGTCTCTGCGGGCTCTATTCTGATATTCCCCCCGTCATATCGTTTCCCACTTCGTGTATGAGAACCTTCATTTTGCGTGCCCCTGGACGCGCTAGCTATACTCTCCCCCTCAGGTATTGTTATATTGCAGTCATAGCTCCATGGCACCCTCCTGTCATCATTATAAGGGAAAGGATTAGGTTTATGGATGATTATTTTAGGCCTAATTTGTGACCCCTCTTCATTATTCCCTTGCAAGGAGATAATAATTCTCGGTTGGCTGGTTCTTTGTCGTTCATTCTCCAGTACACATATTTGTCCTTCATAAGAACGACCCTCAGAAACCTGCAACTCTTTGTTAACTATAAGGCCTTGTACCATGACCTTGAACTCTTCACAATTTTGAATCACATGACCTACTTCCCCATGGAACTCACAATGGTTCTCTATTCCTTCTCCTCCTTTTCTAGAGGTCAGTATACCTCTCTTTACCATCTCCTCCCATATTACCTTCATAGGTATCTTCACCTCAGCAATGTCTTCCTTGATTTTTATTTTCTTTGTTTCATCAATGGCATTCACTCCTTGATTGCCATGATCCGAACGATTTTCGGCATTAGGGTATCTGTCAATTTCACAACCCCATCTTGATAAGCCTCTCCACGGCCTTCTTAAATCCTGTGCAGTTTTCGATCGAATGCCCCGGTATTCCCGCATGATATTCGCACTTAGCATTTGCATCATACCATCTGGGATATGGTGGCTGTAGTGGTTTCAAGTGAAATGGAGCAATGGCATGTGCATCATACAAGCTTTGATAAAGCTCACGATACGTCACAGGGATAGGCGTAAATTGCATTCTTTCCGAATTCTGCCTTATGCCAGATTCCTGTCTTTGGGTATTTTGTTGTTCGACCATAGCTACTTTGGGTTAACCAACTGTGATTGCCCTCGAGTTGAGACTATTCACCTCATTATCCTTTCTCCTTGGGGCTAATCTTTTAGCCACTTCCTTCTCGATTTTACCGCCTCTCACGGCATTCTCAATCATCTCACCCGCCATAACTATATCCGCGAAACTTTTTGTGGTACTTCCAATCATATGTGTGATGAATGGCGCCTTCAAAGTATTAATAAATAACATGGTGGTTTCCTTTTCTAACAATGGTGGTTGTACTTGCATTGCCACCTCCCTCCATCGTTGTGCATATTGCCTAAAACTTTCATTAGGTTTTTTCTCCATGTTTTGAAGTGTGATCCTATCTGGCGTCATATCAGTCACATGGTTATATTGTTGCATGAAAGCACGTGCTAGATCTCTCCATGAACTGATTCTTGCACAGCTCAACCGATTGTACCACCTTGCCGCCGCTCCTACTAGGCTGTCTTGAAAACAATGGATCAATAGTTGATCGTTGTTCATATAACCAGTCATTCTTCTACAAAACATTGTTATGTGTGCCTCTGGGCAAGTAGTCCCATTGTATTTTTCAAACTCTGGCATCTTAAATTTATGAGGAAGCACCAAATCTAGAACCAAACTTAAGTCTTTGGCATCAATCCCATGATGATTGCCAGCGCCTTCTAAAACCCTAAACTTCTCCTCTAACCACCTGCAACGATCTTCCAATTGTTTTGAGGATTCATGGCCATTTTTCCTTCTCCATTAAATCCAGATCGGAGTAATAGGGTTGATCGAGCTATCACCCAAATTATTTCCCAACCCAGATGGGAAATTTATGGGGATTCTAGTATCCATCGGCTCATATTGAGGCCTTCTTGTGACAGATGGCCTTTTAAGAGGTGCCTCGGTTTGTAGGGGCACATGAGGCGAGTAAAACCCGGAGGAGGACCTTCATTATCCTCTTGATGATCGCCATGGGAGATTTTCCTTTATCGCTGGTTCTCGGCAATGAGCCATTTCAACCATCATGTTTCTCTGAGCCTCTAGCATCTGCTCCCTTATTTCATTCTCGTATTTTGGCCAACCTCTTGCATTTGATCTTGCATATCTTTTGTAATTGCTTAAACCTTTGATCCATGTTCTTAGTTTTAGTACGAGTCTTAGTAAGGATGTGTAATTTCAGTTTTCTTTTCTACCTCTCTTTTCTACCTCTCGGAAAGTAAACTTTAACTAATCGTGGTCTTTCTATAACTTTGAATGCAAATGATGTGATGAAATGTTATGAGATGCAAATGCATGAATGCAAAAGAATATCGATTCGGTTCAACTTTATTTAGAAAATTTTATTTAGAAAAGAATATCTTTACATATAAGAGGATTACAAATACGATTTAGCCTAAGGCCCAAAGCTTTAACTCTATCTAATAAAAGGGCTAACTTTCGTCCTACATCCGACGATGATGAATACATCGACTCAATACGTCAGCTCAAATTGCCAAGTCATGCACATACTCAAAGAACCTCTCGAATCGAGCTATGGCTTCACTAATGACATGATCCCTTTTTCTGACCTGTTCTTCAGCTTGATATAGCTCTCCCCTCAGATAATCCTCTTGCACCTTGAGCTGCTCAACCCGGAGTTCACCGTCATGCAATGCTACCTCCAAATCTTCAACCTTGCTTCTTAGCTCCTTTAACTCGACCGTAGAATTATGGTTTTGGTGCCAACGCAGGGATTTTCCAAGTTCCATTACCTTGGTCCTCAATCCTTTATTCTCTTCCTCTAATGCCAAATTCTGCCCCCGCATTTCTTGGGATTTCCTCTCCCAGTACTCGGCTCTATCCTTTTCTTCTTTAACCTCCTTCTGCCACTGATTCGAAGATCCTCCTACTCTCGCCCTTCTCAAGGCTACTTGTGCCCTTTTGTAATGCTCCCTTAGATCATCTCGATCTTCCCCAATCTTCCTTTTTTCTTTCCTCTCTTTCTCGACTTCCATCTTTTGAACATCAACGTCCAAACTCAAGTACATCTTTTCTTCTTCGAGCTTTGCTATCCTCCTCTCGAACTCCAAGCTTTGTCTCTCAAATTCTTGTTTCATAATTTCTAACTTTGAGGGCCTTACTTGCAAATATTCCTCCATTGGTCGAGCTCCTTCCATACTTGGCTTAGGGATATTATCATTAACTCTTCTACCTCTCCAATCTATGTATTCCGGTGTCGTAGTGGGGCTAATAGCTTTTCCTCTCAATCGACAAGTCTTCTTCCAAGCACTAGAAACTTCACTAACCCTCCTCTTGTAATTGGCTCCTCTATATACAAACTCACTTTGAGCCAACCCCTGAGTTGCTGGTATGAACTGTCTCAATCCATGCTGCCTCAGTACGAGCAAAGGGACATAGCCAATGGCACCCCAAATCCCCAATAAGGGTACCCAATCAAAACTACCGCATCGGTAAAGAACCTCACCAGGCATCATCCACGGAGCCCTCCACTCGACATCTTTCGACTGAAGGTTCTGAAGTAACGCTATCCAATTCTCTTTTGGAACATCAACTCTCCTGGTTGAAGCTACTATATCTTTCAACGGTGAATAATCCTCAAAGTAAACTCGAAAACCACCCTATCTATCAACCGAAATGATCAGAGAACCAAGCCAAAAGCAATCGAGCACACCCTATAAACACCGCCAAAGACCACCCTCCTACATGCACCTAAAGACCTAAATGTTTCGCCAAAATTGTAGGGATGAAGTGACCTTTTCTTGAGTCGATGAAAAGATCCGTGGTTGCCTCATCCACATATCCCAAAGCCTTAGGGAAAACCATCAATCCATATAAACTTAGGGTAAAAACATCTATCTTCTTTGTCTCATCAGGGTGTGTCAAAATCAAATCTTTCAAAGCATCCCACGAAATACACTTGCACTCACCCTTTTCTTTAATTCGGGCCGTGGCCCACTGCTCGCTCATCCCCGTAATAATCATCAATTTTTTCCAAAAGGTAGGGACACAAGGAGCTCGGGAATAGATCCTATCATTCTGAAATCGGGGACAATGAAGTAAAACAGTGTACTCTTCCACAGTAGGTACCATGTCTACTTCCCCAAAAGTGAAACAATTGTACGCCGGGTTCCAAAACTGAGCAAGAGCTCTGAATAAGTGCTCGTCTATCTGAACATCAAGCAAGTAAGGTAAGTCTCCATAGTTACCGTAGAATAATTGCTTAGTCTCTTTGCCCCATGATCCCAAATTTCCTTAAGCTCTTGGAGATTATTCTGTGACACTTATCTGAGTATAATCTGGCAGCTCGATACATATCCTATAGCTATCTGTCTCCCTTTTCTAGTTGAGTTTGCTCGGACCATCGTGGACGTTAACGTTGCCTTCCACTTTATCAAGAAGTCCGTTCTCCATAATAAAACTTCCTAACTTAGAAACCCGACCACGAACCGATATCTTTGTAAATGCAAAATGACATGCAAGCAAAAGAAAAGAGATAGTCAGATCACATGATATCAATAAATTTCAACGATAACTTATAAGGGTGATGTCTAAGTTGGGCTTATACGGTCCTTCGACATGGGGTTGGTTCTAAAGTTTGAGGTACCCGAACCAGCAGATTCCTCGATCCTCACCCATTATAGGTTCATTTGAATCGAGTTCGATTCGGGAATACATTTCCCTATGGCTACACGGAGATGAAAATCTCACGAAACCATAGGTACGGATGTATCCCGAAAGTGATCCACTATCCTGTACAGAGGCGAAAACCTCACGAAGGCGTAGCTTCTCACTCCCACTTAAGGGTGTGACCACAACGGTCGTGCAAAATACAATGCGATCAAAATATAGTATGTAATAATACAAACACATGTAATGCAAAGAGGATTAAATTTTAAAATTTTTAATTTCCGACATTAAGACAAAAGATAATCAATTATATGGCCTGACTCTCTTATTACATCCCTAGTGGAGTCGCCAAGCTGTCGAAACCATTTTCAAATCGTGGTGTTGGAAAATGGGAATCGATTTTAAAAATGAAAATGGGAGTCGCCACCAATCTTTTTTAGGTGTGATTGGATCACCTTTAAAACATTTTGTTTTAAAATCATTAGTTTTGGTCCACGAAGTAAAAGAATAGGTTTGGGAGTCGGTTACGTACGAGGAAGGATTAGCACCCTCGTAACGGCCAAAAATTGGTACCTAATTGATTATCAAATATCTTTAATGTCGAAAGAAAAAAAAAATTTAAGATGTAGTCCTCTTTAAAATATTTTAACTTTGAAAATTGGGATTCACTAGCGTCAAAGTATTAACATTAAGTTATCCCTTTTTTTGAAATTCCTATCTCAAGCAAAGAAAACGCTATATCCAATAAGTTAGGACATATTGCTTTGAAATTCCAAGATCTTGGCTTGCATTTAAAAACCTTTAAAAACTTAGAAGGGTGCTTAATTATTCAAATTCAACGAGAAAAGTGGCAACCCAATAAGTTAGGGCACTACTTTCTCGAAATTTCTAAACACCAAGCATCGCCTTATTTTCAAAAAAAAAATCTTATCTCGAGGTAATAAGATGTCATATCTAGTGAGTTAGGACACAACACCTCAAATATCGAGAGTAAGTATTTTATTTAACACTCAGATTATGATTTAAAAGAATATGCCGTTATTTAGGTTAAACGTGAGAGAAAAAAATCGAAATCCAAGAAGTTAGGGAACGATTGTCTCGGATTACCAAATACGAAATATTTACTTTAGTGAAAGAATTACTATCGGGTTGGATAAAACCTAAATTCGTAATGAAACAAGATAATAAAGAATGCATAACAAGTAAAATTGATAACCATAACAGGATAAACATAAACACAAATATGAATACTAACGATAAATACGAAGGTAAGATAAATGAGTCGAATAAATAATAAGAAAGGAAATAATGAATAAGCTAAATGTTTGAAATTATTTAAAAAATATAAATAGAATAGATGATGAAATAATAATAAAAGTAATGATATGTAAATAAAATAAATATGCTAAAAATATACAGTTATCAAATTAGTTAATATAAAATAATAACGTATAAGTAAATACAAAATAAAGGAAAATATAATAACAATAATAGAAAAATACAACAATAATAATAGTAAAAGATATAATAGCATAATAATATAATAGTAATAATAACAATATGACGATAATAGTAAAAATAATATATTAAATAATAGTAATAAAAGTAATGCTAATAATAATAATAATAATAATAATAATAATAATAATCTATTAAGTTATAATGAAAATAATGATAATGATGATATATTAGATAATAATAGTAAAATAATAAGTAACAATAATAAATTATAATAATAGTGATGAGAATAACAAGTGATGATAATAACAAGAACAATAGTAGTAATAATATATTAGTAATACATAATAGAGGTAGTAAAAAATATAGTAGTTATAGTAATAATAATATAAACAATAGCATATATACATTATGAAAATAATGATAGTAAAATATAATAATAGTAATAATAATAATGGAATGAAGGTAATAATAATATTAAAATAAAGTAAACAAAAATAATACTATATATTAATATATATACACATATAATGCAAATACACACTACCATATTATAATAATAATAATAATATAGAAATACAAAGAGCAAATAAAAATATTAAATTTAAAAACAATACTATATATAAAAGTATATACATACATATATGTACATAAAATATACACTAATAATAATAATAATAATAATAATAATATTAAAATGCGAAAATAAATATGATATAATAGTAATATTAAAATGACGTAATAAAAATAATACTTATATATATAGAAATGTACATACGTACATATATAATAAACATACATTAATTAATAGTAAAAACAATAGAAATGCTAATAATATTAGTAGTAGAATGAAATAAGAGATAAATGCAAACATAATAATATAAATAAGGTAAATGAAACAAATAAAAAATAATAGGAAGGACATAATCGAATCTGAGAGCAATATTTTGGGGCAAATCCATAATAAATAAAAGAAGAGGGATTAATTCGCACATGCAAATAACCGGGAAGGACTAAAACGGACAATAGCCCTTTGACCCAAAACGCGTGCACTTTGATTCTATCACTTATTTCTTACTACGATTGGAGTGAATATAATGAAACCCTTTGAACCTTTTTGATTGCTATTGATATACTGATTTTTTGTTCTTGAATCTCAAAAAAAAAAAAAAAATCCCCTCTTGAATCTCAAAAAAAAAAATCTCTTCTTGAATCTCAAAAAAATTTCTTCTCTCCAAAATACAATAAATTCCTCTCCAATCCCCCCCCCTTTTACATTGAGATTGTGGCTTTTTATAAGCTTTTACCACTTGTTCTTCTTTTTTTTTTAATTTATTTGCCTTTTCCATTGTAGGCAAGTGGAGCAAAATGGGGGTGGGTGGCTAATTATGGTGGTGGAGTAGATGAGATTAGGTTTTTTCTTTTTCTGATTTTTTTTTTTGGGGTTGGGTTAGTGTTTTGGGCTAAGTTTTGGGTTTGTATTGGGTTTTAATTGGGTAGTTGAGTTATGTTTATTTGGGTTTGGTTTTATTGGGCCCCGGGCAAAATTTGGGCCATACATTCCTGTAGTATTACCCCCCGAATTGGAGCCTGAGCCTATCTGGAAATCCATTGGTGCCGAGGTATCAGCCTGATATTACTGGGTTCTGATAATAGGTACACCTTGTGGACATGTTTGAACATTTGTCGGGGTGAAACCTGGAGGGTAGAGAGGCTCATCATTGTTCTCCCCAGTATTGATCATGGGGCTTTTCCTTTTTTTTCTGGCTCCTTAGTCAGCAATTGGGACAGCTGATCCGTCATATTCCTTTGAGACTCTAGCACTTGGTCTCTCATATCTTGCCAGATCTTTGTCAGTTGCTCTTGCATTTGCATTTGTAACTGGTTTTGCATCTCTCTTTGAAATTGTTAAAGTCTCTCCAATCTTTGGTCCATACCTTTTTTCTTAGCACAGGTACCGTAACGACACTTGGTTGGTAAGTTTTTATTGGTTTCCAGATTAATTGAAAGGATTTTAATTAATTAAAGCCCTTTTTTGAAAATCTAATGCAAATGATGCAATGATGTAATGCAATGCAAATGCATAGAATGAATGCAAAAGAAAGAAAGGCGTTCATTTTAAATTCAATTCTATTAGAACAACTTTTCTAGAAAACAGATTCCTTTACATAAAACGGATTACGTATGCAGCCTTGCCTTCATATTCCAGGCGAAAACACCGATCCATTTTCTTCGTAAAAGTCAAATCTCACAGGCTTCCAATAAATGCTTCCATGAGCTCCTTTTTGCTTGATCCAAGCCGCGACTTATTATCTTCGCGATGTTAATTAGCTCCTTTAAGAAAGTAGGGACGCGACGGCTCTCAAACAATCTTTATCGACTTGAATCCTCAGGTAAAGTCTTATTTTCCTTCGCGAACTATCAGCCTTCGTTCGTTTTGTTTACTTGGATCATATTCAGAAAACCGTATTATAACCCACTTTATCAAGAAATCCATTTTCTCATGACAAACTGTTCTATTTAGCAATCAAATATGAATCAACACCTCCTTTATGTGATGATGTAATGCAATGCAGTCATAAACAAAACACGTTAGTACAAAAGAAATAAATAACAAATAAAGCACTTATTCGGGTGACCACTAAATTTGGGCAAGGTTCTACCTAAGGTGGACTCTCAAGGTGCACTATATGTTGCTCGGTTCTGGAGAAAGGGTACCTGAACTAGCAAATTCCTCAATCCTCACCCATTATAGGCTCATATGGATCTAGTTCAGTTCAGGGGAATACATTTCCCTATGACCATGCAGAGATGAAAATCTCACGAAATCATAGGTACGGATGTATCCCGGAAGTAATCCACTAGCCCTTGCGGAGGTGAAAACCTCACGAAGGCATAGTTTCTCATTCCCCTTAAAGGTATAACCGCTACGGTCATGCAATGCAATGTAATATTATTCTATAAAACTTAGACCACAACAATCATGCAAACAAATGCAACAAAGAATCATGATTTTCAAATCAATTTTTAAATTTTCGACAAAAGGACAGAAAATAATCAATTTTACGGCCTGACTCTCTTACTGGTCGCCAACGGAATCGCCAAGCCATCGAAACCATTTTATTTTTTGAAAAAAAAAGGGATCGACTTTTAAAACGAGGTGTGGAGTCGCCACCAATCCTTTTTTTTGTTTAGGTGTGATCGGATCACCTAATAAAGCATTTTATGACAATATCAATTTTGGCATACGAGATTTGAGAAAACAGGTTCGGGAGTCAGTTACATGCAAGGAAGGATTAGCACCTTCGCTATGCCCAAAATTGGTACCAAATTGATTAAATAATGTCCTTATGTCTAATATTTTTTTGAAAAAAAAACTTTGAAATATGATTTCTTTTAAAACATTCAAATGACTCAAGTTGGTCGTCAAAATTCTCTTGTTTCAAAGGAATACAGCATCACATCCAGCACGATAGGACACGATCCTTTATACCTTCGATACCACGATAAATTCTTGACTTCCAAAAGCTCATACGTTGAAAATTACAAAAAGGATGCCCAATTATTTAGTCCAACGAAAAACCAAAAGCCAGCACGGTAGGGTACGATTTCTCGAATTTCCAAACATTAAACATTGCCTTGTTTTAGAATTTAGAAAATACGGATGAAATTTCAAAGGAATATTTGATTTTTTTGGACAAACAAAAAATCGAAATCGAGCACGTTAGGGCACGATTCCTCGAATTTCCAAACATCAAACACTGCCTTTGTTTTGGGAAATTTTCAAATAAACAATTGTAAAGCCAGCTTAAAACGCATTAGCTTGACTTGAAACAAAATGTAATAATTAATTTGGATCAATAAGTTAAAAGTACGATGCAACACCTGTGAACGAAAGGCGAAACTATAAACATGGAACAATAGACACAAATAATGTACTATACTTAGTGAGTGAAAAAAAACAAAACAAATTAACAAATACATAAGAGCAATGAGCACACATCCTATTTTGAAAAACATTAATAATCAAAATAATGGAAACTAAAACATAACTAATCAAAGAAACATATTAGAACAAAATATAACCAATTTTCAAACATAGATGAATGATAATTGAAATAATAATACAAAGGACGAATAAACAACATGCAAACAATATGAAAAACACACAATATACAAAACAATATGGAAACTAGAAGCAAATTCAAACAAATTAAAAATTATATGAAAAAATTACAAATGAATAATGCATGCCAAAAGTTGAAATAATTTACATGTATAAAAATAATGAAACTAATAATTTATGAATGATTATTGAAATAGATATTATGTAAGAAGAAATTTGGAGTAGATAATATACAAAATAATTTAAAACAAAACATATTGATTTAAAAATGATGATATATATGCAAGAAAAACGTAATATAAATAATGTATATACGAAGATACTAATATATGAAAGTGTTTAAAATAAATAAAATATACAACTCAAAAATAAATTTAGAAACAAATTTGTTTACATAAATAAATTTATAAGAGAAAAAAAATATATATATATACACATAAATAGATTTAAAAAAATATTTACATAAAACATATTCGAAAGGTATATATAATAATGTATAAAATAAATATCCTAAAAATCTTTAAAATTAGAATTATATAAAAGAAAATTTAAAACAGACAAATTACAAAATAAAACAATTTTTTAAAAAAATATACACATGAAAACATGAAAATAATGAACTAAATTAATTCAAAAATCAATGAAATAGCATATTAAAATAAAAAAAATGAGTGAGAAATGGATTAAAAAGAGTAAAGGAATTACATAATACTAAAAAAAAAAAAACTCAATTGGAACAAAAACAGAATCAAGAGGATAATTTATAAATAAATCTAATTATCAAAACAGAATGAAGGACCAAAATTAAATGCGCACAAACAATCAGGGACTAAAAATGAAATGTCCCGGGTCCCAAAACGCGGCACTTAAGCGTGGACTAAATTGAAGCAGCGTGTAAATCTCAAAGAAAAATTAAAAAAAGCAAAGAAATCTTAACAGGATTTAATTGAACAAATCAACAAACAAAGGGGACCACAGATCCGGGCCACGAAACGGGTCGACACGTGGATCCCTTCCTCCCCTAAACGGCACCGTTTCATTTTGTTATCAAAACTAAAAAAAATTGAATGGTAATCTGCCATTCTCTACAACAATTGAAACAAATCCCTAATTCCTCATGTTTCCCCCTTTATTTAGCCGACAAAGGAACCCTCAACTCCATTCTTCACACGCCACTGTGATCAGCAATAGACATGGAACGAAGGTCCCCTTTTTGTTCCAATTGCAACGAAGAAGAAAATGCTCTATTGGTGCACTTGTGAAGGTATATTCCTCTCTTTTTATTTTTGCATGCAAACAAAGATTCAAGAAGAAAAGGAAAAAAAATTAAAAGAAAGAAATCTGAGAATCACCTTTGAGACTTTTTTTTTTTAATTTCGAATTGATTTTTTATCCTCTCAATATGCGTGTATTCGTAATAAAAAAGAACCCCCATTATATTTGATTTCATTCGGCTTTATAGCCGAAAAAATAAACAAAAATAAAAAAAAAGAAAAATACAAATTTCACTGTTGTCATTTTGCTGTTATTTGCTGCTTTCTCCTTTTGTTTGTTAGTTTGTTACAGATGTGTATGGCGTGGAGGAACGGAGATCGTGACGTGAAGGCTAGTTCCGTTGCGAGGCTGCGGCACGCGTGAGGTTGGTGGCTTAGGGTTTCCTAAGTGTTTTTTGTTTTGGGCTAGGATTTGGGTTGTTTGGGCTATTAGGCCATTTTTGCATTTGGGCCTTTGGGTTCATGACGGAATTCGACCATTAGGTTAGGATTACTAGGCCATTCGGATTAGGTTTATTGGGCTAGGGATTAATTTGGTATTTAATTTAATGTTTGGGTTTGGTTTGGTTTAGGCCCGAAAATTTGTAAATGGACATTGGACCCATAAATAATTTGGCTTATTATTTATTTCTGTTTGATTTTGTTATTAGTTTTTTGTTTTTGGTATGGTGTGGTATGGTGTAGGCCCGGGCAGATTTGGGCCTGTACAGACTTAAACTTGAAGTACCTATTCAAATTGACTAAGGAACTAAATTAACTTGAAATTCGATTTTTTTAAATAGAATCGAATTTTTCTCTGCTCTTAAAGTAAAGGACAATATTTTAAAACTTCCTTTTAGTAAAATAAAACAAATAAAACATCGAATAGATTCTTATATGATTGCTAAATTATATGAAATGCCTGTTATACGTTCTGTAAATTCTGGTAATGCTCCGTAACTCTATTCCGGCAATGGAACTCTATTTCGGCAACGGATATGGGTTAAGTTTGTTACATATCTGCTAAAAAAATTCTGACCAATTATAAATTGTCATGTCACATCCCAAAAATGGGGCTAGAAGAAATAGGGATAAAATTTAGGATTTTTTTTCCTTTTAAGCATAGGGTAAGAGAATTACAATGCCTTAAAAATTATTTGTGTTAAAAGTTAGTAAGAATGAGTCTGCTGGTTTAGTCGTAAAGCCTTAGTTTTCGATTAGGTCCTAAATTCACATCCTCTTGTATGTATTTAGCCAAAATATTTTATTTTTCTATTTTACCAATAAAAGTGTCAAAATTTTAAACTAACCCAACCCAAAAAACTTTTTTTTTTAAAAAATTTAGTCCTTAATTCAAAATAATCCTAATTCTACATGAATTCCTAAAACCGATTTCAATTAGGGAAAAAGAGTTTATAAATAATCAATTTTGTTCAAACCCTAGAATTTTATCTAAAGGATTTTTCAAGGAAAATATTCCATAGTTATTCCTTTTCTTTTCCTTTGTTAAATCAATTTTCAACCGAGGAATTCAAAGTTTTCAAAATCGTCCCTCTCCTCCTAAGTAGATCGTCAATCTCCTTTCCAAATTAAGGTTTTTTGTTGTCAAATTAGGTGGGGGATCTAATTTAGACCATTGTGTATGATTAATTAAAATAGGGTAGTATGTATGTAAACACCCCCAAGTTATGCGAACTCCCATGTAGTGTGAACCCTCATGTTATATAGTATGACAGAGTGTGTGAACCCCTATGTTTGAAACTGTATGTTTGAACCCTAGGTGTGCAAACCTTTATGTGTGAACTGTTGAGAAATGTGTCTATATTGTAGTAAACATGTAATTGTTTTATATTTATTTGGACGATGAATAAATAAATAAAGTTAATTTCACATTTCACTATTATGTCTTTTGTATTTATGTCTTTTATATTTTGCACGCATAGCGAAATTGTGACAAGCAAATATTAGCTCATTAATTATCTAAAGTTCAAACTAAAGATAAGTGAAATTGTAAGAACATTCACATTGCGAGAAAAACAACTAGATAATCTAAATGAGTTTGTAATCTCATAAAAGAATTAAAATGAGCATTTGATTCAAATACTGAGAAGAATTATTATGTTGTCTACAATTCCAATTGGAGAGATGGCTAGTCTTGGCTATTGGAGCAGTAGACTCCACAAGTAGAGATATAGATGTATTCATTGGTAGAATGATACATTGGATTGGACCTAAGATGAATTAATTCTGAATCCATTTGTGAATTAATACACTTGTAACATACATGGTGTGATTTACCTAAACCTTAAGTTAGTCACTGACCATGCGTATGCATCTCATGTGCTTTGGTATAAGTGGAGGCTTATGCTCTAAAGATAATCGAGTACATGGCTGGTATGTTGGGTACATGACTTGTTTATGGCATGGCTTTACTAGTAATAGTGGAATCCATAGATCAATTAAAGAGTTAATGATATCCTCACATTAGTATTGTGTGGATTGATAAATATGGAACGTGGTCACGGGTTGCTTGTTCTCGAACAAGCAATTGATCACAACCATTTGATTGATAGTGATTATATTAATCATTAGGAAGATACAATGGTGACAATGAGATAAAATAGGGTTGTATTGAGTAAACGAATTTAACCTAAAGGAGTCAAGGATGTCATATGAGGGTAACACACACATGGCGAGGTCATTGGACAAAACAGTTGGATGAATGGCTTTCGTAAAAGTAACTTGAGGCAAACAAAAGTGACTATTTTGGTAGTTTATCCTAGTTTTTAAGTTCCATATTTAATTTTTATACTTTATTTTTATTATTTTTAGTTTTTAATTTTTTGATACAAGGTTCGAATCCATATTAAATAGGTGTCTGATAAGAATTTTAACCATTGCTCCATTCAAGTCAAGACTTTAAATGGTAATTATTAAATTCATTATGTTAACTTATGCTATTTTAAAAATTGACACGACAAATATATTAGAGTGATTAATCACACAACTATGCTAATGTTCCTAATATTAATCACCCACCATTAAAATGATAATAACTTATTTAATTCTTAATATTTATATGAGGTGATATTTACATAGGATAAGTAAGCAAAGGAAGCAGGAAAGGTAAAAATAGTAAAAAGTAAGAGCATGGAGAATGGCTGTCTCAGTAGCGAAAGCAAAAGTGGTGAAGACTCTGAATTCATAATTAATTATTCATCATAAAAATAATAAAAAGTAAGAAACTCATCAACAATACCTAAAAAGTGGTGAAGAAACAGACAATCTCCATAATTAATTATTCTCTTTTCTTTCCTTCAATTATTTGAGGAGCGCAAAGCAAAGTAAACTCAAATTACATGCCTCAACTAACAATTTCACCACTTTATATATGTAAATATTTGTTCTGCTTTAATCACATGCCTTAACCACCATTATTCGTCTTTGGATTTTTAAAAATAATTTTGATTTTTAAAATAATCACATGCCTCAATATTTTAAAATTTCTTTTAGTAAAATAAAAAAATAAAACATCTCCTTTAAATAATGTAAGAAATAAAATTTTAAAACACTTATTAACTTTATTTTGTGTTAAAAAGAAAAGAATTTTTCTTAAATTTTATGTCTCTGTAGCTTTCAATACTAATGATGAGAAACAAGAGACAGATCTGCCGCCCCTAAAATGGAAAATTGTTATTTAGATTTTTAAAAATTTTAAAATTTTAAATTAGTAAAGATAAATTATACTTTAGCTCCTTTAAAATTATAAAAATTTAATTTAATTTTAAAAATTATAAAATATAAACTATAAAAATTAAAATTTCATTCAATTTAATCTTTCTTCTGCATGTATTAGGATAGTCAACCAAAGAAAGATGAAAACCCAATGTAGTCGGTTGAGCGCCTGACTTCGCATCGATCATTGCAAACCGTTTCAAGACTTTATCGATGTATGAAACTTGTGATAGAGATATTGAAATTTAAATTTGATAATTTTAAAAAAATTGAATTAAATTAATAAAATAGGTAAACATTTAAAAATAAAGTTTCTTAATATTTTCTTAATGTATAGTTTATCATTATAATTTAATATAAAGAAAATTTTCCATTTTAACTCTTATGTGTCATATTTCACCTTATTACATGTTTTGTATAATTTATCATAATAGTTAAATTTAAAATATCATTATAAATTTAAATAAAATTTTACACGTCAATAATTAGTATTTTGTATATTAATGTTATCATCATTTTATCGTGTCATACATTAATTCAGCTCATATTTCGCTTATTATAATAATTCTATTTTGTTATATTTAATTAATGTGTTTGAAATGATTCATCCACAAGTTGAGTATAGAATTTCATTTAAAATTTATTAATTATTTTAATTTTTAATCATGTTTATTGGCAAACCAATTTAAAATTCATATCAACTTGGAAAAATTAGGGGTATATGTCGATTTGAGGTAAAAATTAGGAATTTAAGTCAAATTTTTCTCATATCTATATAACTCCAAACATGCATAAGATCTAAAGAATATCAATTTCTATGTAATTGAATTATTCAAGAACTTGGTTGTGTTATTTAAAGTAATAAACAGCTAATCAAAATTTGTATTTTTTGATTCGTTTAGGATGAGCGCTTCGACTGAGTAGTCTTCTCGACTATCCTTAAGCTCATGTTTGCTGAGTGTGGGCTCGCTTCGAATAAAAAAAATCTCCACAAAATTACTAGTGGGGCAAGTGAATTAATTCACAAACGGATTCAAAATTAATTCAACATTGGTTTAGTCCAATGCATCATTCTTTCAATGAGTACATTTATGTCTTTACCCATGAAGTCAACTGCTTTGATAGCCAAGACTAGTCGTCTCCCTAATTGGAATTGTAGACGATAAAATAATCCTTCAAAGTATTTGAATCAAATTCTCACTTTGATTCTTTTACGGGATTACAGACTTGCTTAGATTATCTATTGAAGTACGTTGTCTTTCTCGTAACGTATATGTTCTTATAGTGTCACTTATCATCAGTTTGAACTTAGACAATCAATGGGCTAACATTTGTTAGTCATAATTTCGCTATGTATGCAAAATATGAAAGAAAGAAATATAAAGATATAATAGTGAAATGTGAAATTAACTTTATTTATTTATTCATTGTTTAAATATATAGAAAACAATTCCATGTTTACTATAATATAGACACATTTTTCCAAAAAAATGAGGATAAGGGTTCCAAGCTCTCATGCTTACAACCTAATACTCTTGCCACTAGGCCAAGAAATTATTGTTAATTTATAGTATTTTATTAAAATGCTTAAAAGAATGATATTTTTCGTACTTGAGAAAGAAACTTTCAGTTTGTTCAGTCCTTCATTTAAAGATAGCAAATAATTGATATTATATTTTTCTAATATATTAAATTTAAAATGATTGACATTTTATTAACAAAATTCATTAATGAAGCTTGAAATAATAAACAGTTTAATCATTATATGACTAATGTATCATTCATATCTTTTTATGGCTTATGAAAATTAATTTTTAGGTTCACGGTTGTTCTTTTAATAATATTCTCTTGAATTGGATTTAAACCTTTTTTGTAAGAATGCAATGTCTGCTACTACTACATCTAACATTTACTAAAAAATTATAAATTTATTACATTACAATTTATTTATGTACCGACATAAATAAATATATAGCATGTTAATTTTATCAAAATAATCAATTTAAAATTTAGATTAGTCAAAATTTCTGTAATAAAAATAAATAAAATAATAAGTATTCTATTTGAATAAAATCATATATAATATATTATATTGACAATGATTTAATTATACATTAAAGTATATATAAAAATTATAATATTCAATAAAGAGGCAAGAAGAATGAATAAATTTATATTTTATCAATGTAAATATAAAAAATCAATATTTAATTTAATAAAATGAGCAATAAAAGAATTTTACTTTAACAAAGAAATTCAATTTAATGGCAGTTTTACCCAAAAAAGCCCTTTTCTAAATTTTTTTACAGAAATGGGCCAACTTTTTTATTATTTATCGGAAAGGACTGAATCTCCCGAAAACGTGTCCATGTCAGCGCGATCTCAGGTGATGTGTCAGCAAAACGCGTCCCTAGGGCGTATTTTGTGCTGACGTGGACAAAACGCTCCCCAAAGACACGTTTTGCCCCCCTTTTTAGGGTTAGGATTTTTACTTAATTTATGGTTTTAGGGTTAGAGTTTTAAGGGTTTAGGGTTTTAAAGAAAAAGTAATTAAATTAGGGTTTAATGTTTAGAGTTAATTAATTAAATTAACTATTAATTAAAAAAATAATTAAATTAGGGTTTATGGTTAATTAATTAAATTAACTATTAGTTAAAAAACCGTGCCCATGATTGCAGTAGTGATAGGCAACCTCCGATTTTGGCTTTATTCGGTCGCGTCGCCCCGTATATCTCCTTGTACAATGTTGCTAACATGACAGACCCCCAACTCAATTCACCAGTTGCTCTAAAATCAACGAGTTTCAGTAGCCATCTCAGATGTACGAGGTTTCGTGACAAGTCCGGCATCAGATAACCTCCAATCATTTCAAGAATGTATGCTCGAGCATATCGTATTCTTTCTAGTTCAGTCGAATCGTTATCCTGCTCCAGGAATGTGTCTCGTAACCAGCCCATCTCGATTCCACCTCTGTTAATATTATCCGGAATAGCACCCAAAAGCTCGTAGCATAGGGCTCCCCAATCAGTAGATTGAGCGGACTCGGTGACTGCGTACCCATCTACCGGCAATCCCGATTGCAACTGCACGTCTTCCAGAGTGATAGTACACTCTCCGCATGGAAGATGAAAAGTGTGCGTCTCGGGTCTCCACCTCTCTATCAACGCACTGATAAGTTTCAGGTCTAACTTGCACCTCGGCCTGTCGTGGTCACGTGCCAAAAAACCCGCTTCCCCCAATTAATTCTCTATCAACGGTGATGGAGGACCAGATATATTACGGATATAACATTGCAACACCCAATCTATAGACTGTTATAAAAATTTATAAAATAAAAATTTCTTTTATCAACTTAAATATAAAAAATGAAACTAATGAGGAAGAAAAACATTATAAAGTTAAACCCACGACTTGCCATTGTTTTTTCTTCATCCAAAGTCCTTTTTTTGCTTTCAAATTCTCAAATCTGTGTTTCTGATCATTTCCACTCTTTGTTTTTCAGTTTTCACATTTTATGTATCGTCTCAATTAAGGGGAAAAAAAAAACTTTCTTTTATTTCTGAAAACCAATCTTTCTTCATGCCTTGATTTCCACTTCGCAAAAGAAACAGCGCAGAGGATAGTTCAGCGAAGGTAAGTCTTGAGGAACTGCTCCTCATCTTCCTTGCTATATATTTTCATCATTTTGTTGAATGCCATTCAGTTTGTGTTGTTGGCCTTCACAATTTTCTATTACCTGCTCTGAATTACTCTTTTGATCTTTTACAGCTACTTATTTCTCTGAAGCTCTATTTCACCGAGAGAAACAGAGGTAAGTTCATGAATAATTTCTATCTTCCTCAATAATCATCTCTTTGGTCTATATCAATAATTACAGTTTCTTAATTGGTAACTTCCATTCGATTTTTTACTACTCCGAATCCACTACTAATACTGATTTAAAACCAAACTAATTACATTATCAAACACATTGATGATTCCTACTACTATTTGTTAAGCAAGCATTCACAATTGCTTTTATTTGTCTTATGTTAATCTTCTTACTAATAACCAAAGTTTTTGTTCAACCTCATCAGACTATCAACAAAAATGGCGGAATCTATTGCCCCTACTGCTGTCAAAATTGTGGGAAACCAGGCAAAGGAATACATATCACCTTATCTCCGTTACTTTTTCTGTTATGGAGAGATTGTTGAAGATTTCACTAATCAACGAAACGCACTTAAATTGAGGAAACAGAGGGTGGACACTCATGTCGATGAGGCTACAAAGCAAATGGAGCTCATCCATAAGGACGTTGAGGACTGGCTGAGAAGGGCTGAGAAAGAACTGGAAGAAACCCAGAACTTGGAAGATGAAATAGATCGCGTCAACTGTTTCCAATGGTGTCCTCAATGGGGCTGGCCATATTGCTTAAGTAAGAAACTGGCAGAGAAGACTCCAATTATCTCTGAACTTTTAGAGACTTCTAACTTTGCACAGGTGGGCTATCGCGGTTCTCTTCAAGGAATAGAGTTCATCACATCCACTCATTTCATGGACTCTAAATCTTCAAAATCAGCTTTGAACCAGATCATGGAGGCTATGAAAGCTGTCAACATGATCGGACTGTACGGAATGCCAGGAGTTGGTAAGACAACTTTAGCCCAAGAAATTGGGAAGCATGCTGGAGAACAAAAGCTATTTGATAAAGTTGTGATGTTTACTATGTCTCAAAATCCAAACATCAACAATATTCAAGATAAAGTTGCAGATGTTTTCGGTTTAAAATTTCAAACAAGTAGCCCAGAAGGAAGAGCAGAAGAGCTGTTGAAGAGTATGCAACGCGTGAACAAAATCCTCGTAATTGTTGACGATCTCTGGGAAGAATTCAAATGGAAGATTCTCGGAATTCCATTCGGTGATGACCATAAGGGTTGTAAAATTCTTCTGACTACACGTCGTCAACAAGTCTGCACTAAAATGAACTGTCAGGAGGAAATTCAACTTGGCATCTTATCCGAAGACGAAGCATGGGTTTTATTTCGAGATCAAGCTGGTTTAGAAGGTAACAGTTTCGCCTTGAATAATGAAGCCAAAAAGGTTGCTGCTCAATGTAAGGGATTGCCTCTTGCAATTGTTGTCGTGGCCAAAGCTTTGAAATGTCTGAGTTTAGATTTAAATGGGTGGAGAACCGTAAATCAGAGATTTAAGGACTCGAGGCATTTGGATAATGAAGAAGTTCTCGGGGATGTCCTCAGGCCTCTTAAGTTTAGCTACGATTATTTGAAGAAAGGCAATAGCCAAATGACGGGGAATGACATCCAAATGTGTTTCTTACTGTGTTCCCTTTTTCCTGAAGATTTTGAAATCCCTATTGAGCAGTTGATTATGTGCGGAATTGGGGTAGGATTGTTCCCTAATGCTAACTCGATTGAAGAAAAAAGGAATGAAATGGTTATGGCACTTAAAAAACTCAAAAAATCTGGCTTGTTATTGGGAACTGATGATGCAAAAAGGATAAGAATGCATGATGTGGTTCGAGATTTTGCTCATTGGCTAACATCGATCGGAGAAAATAGATTCATGGTAAGAGATAAGGTGAAAAAATGGCCTGATATGGTTGAAAATTTTGAATGTTATACTGGAATCGCTTTATGGAATTGTAGTAGTAACATAAAATTTCCTGACAAAGTGGAATTTTCAAAGCTCAAGACTTTGTTTCTTAAGCGGGAGTGGAACTGGAGGGGGGATGATTTACTAGTGGTTTCCAGTACATTTTTTGAAGAAATGAGAACCCTCCAAGTTCTATATCTCAAACATTTCTCACTAAAAGGATTCCATTCCTTATCAAATCTTAAAACTTTGTGGTGTGAGTTTTGCAAGCTAGAAAACGTCTCATCATTTCTGATGAATATGAGAAATCTTGAGATTCTTGCATTGATTGACACTGAGATTGATGAGATAAGTGAAGAATTAGTGAAATTGTCTACACTGAAGTATTTACGTCTTTCTTTTGCTCAATTTTATGGTGAATCAGAAATCAGAATCCACCCAAGCTTGCTATTAAGGTAATCTTCTTTTTTATCATATTCGTATTTCGAAATTACACAAGGTATTTTTATTTTAGAATCCTAGTTTTAACACATATTCCTTGCACGTGGAGATATCACAATATATATTTCAAATATTCAACTTAATAAATATTTTAAAAAAATAACTTAAAGGTTAGCCCTTGACATTTCTTTGATTTATCAATTTAGTCTTTATTCTTTTCTTTTTAGTTAAATTTGGTTCGAGCCTTTTAAAAGAGTTCGAATTTGAACATCAACTTTTTAAAATGTATTAAAATTATTTTTATAACGAAAATACTAACTAAAATGTTAAGTTTTTAAATATGAAAGTCCGCATTCATGCTAATTTTTTTAACAGTTTTGAATTTGAAATTTTTATTATAAATTTTAAAGTATTTTGTTTACTTGATATACAAGATATATAATGTAATTTCTGCATGAAGTATACATGTACTAATATGTGAACCAATAAATTCTTTTATTAATAATGATCAAGTAAATATGAAATATTCAATAAAATATTAACTAAGGAAGTTTAATACAGTAAAGACTTCAAATTTTAATAGATCATCAAGATAATGACTATTAGTTATATTTTAAAATATATATGTTATGGATAAGAAAAAGGAATAATTTAAATTTTATCAATGTAAACATAAAAATTAATAAAAAAATATAATAAAGATTTCACTTTAATAATGACTTTAGTTTTAGTAATAATAAAATAATTAATATTCTATTTCAATAAATAATTATTGAATAATTGATTTTAGAAGTTTTAATGAAAAATATGTTGTTTAGTATTTATAAAATTTTATTTAAAAACCTTCAATTCAATATAACTATACAAAATTAATATACAAAATTTCTTAAAAGTTTAATTTAATAAAAAGCCAATTAATGAATTTTACTTTTTTCAAAATTATATTATTTAATTTTTCCATATAAAAATAAAAATGTGTTCTTTTAAACACAAATAATTGACTCACATGAGAGTTTTTTTTTTCTTTTTTTGGACCTCGTATTTATGTCACATAACTTGAAAATTAATGCTGCTTTTTTTTATGAATATAATAGGTTGACTTCATTGCAAGAGTTACATGTGCAAAGCACAAGCATTATCAACTTATTGGAGTTGAATTCATTGTCTTGTTTAACTGCGCTATCATTAAGACTTTCTACTAATCAATTTTCTCAAGAAGATTTTGTGTTCCCTAAACTACAAATGTACACTATAGTTGTAAATGAGGGTTTTCCCTCTGAGTCGGCATTTCGAACATTGAAAATTCGTAACTTCTCATCCTTATTGAGTGCATTTAGCAATTTATTTTACAATGTGGAAAATTTGAAGTTAGTGAATGTTCGTGGACAAAAGAACATCGTGCCAAGCATAGGTGGAATGGGGGTAAATGAGTTGACTTCTTTGAAGCTTCAATCTTGCAATGATATAGAATTCTTGACTGTTATAACAAGGGATCAGGGGCCAAGTGTTGCATTCTCTAATTTGGTGGAATTAGGCATACAAAGTATGGCTTCATTAAAAGGGTTGTGCTACGGTTTTTTTTCGACTAGGTTCTTGCAAAACATTAAGAAAGTGATCATTGAAAATTGTCAGCAGTTACAAGTGATATTTCAAATTGATGAACTTTCTGAAAAGGTGCAATGTCAGATACCACTTCTCTCAAATTTAACAATATTGGATCTAGATTCATTGCCGAACTTGGAGAGCATATGGAAATTAAAGCCATCACATCAAGAAATTGTAAGCCTCACCAGATTAAAGGTTGTAAGAATTTCGAATTGCAATAAACTAAAAACAATCTTCTCAGCTTGCCTAGCTCAAAGTATGTTGCATCTACAAGTACTCACCATAAGACACTGCAATAGACTAGAGCAAGTCATTGGTTTTGTCCAGGAGGAAGAGATTACTGAGGTACAGTTACCTATTCTCTCCAAATTTTTTAATCTTCTTAACTGTTTTAGCTTTTTCATAGCACCTTTCAGGGATGAAACAAATTGCAAGAAAACCAAAAACAGACTTGAAGTGAATTGCTTGGTTTAGTATTTATTGAGTTTAGATTCTTATATTATTTGTATATTCGGTTTGTTGGAAGTGTAGTGGCCACTAAAGAAATTAACTTTTATTACTCAAAACAAATACACCAACTAAAATAAAAATATATTTTCTTACAACTAGTTATACACTCACCATTCACTCTTTGCTTATTTCCACTCTCATGCACACAAACTCACACACCTTTGTTTTGATTCATACTATTTAGAAAACATGTTTTTATTTATTAAAATTTTTAATTTGTTAAGTAATTTAACTAAAGTTAAATTAAGTTAGAGAATATATTAAATACAGATGAATGCATAATAAGACTTTTTATATTTTTAAAAGTTGATGATGTGGCCTTCTATTGTTGGTGCCTAAATATTATATATTTTAGTATTATCCTAATATAATTTATTTCCTTTCTAATTTTTATATTACACATATATGTTTTGATATTTTTAATTTTTATAATAGTGATTTATTGATTTTTGAAGTTGTAACAACCAAACCGCTGTAACCTCTAGCTTTTGTTCAAGCGCCATGCTATTTTTGTTCCAACTTATTAGTTGTATACTAAAAAACTAAGTACAAATATTGCATATTCGTGTTTTAATATTTTATCTTGTTATAATTGTGATTTATTAAATTATGAAATTGAATGTATATTCAAGTCAGTTTTTTTATTGATATGTCTATAATATTAAAATAAAACATTGAACATAAATAACTTACTAAGATGTGTGTTTGAAACATGCAGAATGATTGTCCACTTTGTTGCTGGCCGAAATTGGAAATTCTTCAAATAGAATCTTGCGAAAGTTTGAAATATGTTTGTGTAAACACTTTGACTCCGGGGCGTCAATCCTTGAAATATGTTTCCATAGAAAGTTGTCCTCAACTTATACAAGTCTTGTATATGGAACAAAATAAGTATGGACAAGATATTTTGCTTCCTAGACTTGGATTACAGGTACTTCTGCATTTAAAATTTTGTAAAATTTGAAGAAAATTGAAATTTGATTTGAATTGTAGTGTTCAATTCAATTTTTTATTGAATTTAAATCAATTTTTATTTAAATCAATTGTAACGTACCATATTATTATTTTTGTTTTGTTAGGCTATCATATTATGATTTGATAATATATGTGAGATATTAAATCTAGTGGGTATGTAAATATATATTGATATAATTGTATAATGAATTTATTTTAGTGGTTGGTTTTGACTAATAAATATTATTTAATGACAGGAATCTTTTGTAAATTTAACTCATTTAGAGTTAACTGCAACTGCATTGTTGAATTTCAAATATCTCTTTTCGGAATTGCTTCCTAGACTTTGGTGCATTTGGAGTTTCTCAAGATTTGGAATTGCTCCTTTTTGGAACATTTAATCGAAGAAGATGAAAAGGTGGATGACATATATGTTTCAAACATGAAAAATCATTATCCTCTGTGCTGGCCAAAATTGAGAACTGTCTGGATAAAAACATGTAAAAACTTGAAATATTTGTGTTCAAGTACATTGGCTCAAAGGCTTCCCAACCTGACTAAAATCAATATACAAAATTGTCCTCGACTTATACAAGTCTTCAACATGGAAACAAATAAGAATGAATTTGAATTACAGGTATTTCTTTTCTATATTTTTGCTTGTTTGTTTTGGACTCAAATTATTTTTATGTTTATAAAATAATTAATATTTCAACTTTATTTTAAAAATTTAAATTTATCAATTGTATGTGAATTTGCAACTTATCAAAATCCGTTTGTGGAGACTAATATTTTTATTCAAAGATTTCCAACTATGGGATTGGACTGAAAAATTTATATTCATAATTCGTTTATTTTAAAATTGAATGAGCATTAGAATTCTCTCTCTCATCAGCTATTACAATGAATATTGCATTTTATTGTTCTAACATCATGATTAATGATTTTGAAGTGGTTAGAGTATAGAATTTTGTATGCTAAAAGATGAAATTATTTCTTTTCATATGCTTTGATAAATAAATTATTTATAACTTAAATTGTGTTTTATAAATGATATTCCTCAATTTTATTTAAACAAATATATTATGTATAATATCTAAATATGTGGTTCATTCATGCAGAATTATTGCTGGCCAAAATTGGAAACTCTTGAGATAGTGAATTGCCAAATATTGAAATATGTGTTACCAAACACTCTACTTAATGTGCCCTTTCTGCAATATTTAGAAGTGTTAAATTGTCCCCAGCTCTCATGCTTCGTTGTACAAGCTCCGCTCATAAAGGTCTTATTTAAATTGTTTGCATTTTGTATATGGATTAGAGAAGTAGTATTCTCTATTACTTGGAATATGTAAAATTATGAAGACTTATGGGTAACATTTACTCTACTTTATTTTTATGACATTTGTTAGGATTTCTATGTGTACGCAGAGATTGAATCTTAGTGACGTGGGAAATAGCCACCAATTATGCGATATTGATGTCCCTGTATTGAATAAAGATTGTATAGTAGTTCGGAACCATGAAGAAGTATTTCAAGTTCAAGGTGAGTACTCGTTCTCAAGCATAACAAGCTTATACTTGATCAATTTATTTGAAGTGCGGGTTATATGGAACGATTTTGCTCAAGTTGTAACCCTTGAGAACCTTACAACTCTAAATTTAAGTGATTGCAAGAAGTTAAGAAATATATTTTCACTTGCGACGGCTCGAAGTTTATCACATTTGATGTATCTTTGCATCAAGGGGTGTGACGAATTAGAACGAATCATTTTAGCCAAGGATCAAGTTTCTTCTTCATCATCAAATGCTGAGACTGGCCTCCAACCTCTAAGCTTTTCAAATTTGACTTAGATCGTAGTTACGAATTGTGGAAATTTGAAAAGTCTCTTTCCTTTTGGATATGTTCCTCTAAGCTTTCCAAATTTGACTAAGATCATAGTTACGAATTGTGAAAATTTGAAAAGTCTCTTTCTTTTTGGATCTGTTCCTACTCCTCCAAAACTTCGAAGTCTCACAGTTAAAAGGAACTTTAAATTGGAACAAGTATTCAAATTAGAAAATGAAGTGGAAGTGGCAGCTGAAGAGGAGATGAAATTTGATAAATTAGAATGGTTAACACTTGAAGAGCTACCAAGTCTCATTCACTTCTATCCCAAAGGATGTCATTTTGTATTGCCAGCATTGATAAAGTTGGAAGTAAAAGATTGCCCTAAGTTGACTACTAGTTTCTTCGTTGATTCACAGAAATTTGTGCATTGCATAACAAAGGTATAGACCCTGCAATCCTTTAATCTTACTTTGCTCTATGTAGTTATAACAGTTACAACAAAACGCATAACATGCAAAAATTTTACTTAAATTACTTAACTAATCTTGTAAATTATTATATGTTTCTTATTTTTCCTTGATGACATGAGATTAAAATTTCAGTTATAATTTTTTCTTCAATTATTTTTTAAGATACCCCAATTGGTTGAGCAAGATGCGATTGAAGAGACTGTCACTGATGCAATTTTCAACAAGAATATAAATTGGAGCCGGTGGTGGGGTGGGAGCAACTACCATGCATTACATGAAAGAATGGATTATTTTAGAACAGGTTTCAAAGCCATGTTACATAAATCAGTAGGTGGAGATCTATATTGTTTGGATTTTTTTGGTTAAGTGTCTGATATAATTTGTGTCTAACATGAGTTTATTGATTTTTTTAAGGTTTTTTTTTATATATATTTAGAGGATCACATATATCCATCTCCAAATGGACATGAATGCAAAATGGAAAATGAAGATTCGAAGTATCATAAGTTCAAATATATATCAACTAAATGCAGGGAAAAACATGGTTGTCGATTTAAATTTTTAGTTTCTTTTTCTTTTCTAAATTTACCTATGTAATAACCAAATTTAGTGTGATTCACCTGTGTTTATGTTTATTATTTTGTTAAAAACAGGTGTGTTGATAACTGTGTTTCTAACTGGTATAAAAACTTGCTTTAATGGAGTTGTGAAGCAAAAGGATATATCGTCTCTTCCTTCCAACTAATAGTTTAGTTAATTATAGTTATGTTGCACCTTTAATTTACACTCTAGTAAACCATTGTAGTGTTTGGACTGATGCATTTTAACAAGTATTATTAACTTATTAACACGCTTCTATTTTTAATAGTTTTACATGTATAATCTAATCCAATGATATTTCTCACTGAAAGTGAAGTCATGATCAGCTTATTATCTATCTATTAGCCCAAACTAGCTACTATATAGGAAATATTTTATACACATAAGATTGGTCGAGGTGACAATGTATCCCTATGACCATTAATCACTTGCCATGTTCCCATGATCTTACCTTTCAGTTATTAAAATACCCCTATAATTTAATTAGAATGATTAGAAAGCCCTAAACTCCATATGCTCAAGGCTTAGTGCAATACAGGGGCATCTGTGCTTTTCTAAAAGCATGACACGACAGATTAGAACAAAGTCATCATGGAAGTTTTTCTCAATGAGTTCAAGAATATGTTTCAATTTCAATTGATGGAAACAAAGGAACAACCACTAAGGAAGGTTGCCAAAGCAATAAAGTGGCGGTGCAAGCTCAAAGGGAAGTAAGTGCATATTTGTGTCTTAGTTTCCACATATACCTATGAACTACTGTCAAAAGACCAAAGTTTACTAACAATTATTTCAAGCACTTGGTGAATTTTCAGACTCTTGAAAAATATGAAATTGAAGACCCTTCAATTAAAACACTTCTTCAACTCCACAATTGTTAAGTTTTACATCTTCCAAATTTAGGAAGTGGTCTCCCTGTGTTTTAAACAGTTGAGTATTATTCTTCTCATCATAAAGACTCAACTTCTGTGTAAACAAAATTCCAGTTGATTATATCAGTAGGCAATTAAAAATTTATTGAAGTCTGCAATTAGCATCCCAAATCTCATATTGCAACACCCTTTATCCTCTATTTCTGTCATTTTCTTGAAATAAAAAGAAACAATAAACTAATATGAAGTTGAAAATGATAATCAATTGATTGCAAAGGTTCTAATTGTTCTATTTAATGGTAGAAAAAACAACATCATAAATCCTCATATCAGGAAAAGATATTAGGGTGTTTACCTACGCCCGAGCCTGCATCAAGTTATTTACATCAACAGTGAAACACAGAATAATGTTGGGGCAGTCTTCACGATTGTAGTGTCATTGAACCGTGGGAACATAAAGTGATAACCAAAGGGCCGAAGTAGACAAGGCTTGCTAGTTGTAGGAGTTCCAATCTCTTTAACTTTGGAAGCACCATATCCTCTTTAGTTGCAGTGTTTGTTTCATCTTTATGCCCGAATACATGCTCTAATTTAGACAATTCTTCAACTTTGAACTCTTCAAGTATTGGAAGACAGAGAGAAACACTTAAAAGGAATGACACATTCCAATTTGTTGCAGTTGTTGATCCATATTTTTGTAAAGTTAAGAAAGCTTATTTGTCGTCAAAGACCACTTGAAGATGATAGAGAAGTTTAATCCTTGAAAATGATTTGTTCCAATTCATTACATCATCGCAAATTTAGGTCTTTCAACTGCAGAAAATTTGGAGAAAACATGGGTATGAAGATATCTCTCAGTCTCTTGCAATCAGCTATTTCAAGATGAGTAAGATTTTGAAGGGTTGCTATTTGTTCAGAACCTTTCCATATTACTTGCAACTCTTGCATATCCTTCAAATGTAGTTTCTCCAGACTTGAGACAAGGAACTCGCCTTCAAGTTGAACACCTATATACAGTTCCAAATTGTTAAATACTCCATATGCATTGACCTATGTCTCCCATAGAAGCTAACTCCATTGCTTGGTTGACAGTGATTTCCAACTTTCGAGAGCCATAATTTATGTCAAATAGTTTAGTGTAGTTCAATGTCAGAACAGAATGTGTTACGTAGAAAAGAAAAGGGTACTATTAAAAGAATACAATTCCTCAGATAATATACACGGTTTAAGGTAATCATAATTTAATCGAAGAATTGTTTCATGTAAAATCATAATTTTAAATATATTAAAATTTTAAAATTGGTTATACTTAACATTTTTAATATTTTTAATATTTTTATTTTTTAAATTTTAAATATATTAAGAAAATCTTTTGTCTTTACCTATTAAAATATATATTAAGTATATTAAAATTTAAATTATATTAAACTTTTAAAATTAATTATACTTAACATTTCTTTAATATATTTAAAATTTTAGAAAACTTAAAAAAACACACACACATTGGAAACAGCACGTCAACTTATTTGGCTCCTCCAAAAATAGAAAATTTTATTAAAGTCTCCCCATTTTTCAGAAATTACAGTACTTCCTTGATATTTATATAGTTGGTGCCATTCTACATGGCTCGACCAAAAAATTGATTTTTTTTATCCCGGTTGCTGACTTGGCATGTTAGTGATTCCAAATTCTTTGGCTCCACCAATTTTCACTGTAGATTTTAGGTCATTTATGTGTATAATCAAAAAAATGAGTTATTTATGTAATTAATTAAATTTTTTGGGTTAATTTTATAAAAAGCCTAGTATTTTATTAAAATGCTTAAAAGGATGATATTTTTCTTATTTGAGAGAGAAACTTTCAATTTGTTCTATCCTTCATTTAATGATAGCAAATAATTGATATTATATTTTTCTAATATATTATATTAAAATCATTGACATTATATTAATAAAATTCATTAGTTAAGCTTGGAATAATAAAAGTTTAATCAATATGTTAAAATTTATATTTTAGTATGATTAATGTATTATTCATATCTTTTTATAGTTTATGAAAATTAATTTTTAGGTTTACAGTTGTCCTTTCAATAATGTTCTCTTTAGAATTGGATTTGAACTCTTTTTTATAGTGCAATGTGTGCTACTACTACATCTAATATTTACCGAAAAAATTATAAATTTATTACATTACAATTTATTTATGTACCAACATATATAATAAATATATAACATTAATCTATTGTTAATTTAATAAAACAATCAATTTAAAATTTAGATTAATCAAAATTTCTGTAACAAAAATAAATAAAATAATCAGCATTTTGTTTTAATCAAGAAAACAATGAATAATATAAATTTATCAACAATAATTTCTTTTAACAAATATTTTATTCTAAAAATAAAAATAAAATAAATAAACATAAAAAGTGAAACCAGTAACTCCAAATAAAGCAGATGTCTTGGTCTTCCACTAATTAGTTTCATACCTTAATTTTCCAACTATCAATTATTTTACCTTAACTGTTAATGGCATTAAAAAAAATGATATGGCTCACTCTCAGCACGTTACGTTTTTAATTCTTATTTTTTAAAATAAATTTTAAAAATGAAAATGGGAAAAACAAAAAAAAGGAAAATATTTTAGAAAATTCCCAACTTTTTAAAAATAAAAATAAAAATTTATATCAAATTCCCAAAAATTTTAAAATTATTTGCTTTTAGTTTTAAAAATACATAAAATACCAAAAAATGAAAATAAAAAAATAAAAAAACTCAAAAAATTTAACAAATCAAAATAATATGGAAAGCCATATAAAATTCCCAAAATTTTAAAAAAAAATCTTCTAAAAAGTAGATAAAAATACAAAAGAATTTCAAAAAAATCAGAAAGTATTAAAAGATAAAAAAATATGGAAAGTATTAAAACTTTCCAAAAATTAAAAGTATGCTTTTATTTTTAAAATACATAAAATACAAAAAAAATTCAGAATTCTTTCTAGAGATAAATATGGAGGGTTGCATTGTCTTATACAGATATCTTAACTTATCTTTTACTAATTTTTAGAGTTCTCCTTACATTTTCTTTGCATATTTTCTCTCTTTCTTCGTATTATATACTTTTCCAAAACTATTTTTTTAAAGTTTCTGCAAATGTTAATATAATTTTATATATAATTTTCTATTTTTTAAAAAAATTAGATTTAGAAAACTTCCTTTACATCCAGGTGAAGCAGAATAATTTTAAGGGGTCAAATGAAATTTTAAATTTTTATAGTCTATATCTTTATAATTTTTAAAGGATTAAATCACTTTTTTATAATTTTAAGGGGGCGAAAGTGCAATTTTACCTTTCTAATTTAAAATTTTAAAAAAAATTAGATGGCCTAAATGACAATTTTTTATTTTAGGGGGCCGAGGCCTATGCCAACCCCTAGAATCGCCTTTGCTCACTTCATTGTGTCTTCTACCATCAATCACTTTTTTTTTTAAAAAAAAAAAAACAACTCTAATTTAACTTATAGGTAAATATATTGCCCATCTAAACTCACTCTTAATTTCACCACAAGGAAAAAATAAACTAAGAACACTCAAAACCTTTTTTATTTTTACATAATCATAAAATTAACTTTTAATGTTTATATTTTTTCACTTTAGAAAATTAGCCTTTATGTCATGCAACATAATATCATGAAAACGTTCTGAATGAAGTAGACGAAATGGAATCGTTCCAGAAGGGAAAAATTTGTTTATTATCTTTTTATGTTAATTATTATTTTTTATTTTCGACAGATTATCACATGTCGTGGGTATTACAGTTACTTGATGCGTAATCTAATTAAATTGAATGATAAATTTAAATATCCTAGTCTCAGTGGGATCAATCATACTCCTATGGACTAATTAGTGCAGTGAAAATAGGGAGTCATAAGTGCAGTGAAGGACATGAAAGAGGAAATGGAGAATAGCATTGGAATTGAATTTCAGAAAGCTAAATGAGGAGAAGGCTTTGAAACTAGAGGCACCATTTTCGATGGATGAGACTAAAGAGGCAGTATGGAGCTGTGATGAATCGAAAGCACTTGGACCGGACGATTTTAAGCTGTGTTTTTTTAGAAAAAGCTGGGAGATTGTAAAGGAGGATCTTTTCAGATTGATGACAGACTTTTTCATATCCGAAAAGTTTGAGAGAAGTATTAATTCATCATTTATCACACTCATACCCAAGCAACTATCCACTTTATCTCAGACCGGTGCTGAAGTTCCGGTCCATTCCCTATCAAGCCTTCCAGGTCCAAATGGAGAAAACCTCTTTGGCTCTCGGAACCCGATGGGTTCGAGTGACGGGTCGGTTTCAGAGTAGGAGTGCCTGAAGTTAAATGGGAGGCTTGACTTTATAGGAGTCGGGTTCCGGTTTGGGGTTGGGTCGGGTGGCTTTGGTTTGGGTTTTGGAGGTTTGGAAGTAGGGGAAAATGGAGGGTCGTAAGTGGTTTTGGAAACAGAGTGGGAGAAGAAGCAAGAGAATGAGTGTTTTGGGGGATTCGAGAGTGGATGTGAAAGGAGCTTTTGCATTGCTCTGGAAGAAGAAAAATTGGTGGGTAATGCCAATCCTGGAAATGGAAAACAGAAGTTGAAAGAGGAAGAGGGTGATTTTTAGAAGTAACAAATCAAAGAGGGATATTTTGGAAATTAAAAATAGTTCAGTATTTGTCGTCTTTTTTACTTTATAGCCCCATTTGTTTTGACTGTTTACATTTTCATCCCTTGCTAATTGTTTTATGCTGGAGGATTCATCATCACAACACTTCTTGTGAAATGCAGTATTTCAATGTGAATTTGAACAATTGTTTTGGACTAATTTTAAAATAGTTTTTTAATGATATTGTAATAAAAACTAAATTCTTCAAAACAAAAATAAAAAAAATTAAATTCTAAACTTATAAGAATACAAAAATTTAGAGCATCTTTAACCTTTTAAAAACAAACCAAATAGCAAAAAATGGTGAAACTAATGGAATCAATCTTTGGTTCTTTTACTCAACCTTTCATCCTTTAAGCACCTTTGATCCCCAACCATGGATTCAAAAACATCCAACAAATTCTCCAACCCATCAACCTTCTCACCCAAACCTTTCAAACTATATACAATGCTCTCTATGGTTGACAAACATCCTACCTTTGGTTGACTCCTTATTTCACTATACAAGCTCATCTTGTCCAAATCCAACCTCAAATGCGGCAAAAGTTTCAACCATGGATTCTCATTTGTAAACTCTACCAGCTTTAGACCATGTCCCATCTAAAACAATCAAATTCTTCACCTCAAAATGCATTGATTTAAGCTCATCAACCCCAATTGCTTTTTTGACTTGGGAATAAAAGTACTGATGTGGAACCTTGATTTCAATTTCTTCATTTTCTTCTAGTTCCAGTTCCATGTTCCCTTCTAATTTCTTCCTTTCGAGTTTTTTCACAACAAATCCTCCTCTCAAAGCTTCTTTGGCCATGGTTGATGTCAATATGTGTTCAAATTTTGGCATCTTCCCATGTGTGTCTACTTTCCAAATATGAGAAAGCTGACTAAAAACTCCATACTTAATCAAAGTAGCATTAATCACAATCCCTTCTCCATTTATAGCATCTACATTAGAGCCTTAATCTAATTTCTCACAAGGATTCTCATTTTTATCAATCAAGTCCTTAAATTTTCTCATCTTGACACTTCCCATCTCCCTTAAGTTCGAAACCAGCTTTCTGGATCATTTCCTTTTCCCTCACTCGATCAAACCCAGAACTTTCCGGTCCAAGTAAACCTAGACCCGGTTCCAACAACCTGATTTCGAACTGGGCTTCAAAATCGACTTCAAAAACAATGACTACATTGAGATTCTTGTGCCCTAATTTAGCAATTCTAGTAGAATTGAAAGGGTGGTTTCTTTCTAAACTGTGTTGAAGGATCGTCACGCTTACAGAATTGTCGATGTTCCGGGTACGGATGCTACTGCAGAGGCAGAGTCAGGCATGTTTTGAGCAAGATGAACATAGAAAGTCCAGCTTCAACTTGCATATAAAACACTATTCAATAATCAGAACAAAGTCAAAACTAATCCCTCAATATATGGAAAATGCCTTAAGTTTTCGTAAGGAAGAATTTATAAACTCGGTTGACTTCCTTTTCTGGTTTCAAGTTTTGAACATTCACATGTATGCACATAGGGGCATCAGTGCTACATAATTGGCAACTAATTCCCACATTTTCAAGATATAGCTTCAGCAAACATAGATTCCAGTAAATGTCACTTAACTGACAAGCATTTGAGGAAGCCAATACAAAATAATTCTCCATCAATTGTGCAAATCAGACAACATATGAAGACGGAATTCAACAGCAGAACTCAATAAGTTCGCCTATGCCATATTATTATAGCTTAAGAAGCATTTTGACTTAAAATCAAATGTGGGAGCCGACGTTATTCAAAAAGGATTTAAGGGTGGAGTGATGAAATGAATACAGGGTAAAGTATAAGAATAGCCATCCAATTATTAAGCTTGTTTTATTTTAGTCACTCAATTATTAATTTTTTCGATTCAATCACTTAACTTTTTGAAATTAAATATTTTAGTTACTTTTAACTTAGTAAAGAAAGTCCAATGTGGGCTTTTTTTATTGGCCTAACAATAAATTTAGCCCTCCAATATTTACACATTCTATCTATTTGATCCTAAATCTAAAAAATTCAACAAATTTAGCTCTCAATGTTTACAAAACTTATCAATTTAGTTCAAATTCTAAAAGTATAAAATATATTTAAAAATGTTAAAATATTTTATATTTACCTTTTTAATTTTTATAATATATACTTTTTTTCATAAACCCATACTCATTTTCTCATAAAAAGGATGTGAAAAACTAAAATTAAAGTTTTTTTATTCAATCTCTTTTGACTTGGCCCTTTTCTTTTGATACATTGTTCATTTCATATGCCTAATTAAAATTCTCAAAAAAGCTCAAAATTTACAAATATATAAACCAAGAATAATGGTTTGGTTACCAACACCAACTCTAGTAGCCTTATTCTTTGCGACAAAGACAGTACCAGTTTCTGGCTTTTGCTGTCTTTGTTAATTGATATTTCCAACTTCGTTAATTGAATGAAAGAAAGAAAGAACAAAGTAGAAGGTACTGTTGAGAGTCATTTTGGATACAAAAATTTTTAAAATAATTTTATATGTACTTTTTAAAAATTATACTTTATTTTTAATTTTTAAATTTTTATACTTTTTATAATTAAGACTAAATTGTGAATTAACATTTAAGTTCAAATAACTTAAAAACTTAAAATATAATTAAAATATTTTATTATGAAAATTTTTATATTTGTAAATATGAAATTTATTTTATATTTTGCTAATAGCTTATGTAAATTTTATAATTACAATTATCAAATTGAGTACTACATTCTCGATAATTAATATTATCTTATATATATTTTTATAAATAATTTTATTTTAATAATTACTTTTTATTGAAATTTAAATAAGGATTTTTAAAGCATGCTATATGTAGATTTAACTGTGAATTAACCATATAAGTAATCATAACTTAACCTCATAGAAGTTCATAGTAAAGAGAGAGAGAAATGATATATGATAATATAACAGGAATTTCTCTCAAATTTAACTTGTTTTGTGGTTAGAGATGATATACGGAAAGGATCTACTCATTGTATTAACCTCCAAGAGTTTGAAAACTGTGAATATAATTGAATGTCATAAACTCACTTATCTCTTTTCAATTATCTCTGCTACAACATTAGTGTATTTTGAACCACTCTACCTTCGAGATTGTTACACTTTGATGGTGAGATACATGTTTCGAGCATGAAGAATTATTATCCTGAGTGCTGGCCAAAATTGAAAACTATTGAGATCATAGGTTGTAGAAACTTGAATTATTTATGGCCAAACACCTTGGCGCAAGGACTTTCGTGCTTGGAATCAGTCGAAATATATGCTTGCCCTCAACTTATACAAGTGTTCTAACATGGAAAAAATAAATATGGACTTAGGATTACAGCTATTTATTCAAATCTAATTTGTGCAATAATTAATATCACCTTATTTTAAAAGTTTTTGGTGGGTAGAAAAACTTGAAAAGAGCACGGTGATACCAACTAAGTTCTAGTTTGGTTGGTATCAATGTCGAAACCATTTTTAAATCGAGTTTTGAAAAATGGGAATCGATTTTAAAAAACGAAAACGGGAGTCGCCACCAATCTTTTTAGGTGTGATTGGATCACCTTTAAAATATTTTGTTCTAAAATCATTAGTTTTGGTCCACGAAATAGAAGAACGGGTTCAGGAGTCGGTTAAGTACGAGGAAGGATTAGCACCCTCGTAACGCCCAAAAATTGGTACCTAATTGATTATCAAATGTCTTTAATGACGGAAATTTAAAAAAAAAAAATTAAGATGTAGTCCTCTTTAAAATATTTTAACTTTGAAAATTTGGATTCACTCGCGTCAAAGTATTGACATTAAGTTAACCTTTTTTGAAATTCCTATCTCGAAATAGCAAAACGCTATATCCAATAAGTTAGGACATATTGCTTTAAAATTCCAAGATACTGGCTTGCATTTAGAAAACCTTTAAAAAAACTTAGAAGGGTACTTAATTATTCGAATTCAACGAGAAAAGTGGCAACCCAATAAGTTAGGGCACTACATTCTCGAAATTTCCAAACACCAAGAATTGCATTATTTGCAAAAAAATCTTATCTCGAGGTAATAAGATGTCATATCCAGTGAGTTAGGACACAACACCTCAAATATCAGAGAGTAAGTATTTTATTTAACACTCGTATTATGATTTAAAAGAATATGCCGTTATTTAGGTTAAACGTGAAAAAAAAATCGAAACCCAGTAAGTTAGGGCACGATTGTCTCGGATTACCAAATACGGAATATTTACTTTAGTGAAAGAATTACTATCGGGTTGGATAAAACCTAAATTCGTAATGAAACGAGATAATAAAGAATGCATAACAAATAAAAATTGATAACCATAATAGGATAAATATAAACACAAATATGAATAATAACGATAAATACAAAGGTAAGATAAATGAGTCTAACAAATAATAAGAAAGGAAAATAATGAATAAGCTAAATGTTTGAAATTATTTAAAAACTATAAATAGAATAGATGATGAAATAATAATAAAAGTAATGATATGTAAATAAAATAAATATGCTAAAAAATATACAGTTATCAAATTAGTTAATATAAAATAATAACGTATAAGTAAATACAAAATAAAGGAAAATATAATAATAATAATAATAATAATAGAAAAATACAATAATAATAATAATAGTAAAAGATATAATAACATAATAATATAATAGTAATAGTAACAATATGACGATAATAGTAAAAATAATATATTAAATAATAATAATAATAATAATAATAATAATAATCTATTAAGTTGTAATGAAAATAATGATAATGATGATAGTAAAATAATAAGTAACAATAATAAATTGTAATAATAGTGATGAGAATAACAAGTGATGATAATAATAGTAACAATAGTAGTAATAATATATTGGTAATACATAATAGAGGTAGTAAAAAAATATAGTAGTTATAGTAGTAATAATATAAACAGTAGCATATATACGTATGAAAAATAATGATAGTAAAATATAATAATAGTAATAATAATAATGGAATGAAGGTAATAATAATAATAGCAAATAATATGCAAGAAAATAAAATATAATTATAATACCATAATATTAAATAATAAAATAAAATATAAAAGAAAAGGGCGAAAAGGGGCTAATTTGAACTCTAGACCGAAGTTCGGGGCGAAAATAATAAAATAAAAAAAAAATGGGACCGAATTGCCAATATACATAGGTTTCAAAGCCAAATTAAAAAAGAAGTGAAATAAATGGGGCATGATTGAATGTTTGCACAAATCGGAAGGACCTAATGCACAATTCCCCCATTTTCAATTAAAAGGCACATATTAGGCCTATTAAACGGGTTAAAGTGCAGGCCCCTTTTTTTAAAAAAAAAAACAACTTAAAATCCTTTTTATTTGGTGTTTCCAACCCCTATTTCTTAAAAACAAAGAGCAGCCATTGCTCTCTCTCCCTCTTTTTAACTTTGGCTGCTAGGGTTAGAAAATAACCCATCATTGTCGCCGTATGACCACCGCGCCACCACCGCATTTGGTGGTCGGCGATACACCCAAATGGGCTCCTTTAGCCCTTCCTTTTTTATTTTTTGGAGGTTTGCTCTCCAAAAATCGAAAGATAAGGGTTCACCCACCCTTTCTTGGACTCGACCACGCTGAACGGAGAGGAGAACTCCGACGACACAACCATGGGGTGGATCTGGTAAGAATCCCTCCTCTTTCCTTTTATTTTTTTTTCTACTTTGTTTAACAGGTTTGTATTGAGAAAAAAGAAATATTGAAGAAATGAAAAACAAAATGAAGAATCAATAAAATAAAATCAGAGATCAACCTTTTGTATTTTTTTTTATTGCTAGTTTTCTTCCCTTTTTTTGTTACAATGAACATAGGGCTCTTATATAGCCCAAAATTGTAGCACCCCAAACCCGACTCAGACGTTCTGGCCGGATCCGACATGCCACATCGAAGCGTTCAAAATATTTTATATTGTTGATCCAGAAAAACCTACTTAGTGTTTTAAAAGATAATTTCATTATAGGTTAAAGTGAATGGAAGCTGTGCACCAGGTAGGAAACCGGAAAAGAGGAGGTGAGTCTATCGGACTACTTAAGTACTTCGGATCCAATCCTAGACATGCACACCGCCATTGCCACACCTTAACATCATGTATATTTCTAGGAAACCGATTTGATTAAGTCATTTTTAGGAAAAGTGATTAATTTTAGAAAATACTTTCATTGCGGAAGCTTTGCTTATTGTCGTGCTATTTTGAAATCAATTGTTGTTTTTGAAAACGCGCCCTAAAGCTATCCAATTTCAACAGTTAAAATAAGTAATACCTATCTTAGTAATACATATTAAAGCCATCAAAAATAATTAAGCGGCCTTATTACATTTAAAAACCCAAACCTCAAACGTAAATAATAGGATGTCCAGTTTACCAGAAGAAAATCAAACTTTCAGAACGGGTGGCCACTTCGAATTCCCTCACAGCTCCAAGCCCACTATGGTTGGGGATTACCTGCGTGGATGAAAATAAAAGGGGTGAGTTTGGGGAAACTCAGTGTGTAAGGAAAACCCATTCAAAGCCCAAGTCAGCTCAAGCCCATTGGGCCTAAGCCTATTCAGGTAACAGTGGTATTGGGCCAGAGCCCTTTTCAGATTACAATAAACTAGGCCTTAGCCCCTTATTCAGACAACAGTATGGCCCATAGGCCCATTTCAAAATACATGCAACATCAATAACATATGCAAGCCCATTTGGGGAGACTACTCAACCCACCAACCACTACACTCTACCCGTACCAGCCCTACACTCCATGTGGGGAATAGCTCAACCCACCCAGCCCAACACTCCACAGTTGCAACCTTGCTGCTCAGTTAACAGTAAATTGAGGCAAAGCTTCCAGTACGTGGACAAGCCACTTTCAGTACTTCCTCCGTCAATATCCCAATCCCATGCATCAGATAATAACAACATGGCATGCAATAAATAACAACAGTCAAACATGCATTTAGGTCAATTTAACCCTAGAGGTATTTCGGTAATTTATCTACTAGGGGTAAAACTGTAATTTTCCACTTTTAAAGGTATTTCAGTAATTTATCTATTTTAGGGTTTTTCATGCATATTCCTACCTTTCACGTACTAACAAAATCACGTACCGAGGGTTCTTACCAAATTGGGCCCGTTGGCCCATCATTCCAATTTTGGCCCATTAAGCCCAAAAATATCGAGGGTACAGAAATCATGCACTTTGCAGTCCAAATTTTGCAGCTTACCAAAAACATTAAACGATTTACCTCACGAGCATTCACACACTTGCAAATCTACAAAATATCGATTTTCGACATTTCGATTTTTTGACTTTTGCCGATCTAGACTAAGAAAGAGGATGTTAGTTACACACCTGTTTGCGACGATATGCTGACGAGATGCACACACGAACTGCCTACAATTGGATTACTAACATGTTAATCTAACTATTCAAATACGAACTACGTATTAACCTCTTACAATATTCGGCCAACCACACCTACAGGTCATAGTAAGCTTATAAGAAATCAATAAGCAACTCATTAACAAATTTTTGTCAATGTTTATCACATAATCATAATCTCACTGCAAGCTGTCTTCCTAAACAACAATCACTAAATCATTTATAACTGGAGCTACGAAACTTCAAATCAAGTGCCGTTAATTTTCCCTGAAAATAGACTCATATATCTTCTATCCATAAAATTTTTAGAATTTTTGGTTTAGCCAATCAATACCAGATTTTTCTTAAAGTTTCCCATGTTTCACTGTTTAACTAATCTGACCACTCTTCATTACGAATCAAATTTCTCATTGTACAGAATTCAAAATATGTTCTCATTTATTTAATTTGAAAATAGACTCATTAAGCTTTAATTATATAATTTATTCAGCTTCTAACTCATCTCCCACTATTTATGGTGATTTTCCAAAGTCACATTACTGCTGCTGTCTCAAGCAGATTTATTACCAAATCACTCTTTCACACATAACTTGCATGCATGTTTTTTTAAACATGTATATCACCAATCAATCATCACATATCTATGATTTTACTTAAGTATAATCTCTATTTCATTGTCGTAACCATTTTTTTGAAAAAAACGGGTATTGACTTGGAGAAAAACGAAAACGGGAGTCGCCACTAGTCTTTTTAGGTGTGATTGGATCACCTTGTAAAAGTGGTTGTTTTTAATAAATGGTTTGATTTATTTAAACAACAATTTTGGTCCACGTAAATCAAGAAAACAGGTTCGAGAGTCGGTTACACACGAGGAAGGATTAGCACCCTCATAACGCCCAAAAATTGGTACCTAGTTGATTAATTAATATCTTAGTGTCGAAAATTGAAAGCTTGAAAGACATTGAAATACGATCCCTCTTCGTAAAAATGCTAATTTGAAAATGACCGAATAAATTAAAACAAATGTTAAAGGCTCTCTCGTATCGAAGTAATAAAATGTCACGCCCAGTAAGTTAGAACACGACATCTCAAACTTTGAGAATGAGCTTGCCTTTATTTATAATTCATATATTCTAAATTTTTTAAGGGTTGTTCAGTTATTTAGGATAAACAAGAAAAGTCGAAACCCAGTAAGTTAGGGCACGTTTTCTCGAATTTCCTAATACCGAATATTGCCTTTATTTTAAAACAAATTCTTACTTCGAGGTGACAAAGTGTCATACCCAGTAAGTTAGGGCACAACACCTCGTACTTCTGAAAATAAGTATTTTTTTAAAAAAACTCATATAGCGATTTAAAAGAGTATTTTGTATTTAGATTAAATGAGAAAAGTCGAAACCCAGTAAGTTAGGGCACAATTGTCTCGAATTACCAAATACGGAATATTTACTTTTATGAAAGAATTATTATTGGGTTAGATAAAACCTAAATTCGTGATGGAACGAGATAATAAAGAATGCATAACAAATAAAAATCAATAACTATAACAAGATAAACATAAACACAAATATGAATAGTAACGATAAATACGAAGGTAAGATAAATGAGTCGAACAAATAATAAGAAAGAGAAATAATGAATAAGCTAAATGTTTGAAATTATTTAAAAAAACTATAAATAGAATAGATGATGAAATAATAATAATAAAAGTAATGATATGTAAATAAAATAAATGTGCTAAAAAAATATATATTTATTAAATTAGTTAATATAAAAAATAATAACGTATAAGTAAATACAAAAAAAGGAAAATATAATAATAATAGTAAAAACACAATAGTTATAATAATGAAAAGGTATTATAATATAATAGTAATAATGATGATAATAGTGGTATTAGTAATAATAATAATAATAGAAAATAATAACAATATTAAAAATAACACTCTCCCCCTCCCTTCTAAATCCGGCCATTAGTCCGGCTTTGCTCCGGTCACCGGACCTCCACGAACCCTTGTCGGCGCCAACGCATTACAATGGGACCTCAAAAAAAACTTTTTCGGTAATGAAAATATGGGTAAGCTTCTTACTTTTATTTTTACTTTCGTATAAAAAAACAAAATAAAATTGAAAGGGAAACAATAAACAAACAAAGAACTTAAAATGAGAATAGACAAAGAAACCTCTTTTGCTTTGATCTTTGATTAATCTCTAAAAACTAGCCTTTTCAAGAAAACAAAACCCCTTCTAACATAGTCTTGAATGGCTTTTATAGCCAAATTTTACAACTAATTTTTTTATAGGCAAGTGGAGTGGTTGGGATGGTTTAGTGGGGTGGTTTAGTGGGGTGGTTGGAGTGGTTTAGTGGAGTGGTTTAGTGGGGTGGTTGGAGTGAAGATGTTTGGATTTTTTTTATTTCATAAATGGGCCATTAGGGTTTAGGTGATTGGGCTTTGGAGGTTGTTGGGTTTTGGGCTGTTGGGTTTTTAGATGTTGGGCTTTTTTGGATCTTGCTTCAGTATAAACATCTGAAGGCCAGATCTGCTATGTATCTGCTCTCCGTCAAAATAGAGATGCCAGACTTCGACTTGTTCTCTGACAATACCGAGATGCCAAATCATCTTAGACTTGCTTTAGCGTAAGCATGCGAAAGCCAAATCAGCTATGTCTTCGATTTGCTCTTTGTAAGCACAAGGATGCCAAACCATCTTGGATCTGCTTTAGCCAGATCTGCTATGCTGCAGCCTATTACCCTACTGCTTAGGGGTTAAGGTGCGTCATCTTTGATAACCTGTAGAATGATTATGCTTGATAATTAGGATGCCATGATCGAAATGAGTCGGATGTTCCTAATTAAACATGTTATGATGCAGAATTTTGTGAATATGACCCCTATCCTAGACGTCACCACTCATTCCTTCATTTGTCTTTTCAAAGCATTATTCTTGCTCAACTTTGTAGGCTGTACCCTTCCTCTAATGCTACCGCCTAACGAGGATGTGTGAATTTCTCGAACAATTGTCCTATTTTAGTTTCTTGTATTATCTAGAAATTCCAGAGTAATGCGCAAAACTTCATTTGTAAATATATTTAGTTCATCTATCATTATTTCAATGCAACATGGAAGATGAATAACTCTTTAAGAATAATTGGATTTGAATGAATTAAAAGGAAAGGATACAAAAGAAATTAATCTAAAAGCCTATCTTTAGGAAGGAACAAAATCTAAAGATAGAAAATAGGATAAAAGTTAGATGCTCAAGATATTGCTGCTTGAGTGCCTATACGCCAGCTCCATGAAGTCTTTCTTGAGTTCAACATGTGTTTAAAAAGATCCAAAGTACTTTGTTAATGCCTCAATATACAACGTGCTTCGCCCTTCAAATATAGCAAGATCACTGTGTACTCTTCAAAATTTGAGCTGACCTTTCGGGTTTTTAACTCAAAACCCCTTTGGTCACAAGGTGCCATTTACGGGTTTTCACCTTGGATTCTCTTCTCCTTTAAACATCATTTTAAAGCACAACATATGAGCCGATTTTTCCCTTTAGCATCCAAGCACATGCATGCTCATTTGTTTGGCTCAACTTTACATATCTTCTATTTTTCATCAAAAGAACATGAAACAACAACCATTTCCTTCATTTTAATTCATGACCAAATGCTCACAACACAACCAAAAACCAAAATATGCTTCAAGAGTTAAGGTAGAATCAAGAAGAACTCATGAACATTAAGATAGAAGCAAACTACCATGAACTTACCTTTAATTTTCTTCCCCAAGTGAAAGAACATTCAAGAGCTTTCTCCTCTCCTTTTTCTTCTCTAACTTTCAGCTATGATGAACAAAGATGGACAAAACTTTGTTCTTTTCACCTCTTTTTCTTTTAATAAAATTTCATATTTCATCCATTTAATTCTTTAATACAAAAGACATGAAATGCCCATCATGGAACATTTACCTAACCCATTATCATGGAATATTTACCTAATCCATTATCGTGGAACATTTACCTAACTCATTATCAGTTTGTACCATAAATTATGGATATCAAGTGCACATATTGTCTACAACACCATGATGACCGGCCACTTCATGTAAAATGGGAGGTTTGTCATGCAAATCCTCTTATTTTGCACTCCTATTTATTTGGCCACTTCAATTTAGCCTATAGCATTTTCAAACATTTTCACATAGGTCCTATTTCATAATTTCACCCCCTTTTTCTTATGGAACAAAAATTAACTAAAATTGCCGGGTTTTATCTTAAGCTTGGGCCTTCTAGAGGCCCACTATAATTAAACCTATGCTAACATTCACAGAATTCCCGAAAATTAGGGCGTTACAAAAATCCAAAGAAAAAAAAATACAAAGAATTTTATTTTTTGGTGTTTTTCTTTGCTGTCCTTTTTTGTCTTCTTTTGAAGGTATGGAGTGGTGGAGAAGTGCTATTTGCACTATCAATGCAACTAAAGTAGTGGGATTAGGTGATTTAGGGTTTCTTTTTCCTTTTTTTTTTGTTTTGGGTAGTGGGCTAATTGGGCTAGGGTTAGGTATTAGGTTTGGGTTTAGTATTTATTTATTTGGTTTATTGGGCCCGGGTAGAATTTGGGCCATACAGCTGCCCCTCTTTGCTTGTTGTTGTGTAACGAGAACAGAGTAAAGACTATAAAAGGACCAATTTTGCCCGGGCTCGCCGAGTCTTGAGCTCTTGATCTGCTTCTTCGATCTGTTACCTATAAACACAAGGATGCCAAATCTGCTGTCTTCAACTTGTTCCCTATAAGCATAGGGATGCCAAACCTACTGTTTTCAACTTGTTCCCTATAAGCACAGGGATGCCATGCTGAAATCTTCGATCTGCTTTACTGTAAGCACAGGAATGTCAAATCTGCTATCTTCGATCTGTTCCCTATAAGCACAGGGATGCAAATCTGCTTGTTTTCAACTTGTTCCCTATAAGCACAGGGGATGTCATGCTGAAATCTTGATCCGCTTCATTGTAAGCACAGAATGTCGATCTGCTATCTTCGATCTGTTCCCTATAAGCACAGGGATACCAAATCTGCTGCTTTCAACTTGTTCCCTATAAGCACAGGGGATGCCATGTGAATCTTCGATCCGCTTCACTTTGTAAGCAGGAATGTCAGATCTGCTATCTTCGATCTGTTCCCTATAAGCACAGGAATGCCAAATCTGCTATTTTCAACTTGTTCCCTATAAGCACAGAGATGCCATGTTGAAATCTTCGATCTGCTTCACTGTAAGCATAGGAATGTCAGATCTGCTATCTTTGATCTGTTCCCTAAAAGCACAGGGATGCCAAATCTACTGTTTTCAACTTGTTCCCTATAAGCACAGGGATGCCATGCTGAAATCTTCGATCTGCTTCACTGTAGGCACAGGAATGTCAAATCTGCTATCTTCGATCTGTTCCCTATAAGCACAGGGATGCCAAATCTGCTGTTTTCAACTTGTTCCCTATAAGTACAGGGATGCCATGCTGAAATCTTCGATCTGCTTCACTATAAGCACAGGAATGTCAGATCTGCTATCTTCGATCTGTTCCTTATAAGCACAGGGATGCCAAATCTGCTATTTTCAACTTGTTCCCTATAAACACAGGGATGCCATGCTAAAATCTTCGATCTGCTTCACTGTAAGCACAGGAATGCCAGATCTGCTATCTTCGATCTGTTCCCTATAAGCATAGGGATGCCAAATCTATTGTTTTCAACTTGTTCCCTATAAGCATAGGGATGCCACTTGTTGAAATCTTCGATCTGCTTCACTGTAAGCACAGGAATGTCAAATCTGCTATCTTCGATATGTTCCCTATAAGCACAGGGATGCCGAATCTGCTATTTTCAACTTGTTCCCTATAAGCACAGAGATGCCATGCTGAAATCTTCGATCTACTTCACTGTAAGGACAGGAATGTCAGATCTGCTATCTTCGATCTGTTCCCTATAAGCACAGGGATGCCAAATCTGCTATTTTCAACTTGTTCCCTATAAGGACAGGGATGCCAAATCTGTAATCTTCGATCTGTTCTCCGCCGCTACAGAGACGCCAAATCATCTTGGATTTGCTCCAACGTAAACACGTGAAAGCCAAATCAGCTATGTCTTCGATCTGCTCCCTGCCTGATACAGAGATGCCAAATCATCTTGGATCTACTTCAATGCAAACACGTGAAAGCCAAATCAGCTATGTCTTCGATCTGCTCCCCGCCTGATACAGAGATGCCAAATCATCTTGGATCTGCTTCAGCGAAGGTCAGATCTGTTATGCTTTAGCCTGTTACCCAACTGCTTAGGGGATTAAGGCACATCAATCTTCATTGTCCCTTGAAGGACTTAACTTGTATAATGTGTATGAGTTCATGCCTAATGATTAAGATGCCATGACTCGATTAAGCCAAATGCTCCTAGGTAGATGTGTGTGGATGACGTTTGTGTGAATGCAAAATGTCATTTTTAATGCTTGGTTTGATATTACTTGTCGTTCACTGAGGTTTTATTATTGACGCATTATTCTGTCGTCTTGTTTAGCTGGCATAGAAAACTCGAAGAAATAATCTCATCTGCTCGACAAGCTTGTCCCACTCAAACTTTATGAATTTTTTTTACTTATCCAACCCACTGCAACTCAAGGTATAGGATTTGTTTCATCTTCAATCAATTTGATCTGTTACACCATTCCTTGGGTGTAATGACCCATTGTATATGCTCGATATTTGCATGAATGTAGAGTATCATTTTTTCTCGAGAATGACCCTCTCTTACACTTAGGTTGACATTGCTTGTCATTTGTCGAGGTTGTATCATTGACGAAATATCTTGCCTATTCATTCAACCGATATCTTCGATAGAAAATTCAAAGAGATAGTCGCAATTTAGAAACATTTTCAAACCTTAGGCTTGGTGAGTTCTAAATGATGGTCCTATTTCAGGTTCCTATACTGTTTAGAAGCTTCCAGAGTAATATGCAGAACTTCTTTTGTGAAAGTATTTGTAGCACCCCAAACCCGGCCCAGAAGTTATGGCCGGATCTGGCATGCCACATCAAAAACGTTAAAAAAAAATCCATTCTAAGTCCAGAAAATCGTACTTAATGCTCAAAAGATTAATTCATTAAAGGTTAAAGTGAATGGAAGTCGTGCACCGGTAGGAAACCGGAAAAGAGGTGGTGAGTCCATCGGGTCGCTAAGTACCAAGCTCCTTCGGATCCAATCCTAGACATGCATACGCCATTGCCACACCTTAACGTCATGGATATTTCTAGGAAACCGATTTGATTAAGTCATTTTAGGAAAAGTGATTAATTTTGGAAAATACTTTCATTGCGGAAGCTTTGCTTGTTGTCGTGTTATTTTGAAATCAACTGTTGTTTTTGAAAACGCCTAAAGCTATCCATTTCAACAGTTAAAATAAGTAATACCTATCTTAGTAATACATATTAAAACCATCAAAAATAAATAAGCGGCCTTATTACATTTAAAAGCCCAAAACCTCAAACGTAATTAAAAGGATGTCCAGTTCACGGAAGAAAATCAATCTTTCGAGCGGTGGCCACTCCAATTCCCTCACGACTCCAAGCCCACTATGGTTGGGGATTTCTGCGTGGATGAAAATAAAAGGGTGAGTTTGGGAAACTCGATGTGTAAGGAAAACCCATTCAAAGCCCAAGTCGGCTCAAGCCTATTGGGCCTAAGCCCATTCAGTAATATGGTCTTGGGCGAGCCCTTTCAGATTACAATAAACGGGCCTTAGCCCTTATTCAGATAATGTATGGCCCATAGGCCCATTTCAAAATACATGCAATCAATAACATATGCAAGCCCATTTGGGTAATGGTGATCTTGGGCCAAAGCCCTTTTCAGATTATAATAAACGGGCCTTAGCCCTTATTCAGATAACAAGATGGCCCATAGGCCCATTTCAAAATACATGCAACATCAAGAAACATATGCAAGCCCATTTGGGAGACTACTCAACCCACCAACCACTACACTCCACCCGTACCAGCCATACACTCCATGTGGGGAATAGCTCAACCCACCCAAATTTCAACACTCCACATTTTGCGCCTTGCTGCTCGATTAACGATAAATTGAGGCAAAGCCTCCAAGACGTGGACAAGCCACTTTCAGACTTCCTCCGTCAATATCCCAGTCCATGCATCGATAATAACAACATGGCATGCAAGAAATAACAATAGTCAAACATGCATTTAGGTCAATTTAACCTAGGGTATTTGGTAATTTATCTACTAGGGTAAAGCGTAAATTTTCCACTTTTAAAGGTATTTCAGTAATTTATCTATTTTAGGGTTTTTCATGCATATTCCTACTTTTCACGTACTAACAGAATCACGTATCGAGGGTTCTTACCGAATTGGGCCCGTTGGCCCATCATTCTAATTTTGGCCCATTAAGCCCAAAAATATCGAGGGCATAGAAATCATGCACTTTGCAGTCCAAACATTGCAGCTTACCAAAAACATTAATCGATTTACCTCACAAGCATTCGCACACTCGCAAATCTACAAAATACCAGTTTTTGGCATTTCGACTTTTCGGCTTTTGCCGATCTAGACTAAGAAAGAGGGTGTTAGTTACACACCTGTTTGCGACGATATGCTGACGAGATCCACACACGAACCGCCTACAATTGGATTACTAACACGTTAATCTAACTATTCAAATACGAACTACGTATTAATCCCTTACAATATTCGGCCAACCACACCTACAGATCATAGTAACTTATAAGAAATCAATAGGCAACTCATTAACAAATTTTTGTCAATGTTTACCACATAATCATAATTTCACTGCAAGCTGTCTTCCTAAGCAACAGTCACTAAATCATTTATAACTGGAGCTACGAAACTGCAAATCAAGTGCCGTTAATTTTCCCTGAAAATAGACTCATATATCTTCTATCCATAAAATTTTTAGAATTTTTGGTTTAGCCAATCAATACCAGATTTTTCTCAAAGTTTCCCATGTTTCACTGTTTGACTAATCTGACCACTCTTCATTACAAATCAAATTTCTCATTGTACAGAATTCAAAATATGTTCCTGTTTATTTCATTAGAAACTAGACTCAACAAGCTTTAATTATATAATTTATTTAGCTTCTAATTCATCTCCCACAATTTATGGTGATTTTCCAAAGTCACATTACTGCTGCTGTCCCAAGCAGATTTTTTACCAAATCACTCTTTCAAACACCTATCTTGCATGCATGTTATTTAAACATGTATATCACCAACCAATCATCACATATCTATGATTTTTACTTAAGCATAATCTCCATTTCATCATTTTAAAGCACAACATGTTAGCCGATTTTTCCCTTTAGCATCTAAGGCACATGCATGCTCATTTGTTTGGCTCAACTTCACATATCTTCCATTTTTCATCAAAAGAACATGAAACAACAACCATTTCCTTCATTTTAATTCATGACCAAATGCTCACAACACAACCAAAAATCAAAATATACTTCAAGAGTTAAGGTAGAATCAAGAAGAACTCATGAACCTCAAAATAGAAGCAAGGTACCAAGAACTCACCTTCAATTTTCCTCCTCCTAATGACCTAATACTCAAGAGCTTTCTCCTCTCCTTTCTCTTCTCTAACTTTCAGCTATGATGAACAAAGATGGACAAAACTTTGTTCTTTTCACCCCTTTTTCTTTTAATAAAACTTCATATTTCATCCATTTAATTCTTTAATACAAAAGACATGATATTCTTATCATGAAACATTTACCTAACCCATTATATATGAAACATTTACCTAACCCATTATCATGGAACATTTACCTAACCTATTATCATGAAACATTTACCTAACCCATTATCATGGAACATTTACCTAACCTATTATCAATTTGTATCAATTTGTACCATAAATTATGGATATCAAGTGTACATTTTGTCTACAACAACATGATGGTTGGCCACTTCATGTAAAATGGGAGGTTTATCATGCAAATCCTCCTATTTTGTACTCCTATTTATTTGGCCACTTCAATTTAGCCTATAGCATTTTCAAACATTTTCACATAGGTCCTATTTCATAATTTCACTCACAAATGACAAAATCAAAGCATGAAATTTTGTCAACATTCACAGAATTCCCGAAAATTGGGGCGTTACAACTCTACCCTCCTTAAAGAAATTTCGTCCTCGAAATTTACCTAATCCAAACAGATGAGGGTATTGCTGTTGCATCGTCTCTTCTGGCTCCCAAACTCAGAAGTTTCCCCTTCCTTAACTTGTTGAAAACGAGCGACCAAAGACTCATCGTTCAACTGTTTTTCCTTAATCTGATCCACCCAGGTTGGCCTCACTTGCAACTCAGCCAACAGACTTCCATCATCATATAGACTCAGACGAGCAAACATTGCTCTCAGATTAGATACAACTCTACGACTTAGAGCATCGGCTACCACATTAACCTTACTTGGGTGATACTTGATCGAACAGTCATAATCCTTAAGCAACTCAATCCATTTCCTTTGCCTAAGGTTCAGCTCCTTCTGAGTCAATAAATACTTAAGACTCTTATGGTCAGTGTATATAATACACCTTTCTCCGTACAAGTAATGTCTCCAAATCTTAAGTGCAAATATCACTGCTGCCAACTCTAAATCATGAGTCAAATAGTTTCCCTCATGAGGCTTAAGCTATCGTGATGCATATGCAACCACCTTACCCTCTTGCATTAACACGCAGTCAAACCCACGTGTGATGCGTCACTGTACACACTAAAATCCTTCCCAGACTCCGGCTGAATCAACTCAGGTGCTTCAGTCAGAACTTTCTTCAACTTCTCAAAAGCTTCCTGCTGCTTCTTAGTCCATACAAACGGTACTCATTTCCTTATGAGTTTTGTCAAAGGTGCTGTCATCACAGAAAAACCTTCCACAAACCTTCTGTAATATCCTGCCAGTCCTAGAAAACTCCGTATTTCTGACACTGACCTAGGCGGCTTCCACTCCAAAATCGCTTCAATTTTTCGAGGGTCCACCTTAATCCCCTCAGCAGAGACCACATGTCCTAAGAAGGTTACCTCCCTCAACCAAAATTCACACTTGCTGAACTTCGCAAAGAGTTCCTTCTCCCTTAATACTTATAGCACTATACGGAGATGCTCATCATGTTTCGTTTCAGTTTTAGAATATACCAGGATATCGTCAATAAAGGCGACTACGAACTGATCTAAAAATGGTTGGAACACACGATTCATCAGATCCATAAACGCTGCAGGAGCGTTTATTAGTCCAAATGGCATAACCAGAAACTCGTAATGACCATATCGAGTCCTGAATGTCATCTTTTGGATATCTGCCTCCTTGACCCTTAACTGATGATATCCAGATCGAAGGTCGATCTTGGAAAATACAGAAGCTCATCTAAGCTGGTCGAATAGATCGTCCATCCTTGGCAGTGAATACTTATTCTTAATCGTCAGTTTGTTCAACTGGCGATAATCAATGCACATCCGCATCGTACCATCCTTCTTTTTCACGAATAGCACTGGTGCTCCCCATGGAGACACGCTTGGCCTAATAAAGCCCCTATCCAACAACTCTTGAATTTGAGCATTTAACTCTACTAACTCCTTCGGTGCGATCCTATACGGTGCGATAGACACAAGCGCCATTCCAGGCAACAAGTCTATTCCAAACTCAACTTCTCGATTCAGAGGCAATCTTGGAAGCTTCTCCGGAAAAACATCTTGAAACTCCTTTACGGTCCTAACCTTATCCACTGTCAGTCCCTCCTCTTCCGACTGACTTACAAATACCAATTAGGCCTCACAACCTTTCCGAATCCACTTTTCGACTCTTAATGCCGACACCACATTAGACAAATAATCCCTTCGCTCACCTATCACCATAACCTCCTCATCCTTTGTGGTCCTTAACACCATTCGTTTAGCAGTACAATCCAGGGTCGCCTTATGCTTAACAAGCTAGTCCATTCCCAAAATGAGATCAAACTCTCCGAACAGTAACTCCATCGATCTCCGGGAAAATCCTACCTTGAGTTTTTAAGGGTACATCCCTATACGCTTTGTCTACCCTAACCGAAAGTGACCCAAGGGACTTAGTACAGATACCCCACTCACAATCTCCTCAGAGCAGTCCAAGTCATCCATAATCCGTTCTGTGGCCTCCAACCAATATTTCGCCACATTCGGGGCTATACCAGACACGCCCCTAAATATCTCCGTTCTGTTAGTCCCGAAGTCCTTCAGAAATAGATCCCTAAATTTCGTTGCCCGAACTTGCTCCAGCAACCCTTTTCAGAACACGAAGCATTGCCTGTGACAGGGCATCATCCTCGGCGGCTCTATCATACGGCCCATTCTCATCCGTCGGTGGTGGTCGTGCTACTCCAGTGGGTATGTGTTCAGAAGACGAAGATCCAGCTTGAGTACTACCTCGGCCTCGACCACGGTCTCTTCCCTAAGTAGCTCTCGTACTCATATCGATTTATCTTGATTACGAATTTTTATGCATCAATTCAATATTTCAGTGTTTATTACAGATGTTTTATGAATCGATAAGAGTTCGAGTTTGTTTTCGCAGAATCGAAATCTAGCTACGCTTTGATCTCTTATCGATTTTTTATGGTTTCAGTATCATCCTATCTAGAGTATCCTAGTAGGATTTTAATACAGACAGATAATTCAGGAAAATATTCAGAAAAATTTAGAATACTTACAGACTTGAGCCGGAGATTCGGAATGCCACCTTCTAAAGATCTAAATTTTGAAAATCGAGTTTTTCGTATTCTTTATAAAATTTTCGCTTTCGAAAATCTTTGTTTTGTAAACCCATTCCACAGAGTTGTTGCAACCTAGGCTCGATACCACTAAATGTAGCACCCCAAACCCGCCCGAAGTTATGGCGGATCCGCATGCCACATCAAAACGTTAAAAAATCCATTCTAAGTCCAAAAATCGTACTTAATGTTCAAAAGATTAATTCATTAAGGGTTAAAGTGAATGGAAGTCAGTGCACCGTAGGAAACCGGAAAAGAGGTGGTAAGTCTATCGGATTGCTAAGTACCAAGCTCCTTCGGATCCAATCCTAGACATGCATATCGCCATTGCCACACCTTAACGTCATGGATATTTCTAGAAACCGATTTGATTAAGTCATTTTAGGAAAAGTGATTAATTTTGGAAAATACTTTCATTGCGGAAGCTTTGCTTGTTGTCGTGTTATTTTGAAATCAACTGTTGTTTTTGAAAACGCGCCCTAAAGCTATCCAGTTTCAACAGTTAAAATAAGTAATACCTATCTTAGTAATACATATTAAAACCATCAAAAATAAATAAGCGGCCTTATTACATTTAAAAGCCCAAAACCTCAAACGTAATTAAAAAGATATCCAGTTCACCAGAAGAAAATCAATCTTTCAGAACGGGTGGCCACTCCGAATTCCCTCACAACTCCAAGCCCACTATGGTTGGGGATTTCTGCGTGGATGAAAATAAAAGGGTGAGTTTGGGAAACTCGATGTGTAAGGAAAACCCATTCAAAGCCCAAGTCACTCAAGCCTATTGGGCCTAAGCCCATTCAGTAATGATGGTGGTCTGGGCCGAGCCCTTTTCAGATTACAATAAAGCGGGCCTTAGCCCTTATTCAGATAATAAGATGGCCCATAGGCCCATTTCAAAATACATGCAACATCAATAACATATGCAAGCCCATTTGGGTAATGATGATACTGGGCAAAGCCCTTTTGATTACAATAAACTGGGCCTTAGCCCTTATTCAGATAACGATATGGCCCATAGGCCCATTTCAAAATACATGCAACATCAGTACACATATACAAGCCCATTTGGAGAGACTAGTCAACCCACCAACCACTACACTCCACCGTACCAGCCATACACTCCATGTGGGGAATAGCTCAACCCACCCAAATTCCCAACACTCCACGATTCTTGACCTTGCTTTGCTCGCGATTAACGATAAATTGAGGCAAAGCCTCCAAGACGTGGACAAGCCACTTTCAGTACTTCCTCAAGTCAATATCCCAGTCCATGCATCGATAATAACAACATGGCATGCGAGAAATAACAATAGTCAAACATGCATTTAGGTCAATTTAACCTAGGGGTATTTGGTAATTTATCTACTAGGGGTAAAATCGTAAATTTTCCACTTTTAAAGGTATTTCAAGAATTTATCTATTTTAGGGTTTTTCATGCATATTCCTACTTTTCACGTACTAACGAATCACGTATCGAGGGTTCTTACCGAATTGGGCAGTTGGCCCATCATTCTAATTTTGGCCCATTAAGCCCAAAAATATTGAGGCATAGAAATCATGCACTTTGCAGTCAAACATTGCAGCTTACCAAAACATTAATCGATTTACCTCACAAGCATTCGCACACTCGTAAATCTACAAAATACCGCTTTTGAGATTTCGACTTTTCGGCTTTTGCCGATCTAGACTAAGAAAGAGGGTGTTAGTTACACACTGCTTTGCGACGATATCTTGACGAGATCCACACACGAACCGCCTACAATTGGATTACTAACACGTTAATCTAACTATTCAAATACGAACTACGTATTAATCCCTTACAATATTCGGCCAACCACACCTACAGATCATAGTAACTTATAAGAAATCAATAATCAACTCATTAACAAATTTTTGTCAATGTTTACCACATAATCATAATTTCACTACAAGCTGTCTTCCTGAGCAATAGTCAATAATCATTTATAACTGGAGCTACGAAACTGCAAATCAAGTGCCGTTAATTTTCCCTGAAAATAGACTCATATATCTTCTATCCATAAAATTTTCAGAATTTTTGGTTTAGCCAATCAATACCAGATTTTTCTCAAAGTTTCCCATGTTTCACTGTTTGACTAATCTGACCACTCTTCATTACGAATCAAATTTCTCATTGTACAGAATTCAAAATATGTTCCTGTTTATTTCATTAGAAACTAGACTCAACAAGCTTTAATTACATAATTTATTCAGCTTCTAATTCATCTCCCACAATTTATGGTGATTTTCCAAAGTCACATTACTGCTGCTGTCCCAAGCAGATTTTTTACCAAATCACTCTTTCAAACACCTATCTTGCATGCATGTTATTTAAACATGTATATCACCAATCAATCATCACATATCTATGATTTTTACTTAAGCATAATCTCCATTTCATCATTTTAAAGCACAACATGTTAGCCGATTTTTCCCTTTAGCATCTAAGGCACATGCATGCTCATTTGTTTGGCTCAACTTCACATATCTTTCATTTTTCATCAAAAGAACATGAAACAACAACCATTTCCTTCATTTTAATTCATGACCAAATGCTCACAACACAACCAAAAATCAAAATATACTTCAAGAGTTAAGGTAGAATCAAGAAGAACTCATGAACTTCAAAATAGAAGCAAGGTACCAAGAACTTACCTTCAATTTTCCTCCTCCTAATGACCGAATACTCAAGAGCTTTCTCCTCTCCTTTCTCTTCTCTAACTTTCAGCTATGATGAACAAAGATGGACAAAACTTTATTCTTTTCACCCTTTTTTCTTTTAATAAAACTTCATATTTCATCCATTTAATTTTTTAATACAAAAGACATGATATTCTTATCATGAAACATTTACCTAACCCATTATCATGAAACATTTACCTAACCCATTATCATGGAACATTTACCTAACCTATTATCAATTTGTATCAATTTGTACCATAAATTATGGATATCAAGTGTACATTTTGTCTACAACAACATGATGGTTGGCCACTTCATGTAAAATGGGAGGTTTATCATGCAAATCCTCCTATTTTGTACTCCTATTTATTTGGCCACTTCAATTTAGCCTATAGCATTTTCAAACATTTTCACATAGGTCCTATTTCATAATTTCACTCACAAATGACAAAATCAAAGCATGAAATTTTGTCAACATTCACAGAATTCCCAAAAATTGGGGCGTTACAGTATTATTGGTCCATTAATCATTATTTAAATGCAAAATGCTTGAAAAATATCAAAACAACGGAAAAAAAGGAAATTGATTGGGAGCATAGCTCGAAATGAATTAATCAAAGATTGCAAATGCAATAAGAAGGAAATTAACTCAAAACGAATGAGTTAATCAAATATAGCAATGCAATAAGAAGAAAATTTATTTGAACATATCTTGAAAAGAATCAAAGATTACAAATTCAAAATGGGCAAAATGGAAGCTAAATGCCCCAGATATCGCAGCCTGAGCTTCTCTGTATCAACTTCTTGAGGACCTTTCTGAGCTCAATATGTGTTTAGAGGATCTAGAGTACTTTGTCGATGCCCCAAGATGTTGCATACTTCTTCATTGTTAATTCAGACATAGCAATACTAATGTATGCCCCACTTTGATCCAAATTTGAGCTGCCCCTTTTGGGTTTTCAACTCAAATCCCCTTTGGTCTCAAGGCGCCCTTTGCGGGTTTTCGCCATGGCCTCTCCTCTTTTCTTTTTTTCTTCTTCATTCATTTTTTTGGAATGTCTCAAAGCTTCCTTTGCTGGTTTTCGCATTGGATTCTCACTTTCTAGGTGAAACACTTCACAAAATTTGAATTCACAAGATTGGACAAGTTTTTACCATCTATTTCGGCTAGAATTGATGCTCCTCTAGAACAGGCCTTCTTCACTACATAAGGTCCTTCCCAATTTGGTCCACTTTCCTCTGAAGACCTTTTGTATAAAAAGTATATTTTCAGCACTAAGTCCCCCTCGTGGAATTCTCTAGGACGAAACTTTCTGTCGTAGCTTACATCAGTCATTTTCGGTGCATTGGACTTCGACAGATAGCTTTCGACCTTCTCTTTTCAAATTCAATTGATCCTATCAGGATTGGATCCATTCTGTCTTATCTAACTTCAGTTCTGACGAGACTCAGAGGAAAAGAATCTCATCTTCAAAACCGATTCTATCCCATAAATCAACGAGCAATGTGTTGCCCCAGCTGAGGTCCTGGCCGATGTTCGATGAGCATAGAGGGTACATGATGACTTCTTATGTCGATCTTTACAAGTATCAGTCATCTTTCCATGATCTTCTTCTTTTTTTTTTTTTAGGATTTGATGATTGGCATATGAAGCGACTTTCACCCTCTTGGCGAAGTAATTGATGCCTGCTAGAAGCTTTCGACGAAATCAGCCCAATAACCTCCATGCCCCACATAGAGAAAGTCAAAAGAATGAAGGGTCATATGAATTTTCTCTCCATAAATTTGGCATTTACGGCATACTGATGCAATCCCTTTCTATGGTAGACCAGCAGAACCCAAATCTCATGATTAGCCTGGCCATCGTAAAACTATTAGCATATGTCATTCAAAACCCTGCAACATCCTCCTGTCTTAGTAGCCAGGCGTATCTTGATATGATCGTGCAAAAAATCTTTAAATTCTTGGAAGTGACTCAATGACTTCTCACTTTGCCTTTGTGGTGATGCAGACTCCGATGTTTGACTCTTTCTCTTGTCCTAGGCCTACTGTCTACTGTCTTTTTGTAAAAGAGGATCTGTTTTCATCTTACTCTACCATCATTAACAAATCAGAGAGTAGTCTACATCTCTGTCATCTTCAAAGTGTTGAGATCCCTTTAGGCCCATATTTCTCTCAAAAGGAGACTCGGAGTCAATGACAGCATTACTCACATCATTGATATCTAGGGACCCGTTGAAGGCAGATTCCAAAGAATAAATGGTTCTAAGGATGATTATTTGTATGGTATGATTATGAATAAATGAAAATTTAAAAAAAAATTTAAAGAACAAATGAATTTAAGAACGATTATTCGTATAGTATGAAATGCATTTTATTGAAACAAAGATTTAGGACACAAGCCTATTTCACAAAAGGATTATTATTGCTTCTAGGCTTAAAGCAAGAAGCGTGTTTTGAATATTACTCTAGATTAGCTCTAAAAATAAAGAGATCTCTTCCACAATCCCATTGTTCAAAACATTCCCAAGTATGCAAAAGTTTGGAGACTTTTATTCCTCAGTTCCCTCTTCAGTGATAGTCATAGGGCCCTTCCTTTATCTGCTGCCCCTGTCAGCACCTAAGCCATTTCAGCCATCATATTCCTTTGGGCCTCCAACATTTGATTTTTTATCTCATGTTGGATTTTTGCCAATTGTTCCTGTAATTGCTCTTGCATTTCTTTCTGGATCTGCTCAAGTCTTTGATCCATATTCTTTGTCCTGGTGCGTGTACCGTGAGGATGATTGCTTCCAGATTTTCTCTTTCTCTCACTCTCTGTCTCTCTATTTTTAACCTTAATTAGGGTCTTTTTATGGATTTAAATGCATGTGATGTGATGCAATGCAAATGCATGAATGCAAAAGAAAAGGAGATATTGATATTGAATTCAATTCCATTAGAATAACTTTTCTAGAAAACATATTCCTTTACATAAAATGGACTACTTATACGGCCTTTCTCTCATATTCCAAGTGAAGACACCTATGCTCCTCTTCATATCTGGATCTTATGGTCGAGTTTGACAAATTCTCCAAGAGATGTCTATATTAACTCCTTTTTTGCTTGATCCAGGCTGCGACTCGTTGCTCACTTATTTCTGTGATACTTGTCAGCTCCTTTAAGAAAGTCAAGACGTGACGGCTCTCGAATAATCTTTTAACTTTTAACTTTGGGATTCACTCGCGTCAAAGTATTGACATTAAGTTAACCTTTTTTGAAATTCCTATCTCGAAACAGCAAAACGCTATATCCAATAAGTTAGGACATATTGCTTTGAAATTCCAAGATACTGGCTTGCATTTAGAAAACCTTTAAAAAAACTTAGAAGGGTACTTAATTATTCGAATTCAACGAGAAAAGTGGCAACCCAATAAGTTAGGGCACTACTTTCTCGAAATTTCCAAACACCAAGCATTGCCTTATTTGCAAAAAAATCTTATCTCGAGGTAATAAGATGTCATATCCAGTGAGTTAGGACACAACACCTCAAATATCAGAGAGTAAGTATTTTATTTAACACTCGTATTATGATTTAAAAGAATATGCCGTTATTTAGGTTAAACGTGAAAAAAAATCGAAACCCAGTAAGTTAGGGTACGATTGTCTCGGATTACCAAATACGGAATATTTACTTTAGTGAAAGAATTACTATCGGGTTGGATAAAACCTAAATTCGTAATGAAACGAGATAATAAAGAATGCATAACAAATAAAAATTGATAACCATAACAGGATAAACATAAACACAAATATGAATAATAACGATAAATACGAAGGTAAGATAAATGAGTCTAACAAATAATAAGAAAGGAAATAATGAATAAGCTAAATGTTTGAAATTATTTAAAAACTATAAATAGAATAGATGATGAAATAATAATAAAAGTAATGATATGTAAATAAAATAAATATGCTAAAAATATACAGTTATCAAATTAGTTAATATAAAATAATAACGATAAGTAAATACAAAAATAAAGGAAAATATAATAATAATAATAATAATAGAAAAATACAATAATAATAATAATAGTAAAAGATATAATAACATAATAATATAATAGTAATAGTAACAATATGACGATAATAGTAAAAATAATATATTAAATAATAATAATAATAATAATAATAATAATAATAATAATAATAATCTATTAAGTTATAATGAAAATAATGATAATGATGATAGTAAAATAATAAGTAACAATAATAAATTGTAATAATAGTGATGAGAATAACAAGTGATGATAATAACAAGAAACAATAGTAGTAATAATATATTGGTAATATATAATAGAGGTAGTAAAAAAATATAGTAGTTATAGTAGTAATAATATAAACGAGAGCATATATATGTATGAAAAATAATGATAGTAAAATATAATAATAGTAATAATAATAATGGAATGAAGGTAATAATAATAATAGCAAATAATATGCAAGAAAATAAAATATAATTATAATACCATAATATTAAATAATAAAATAAAATATAAAAGAAAAGGGCGAAAAGGGCTAATTTGAACTCTAGACCAAGTTCGGGCAAAAATAATAAAATAAAAAAGAAATGGGACCGAATTGCCAATATACATAGGTTTCAAAGCCAAATTAAAAAAGAAGTGAAATAAATGGGGCATGATTGAATGTTTGCACAAATGGGAAGGACCTAATGCACAATTCCCCCATTTTCAATTAAAAGGCACATATTAGGCCTGTTAAACGGGTCAAAGTGCAGGCCCCTTTTTTTTTAAAAAAAAACAACTTAAAATCCTTTTTATTTGGTGTTTCCAACCCCCATTTCTTAAAAACAAAGAGCAGCCACTGCTCTCTCTCCCTCTTTTTAACCTTGGCTGCTAGGGTTAGAAAATAACCCATCATTGTCGCCGTATGACCACCGCGCCACCACCGCATTTGGTGGTCGGTGATACACCCAAATGGGCTCCTTTAGCCCTTCCTTTTTTATTTGTTGGAGGTTTGCTCTCCAAAAATCGAAAGATAAAGGTTCACCCACCCTTTCTTGGTCTCGACCACGCTGAACGGAGAGGAGAACTCCGACGACACAGCCATGGGGTGGATCTGGTAAGAATCCCTCCTCTTTCCTTTTATTTTTTTTCTACTTTGTTTAACAAGTTTGTATTGAGAAAAAAGAAATATTGAAGAAATGAAAAACGAAATGAAGAATCAATAAAATAAAATCAGAGATTAACCTTTTGTATTTTTTTTGATTGCTAGTTTTCCTCTTTTTTTTTTTGTTACAATGAACATAGGGCTCTTATATAGCCCAAAATCCAAAGAAAAAAAATACAAAGAATTTCATTTTTTGGTGTTTTTCTTTGCTGTCCTTTTTTGTCTTCTTTTGCAGGTATGGAGTGGTCGAGAAGTGCTATTTGCACTATCAATGCAACTAAAGTAGTGGGATTAGGTGATTTAGGGTTTCTTTTTCTTTTTTTTGTTTTTGTTTTGGGTATTGGGCTAATTGGGCTAGGGTTAGGTATTAGGTTTGGGTTTAGTATTTATTTATTTGGTTTATTGGGCCCGGGCAAAATTTGGGCCATACAATCAACATTGTTGTCTATGCAATATAACATAGGTTCGAGTGCGCTGAAAAATATTTATCCTCCTATTAAAGGGTTGGGGAGGGACTATGGATGATTCTAGGCAATGACGAGGCCTAGTAGAGGCTCAGGAGGGCCATGGCCTCCCCAAGGTTTAAGATTTTTGCAATTTCCCCCTTTGTATGCATACTATAGCCCTCCCAAAAATCGATTGTTATGGTGAAATATTGATTTTTTTCTTTTAAATTGATTGTTTACATGTTTAAATTGATTGTTATGTAGCACATCTAATTTTAACTTGACCTCTCCAAGATTAACATCTTGACTTCGCTATTTGTTCTAAGCAATTTGTATCAAAGCAAAAAAAAGTTTCAAATACTTTCATAATTGAATTAAAATTTAAAAATAAAATATGTTGATTTTTAAAGCAATGGAACAAATTATAATACATAATTTTAAAATTTATTCAATTAATTGGTATAATCATCTTTAAAAAGTAATATACCATCGATTTGTTGAAGTTGGATTACCCTAGCATTTGAATCCCAATCCCTATTCCTAGAAGCGTCCTTTGTAATATATATATATATATATATATATATATATATATATATATATCGCTCTCTTTTAATGTACTAAGAGTTTTGTAAGCAAATTACATGAGGAATGAAGAAAAATAATTTAAAGAAAGCCTTTTGACATTTATTTATTTCAATGAAAACTGCATGTATACTTTTTGGCTTTTTAAAAATTTGTTTATAGTAAACGTGGCAAATCAATCTCTCTGATTAGCTATTACAGAGAATATTGTTTTTTTTTCTTTAATTTATAGCCATGATTAAAGGGTTTTTTAAGTTGCTGGAGTAGCCAAAGATTGAAATATGTGCTTCCAGCCACTTCATCTCAAGGACTTCCATTGTTGGAATCTCTTGACCTATATAACTGTCCTCAGCACTACAAATCTTCAGTCAGATAGGAGAAAAGGATCTACAAGGCTATTGAAGAGTTAAATCGTGAACGCGTATTTCGTGGTCATTCATTTAATATAGGTTAGTTGTTAGACGTTTCCACAATTGATTTACACAGAAGGATTGATAGTGTACAAGGCATCCTCGATCACTATAATAGACTTATCAATTGAAGGAGAAGACTTATTATCAAAAATCGATTTGAAACTGAAACTAAAATTGAGCCTGAAGCTAGAACATTGTCACACCAGTTTGTTTAATTTAATTTCGTTTTAGTTTATTTTACTACTAGTTTGATTTTAATTATTTTTATTTTAATCAAATTTAATTTCCCCCTTTTATTTTTTGGACATATCGTCACATATCATGGGCACGACACTTGCCTGACGTGCAATCTAGTTAAACTAAAACTTTTAAATATCCCAGCTTGTATTGGATCGATCCTACTCTCGATACTACTATGTATATACTGTTTAGGCATAGAAATATTATTTTGGTGGATTCATCACCCATCAAATTCCTTCACTATCAAAGATTGGATTGAATTTGAGTGAATAAATTCAACACTTGAAATGTGGAGATTAAATTGAGATCGTGTTGCTAGTTTTAGAGATGACATCTTCAATGGTTGTGCTTTGAATGTTAATGTTGTAATGACAACTTTCAAGGAGTTCATTTGTATTCACTGAAATTCTATGTTAACAAACCGAAATTGATAAATGCTTCTAGGCTTGTCTAGGTTATGTATAAGAGCATATTGAGAGCATTTGAATATGTTCATCGAGGAACTGTTTGGTGATTAAGTACAAACTATATTGTTAACATTGAGTGTTTACTACTCAAGTTCTCAATAGGAGGATTCAGAGGTGAGTGGTCTAGTTTTTAGGTACATATGTGAGATCTTTATATTTGAGGAGTGATAGAGTCTGAATCACTTATTGTATTTGTGATTAAAGATGGTAAAATTACTCACTGGTTTGACTACAATTAAATTTTTACAATATTGCATATTATTCGTTATGTATTCATATGTTAGCTAGTTAAAAAGTAAAAAAAGAAAAAAAAAAACTCTCTTGATTAAAGTTTCATATATAAAATATAACACTTGGTTACCATAATTTGTGCATAGGATCTTGTTCATTATTTGTTAATTAAGTTTACGGTAAAGTACAAAAATGGTAATTAAACTATTGTCTGTATTCTATTTTGATCACTAAACTTTTAATTTTTCTGAGTTAGTCACTAAACTCTTTGAAATCAATTTTTTTTCACCAAACATTAATAGTTGTTTGAAATTTGACAGAAGGGTTGATGCGAGCTTTTTTTATTCCTCTAGTAATAAGTTTGGCTCTCTAATGTTTATACATTTTATCAATTTGATCCTAAATATAAAAAAATTAATAAATTTAGTCATCAATATTTACAACATTTGTAATTCTAGTTCAAAGTGTAAAAGTAGGATAAATTCAACTCTCAATATTTATAAAATGAAAAATTATAATTTTAAAAATTTTGTAAATTTATAAACTGTGTTTCTGAATAAGTTGATAAAGAGGGTGAGTTGGGGGATGGTAATGAAAGAGGTGGATAGTAGGAAAAGAGTAGATGGGGACCCGTCTATCTAATCATTATAAGGAAAATATATACATATTTCTTATTTCCTTGTGTTAATATTTGAGAAGCTGCATGCACCTCCTTTCCTTCCCGTCTTAAATTAAAAGTAGTATAAAGTAAGAGCATCAACAATGCCTAGCCAAAGTGGTGAAGAAACCATCACTACTAAAATTATTCCTTATTCATTATTCTTTGAGTACGATGCCTGTCCTTCAAGCCCAACTGGTGACGAAACCGACAATCTTTGCTTGACGACTTGTCATCATCTTTATTCTTTCCTTCAATTCATTCAGCAATGACTGTCCCACTAGCGAAAGTGGTGAAGAAACCTATACTCTTTATTCTCTATTCTTTCCTTATTTCTTTGGGGAGCGCAAAGAAAAGTGAACTAACAATTTCACCACTTTTAATATGGAAATACTTGTTCACATGCCTTAACCACCATTATTCTTATATATTTTTAAGGGCTATTTAAATTTAATTTCAAAAGGAGACAAATTTAACATGCAAATAGACCGAAAGTTTAAAAGGATTTAAAATTGGTTGTGCTAATAGGAATCGTGTCACAACTTTTTTCATCCACTCTAAAAAGGTAATGGTTTCATCAAGTTCCTAAACGCTTTATATAATCATACTCCAGTCCAGTGTTGCCAATGACAACGACGACACCCAAAAATATAATTTTTTTTTTAGAAATCAGCCAATAATTGGCCAATTATGAAGGGTGGTGATGCCAATGACAATAGCGTCACCGATGTTTACTGTTCAAAACAAGTCATTTACTTACATACTTTTTAAAGTGAGTTATTTTCATAAATAATATAAAATTTTAAATAATTTATAAAAAAAAGCTGCAAAAATTATACGCACTCAAGTTTCCAATATAACTAATTATGAAATTTGGTTTAAATTTATGAAATTATTTAGAGTTAGGATCAAATTGAGAGAATATGAAAGTATGGTGGACTAGATGTGTTATTTTACTAGTTAGAAAAAGACTTTTCATTATCAATTTAATTGCGGGTGGCCAAAACAGGAACAATTCAAATGTTAGTGCCTAAATTAAAAAAAAAAAAGTTGAATGACCAAAACAAGAACATAGGCATAGTTGGGTGACAATTGGTATAGTTTACCCTAATATATTTGTCGCATCAAATTTTAAGAATTACATAACTTTAACCAAATAAATTTAACAACTATTATTTTAAGTCTTGACTTGAATGGAGAGGCGATTAAAGCTCTTGTTAAACATATGTTTGGTACGAGTTCTAACTGTATTACTCATATTCCTACCCCTAATATTGTATAAAAAATAATTACCATTTAAAATTTTAAAATGAAAAATTTAAAGAATAAAAGCAATAAAATTAAAGTATAATAATTGAATATGCAACTTAAAAACTAATAATAGAATTTAACAGTTGAAAATTATAGATAAGAGTTTGATGAAGTCTTACTTTTTGGAGTCTTTATTTAAAATATCCTTAATCAGCGGAAGATAAAGACATCCGCTTTAGGGCTAGAAAAAAATAAGTTATTGTCAGTAAAAGACACAATGATGTAAAGGAAGTTCACACAGTTAAAATTTTTACGGTTGTGTCAACATTCGAAAAGTTTATTCATTATATTATCGATGTCGACAATACATTTGTTCCACACAAACTTACAAAAGGAAAAATATATTCACTTGACATTAACAAGTTATATTTTATAAAAGACATTTACAAAATATAACAACTTTTATTAAAAATATTTTCTTAATATTTTTCTACGCATAACATTGTCTTAACCCACAAATCAATACTTAAATATGTTATTTTTTTATCTTCGTGCTTAAATATTTTCTGCCAAACCATTAAATTTATTTTTTTAAAAAGGCTTATCCCACAAATTACTACTTAAACAATACTCTTTTTTCTCAAGTTGATATCTAAACTTTTTTTATCACAAGTGGTACATAAATTATTCTTTTGTTACCCATTTTATACTAAATTGTTATATCCGTTAAAAAATTCCAACCAATTATAGAACGCCACATCATATAACTTTTAAAAAATAAATTTTAATTCTTTTATTTTCTTTTACATTGTTTCTCTCCCTTTTATTTTTATTTTTTATATTTCTTTCTTATTCCTTTGTAATGTTTGATAATGTCAGCAATGTTCAAAATTGGCCCACACGAGGTTGAAACGCTAGCAATTAATTTTGTTTTTTAACTTCATCACCTACTTGCTCGACTTGACAATATTGAAAAAGGTCTTTCATCGATCAAAACCAGTGCTTTCAAAACTATACCGAATCAGTCAATTGGATAGGAAATCAATTCAGAGATAGAAGTTGAACCGATTGAGTCGTGAATCAATACAAATAAGTTGAAACAAGCTAAAAAAAACATAGTTGAATCAGTTCTCTCTATTTTTAATTTAATTTTTATGAATTTTAATATTTTTTAAATTTATATAAAGAAAATAATGTTTTTATCTTTTTTGTTACAAGGCAATTTTAATTGGTTACTTTTAAAAAAAAAATGGTTTGTCTAATAATAGAGGTCCCAACTTAGGGACAAATAGTTTAGGTAGCACTAGTGATCAAAAAATGTTTAGGTACTAAAATGAGAAAAATGACAGAACCTATGTACCAATTTAAGGGTTAAACCTTTTTTAAAAAAAAAAAAAACTCAACTCTTTGACTAACAAAGGTTGAAAATACTTCTCCTATTAAAAAACCAAACGAAATAACAAAAAAAAAAAACTCTAAAAATAAATTTATTTCAAATGTTAAGATAAATCAAGGGAGGAAAACCAATAATAAAATATGTAGTATTCATACACCATAACTAAGCAAAGCAAGCAGACAGGCAAGGTAAAAAAAACAGTAAAAAGTAAGAGCATCAATAATTCATCGACCAAATTATGATAGAAATATTATATGAAAATTCTGATAAAATTTTTTTACCGATTATGTTTCTAATTATGAAAAGGACCAAATTGTATAAAATGTAAAAGTTGAATTCTAGTAGTTAGAAGGATCAAATAGCTATGGAATTAAAAACTTGAGGTCCCTATATGGTAGTTAGACCATTAAAGAAAAGTTAGTAGATATTTTTGATGATTTATCTATGCATAAAGAAAAATTAAAAAAGTGCAAGGACTAAATTGAAAACTAACATAATTAAAAAAGGATAATAGAAATATCATCTTATTTGATATCAGCTTCCCCAAATTAAAAACATGAAAACCCTAGGAAAGAGAAAAGTGCTTAAACAAGCTTTCTTAGCTTAATTGGGTAAGTATTCCCGTTCCGTTTTTAGTAATTTTTATGTTTTTGTGATCGGGATAGTCTAATCTATCTATTTTGGGGATTAATATGAAAAGTTATCAAAGTATAAAAATTTTGCCATGCATGAATATGCTGAAAATTTTAAATTTATGGTAAAAAATGAAATGTTTTTGATAAATAACCAATTTTTACAAAGAGAATTTTGATGAAATTATAATTTAGGGACTAAATCGAAAATATGTAAAAGTAATATTAAAATTTTGGTTAGGCTTGAAATAAGGATTAAATTTCATGAATTTCATTTTCCGAGCCTAGGGACGAAATTGTCATTTATGAAAAGTTTTGGGGCAAAATAGTAATTTTGACTAGGATGTAAATTGAGTCAAATTGAATATGAATTGTGATAAATTGATAATTAAATTCATTTATATAGATACAGAAAGACAAAATATGAAATTGGATGGAGTGAAACAAAAACTTTCGGATGAGTAGATTAATATAAAAAATGAAACTAATGAGGAAGAAAAACATTATAAAGTTAAACCCAAGACTTGCCATTGTTTTTTCTTCATCCAAAAGTCTTTTTTGCTTTCAAATTCTCAAATCTGTGTTTCTGATCATTTCCACTCTTTGTTTTTCAATTTTCACATTTTCTTGTATTCTGTCTGTCAATTAAGGGAAAAAAAAAACTTTCTTTTATTTCTGAAAACCAATCTTTCTTCATACCTTGATTTCCGCTTGGCAAAAGAAACAGTGCAGAGGATAGTTCAGTGAAGATAAGTCTTGAGGAACTGCTCCTCATCTTCCTTGCTATATATTTTCATCTTTTTGTTGAATGGCATTCAGTTTGTGTTGGTATGGATCTCTATTTTATTTATTGGCCTTCACAATTTTCTATTACCTGCTCTAAATTACTCTTTTGATCTTTTACAGCTACTTATTTCTCTGAAGCTCTATTTACTTTCTGGTATTCACAGACAGAAAGAGAGGTAAGTTCAAGAGTAATTTCTAGCTTCTTCAATAATAATCGCTTTGGTTTACAACAATAATTACAGCTTCTTAATTGCTACCTTCCATTCCATTTTATTTGTCCCAGTTGCTTTTATTTGTCGCAATTGATAATCTTCTTACTAATAACCAAAGTTTTTGTTCAACCTCATCAGGCTATCAAAAAAAAGGCCGAATCACTTGCCTCTGCTGCTGTCGAAAATGTGACAAACCAGGCAATGGAATGCGCATCGCCCTATCTCCGTTACTTTTTCTGTTATAGAGAGATTGTTCAAGATTTCACGAATCAACGAAACGCTCTTAAATTGAGGAAACAGAGGGTGGACACTCGTGTCGATGAGGCTAAAAGGCAAATTGAGGTCATCTATGAGGACGTTGAGGACTGGCTTAAAAGGGCTGAGAAAGAACTGGAACAAACCCAGAACTTGCAAGATGAAATAGATCGCGTCAAGTGTTTCAAATGGTGTCCTCAATGGGGCTGGCGATATTGCTTAAGTAAGAAACTGGCAGAGAAGACTCCTATTATCTCTCAACTTTTAGGGACTTCTAACTTTGCACAGGTGGGCTATCGCGGTTCTTATCAAGGGATAGAGTTCATCACATCCACGGATTTCATGGACTCTGTATCTTCAAAATCAGCTTTGAACCAGATCATGGAGGCTATAAATGCTAAGGATGTCAACATGATCGGACTGTACGGAATGCCAGGAGTTGGTAAAACAACTTTAGCCAAAGAAGTTGGGAAGCATGTTGGAGAAAAAAAGCTCTTTAATAACGTTGTGATGTTTACTGTGTCCCAAAATCCAAACATCAACGAAATTCAAGATAAAGTTGCAGATATTTTTGGTTTAAAATTTCAAACAAAAACCCAAGAAAGAAGAGCAGAAGAGTTATGGTTGAGATTGAAAGTTGAGAAGGACATATTCATAATTATCGACAATCTCTGGAAAGAAATCAAATTGGAGAGAATCGGAATTCCATTCGGTGTTGAACATGAGGGTTGTAAAATTCTTCTGACTACACGTCATCAACAAGTCTGCACTAAAATGAACTGTCAGAAGGAAATTCATCTTGGCATCTTATCCGAAGACGAAGCATGGGTTTTATTTCGAGATCAAGCTGGTTTAGAAGGTAACAGTTCCGCCTTGAATAATGAAGCCAAAGAAGTTGCTGCTCAATGTAAGGGATTGCCTCTTGCAATTGTTGTCGTGGCCAGAGCTTTAAAAGGTGAGGGTTTAGATTTAAATGGGTGGAAAGCCGTAAATCAGAGATTCAAGGAGTCAAGGCATTTGGATAATGAAGTTTTCGGAGATGTCCTCCAGCCTCTTAAGCTTAGCTACGATTATTTGAAGAAAGGCAATAACCAAACGACGGAAAATGACATCCAAATGTGTTTCTTACTGTGTTCCCTTTTTCCTGAAGATACTGAAATCCCTATTGAGGGGTTGATTATGTGCGGAATTGGAGTAGGATTGTTCCCTAATGCTAACTCGATTGAAGATAAAAGGAATGAAATTGGTATGGCACTAAAAAAACTCCAAAAATCTGGCTTGTTATTGGAAATTGATGGTGCAGAAAGGATAAGAATGCATGATGTGGTTCGAGATTTTGCTCATTGGCTAACATCAACCGGAGAAAATAGGATCATGGTAAAAGATAAGTTGAAAGAATGGCCTGATATGGTTGAAAGTTTTGAATGTTACACTGCAATCGCTTTATGGAATTGTAGTAGTAACATAAAATTTCCTGACAAAGTGGAATTTTCAAAGCTCAAGACTTTGTTTCTTGAGGGGGAGGATTGGGATGATTTACTAGTGGTTTCCAGTACATTTTTTGAAGAAATGAAAGCCCTCCAAGTTTTATATCTTCGAAATGTCAGTTTCTCAGCAAAAGGATTCCCTTCCTTACCGAATCTCAAAACTTTGTGTTGTGATAGTTGCGAGCTTAAAAACTTCCCATCATCACTGACAAATCTTGAGATTCTTGCATTGTTTGACACTGAGATTGATGAGATAAGTGAAGAATTAGTGAAATTGTCTACACTGAAATATTTACGTCTTTCTAAAGATCAATTTTATGAGGAATCAGAAATGAGAATCCACCCAAGCTTGCTGTCAAGGTAATCTTCTTTTTTATCATATTCATATTTCTTTTGACATCATTTATTTTCCTATTAATTACTTTAATAGGTATTTTTTATTTTAGAATACTAGTTTTAACACATATTCCTTGCACAATATATATTTCAAATATTCAACTTAATAAATATTTTAAAAATAACTTAAAGGTTAGCCCATAACATTTGCATGATTTATCAATTTAGTCTTTATTATTTTCTTTTTAGTTAAATTTGATTCTAACATTTTAAAAGAGACAATTTGAGCATCAACTTTTTAAAATGTGTTAGAATTGTTTTATAATGGAAATACTAACTAAAATGTTAAGTTTTTAAACATGAAAGTCCGCATGGTAATTCATATTTACTTCATGTTTTTTTTATAGTTTTTGAATTTCAAAATTTTATTTTTTGAATACTTTTATAAATTTTAAAGTATTTTGTTTACTTGATATACAAGATATATAAATTCATTAATGATATATAAACTTTTATCAATGTTTGAATTTTTTTCATAATTTTTCAATTTTGTTCAAATGAAACTTTTCATTTTTAATTTCAATCATTGCACCTTTTTTTTTATAAATTATTGAAAAGGCATTTATATTTTTTCATTTAGAGATAAATTTTAGTTTTAAAAATCTGCTGTAAAAGTGTACATGCCATAAATTATATGATATTTGCACCCAATAATTAACTTTTTTCAAAATTATATGATTTAATCTTTTCAGATAAAAATAAAATGTGTTCTTTTAAACACAAATAATTGACTCACATGAGATTTTTTTTTCCTTTTTTGGACCTTGTATTTGTGTCACATAACTTGAAAATTAATGCTGTTTTTTTTCTTTTTAATTATGAATATAACAGATTGACTTCATTGCAAGAGTTACATTTGCAAAGCAAAATCACTATCAACTTATTGGAGTTGAATTCATTGTCTTGTTTAACTGCGCTATCATTGAGACTTTCTACTGATCAATTTTCTCAAGAAGATTTTGTGTTCCCTAAACTACAAATGTACACTATAGTTGTAAATGGGGATTTTACCTATGAGTCGGCGTTTAGAGCATTGAAAATTCATGACTTCTCATCCTCATTGAGTGCATTTAGCAATTTATTTTACAATGTGGAAAAGTTGAAGTTAGAGAATGTTAGTGGACAAAAGAACATCGTGCCAAGCATAGGTGAAATGGGTGTAAATGAGTTGACTTCTTTGAAGCTTCAATCTTGCGATGATATGGAATTCTTGACTGTTATAACAAGGGATCAGGGGCCAAGTGTTGCATTATGTAATTTGGTGGAATTAAATATACGAAGCATGGTTTCATTGAAAGGGTTGTGCTTCGGTCTTTCTCCGACTAGGTTCTTGCAAAACGTTAAGCAAGTGATCATCAAATATTGTCAGCAGTTACAAGTGATATTTCAAATCGATGAACTTTCTGAAAATGACCAATGTCAGATAGCACTTCTATCAAATTTAGCAATATTAAATCTAGATTTATTACCGAACTTGGAGAGCATATGGAAATTAGAGCCATCACATCAAGAAATTGTAAGCCTCACGAGACTAAAGGTTGTAACAATTTCAAATTGCGATAAACTAAAAACAATCTTCTCACCTTGCCTATCTCAAAGCATGTTGCATCTACAAGAACTCACCATAAGCTACTGCGATAAAGTAGAGCAAGTCATTGGTTTTGTCCAAGAAGAAGAGATTATTGAGGTACGGATACCTATTCTCTCCAAACTTTTTAATCTTCTTAATTGTTTTAACTTTTTGATAGCATCCTTTCAGGGATGAGACAAATTACAAGAAAACCAAAAACCGATTGGAAGTGAACTGCTTGGTTTAGTATTTATTAGTACTTATTAAACGAATTTATGAGCTATGAATGAGTCTATGTTTGATATCTAGCCCACTATTAAAAGTTGATGATGTAGCCTTTTATTGTTGGTGCCTAAATATTATATATTTTAGAATTATCCTAATATAATTTATTCCCTTTCTAATTTTTATATTACACGTATATGTTTCGATATTTTTAAGTTTTATAATAGTTATTTATTGATTTTTGAAGTTGTAACAACCGAACCGTTGTAACCTCTAGCTTTTGTTCAAGAGCCATGCTATTTTTGTTCCAACTTATTAGTTGTTTGCTAAAAAAAAAAAACTAAGTACAAATATTGCATATTCGTGTTTTCATATTTTATCTTGTTATAATTGTGATTTATTAAATTTTGAAGTTGAATGTATATTGGAGTCAATTTTTATATTGATATGTCTATAATATTAAAATAAAACATTAAAAATAAATAACTTACTAAGATGTGTGTTTGAAACATGCAGAATGATTATCCTCTTTGTTGTTGGCCGAAATTGGAAATTCTTCGAATAAAATTTTGCGAAAGTTTGAAATATGTTTGTGTAAACACTTTGACTCTGGGGCGTGAATCCTTGAAATATGTTTCCATAAAAAGTTGTCCTAAACTTATACAAGTCTTCAATACGGAACAAAATAAGTATGGACAAGATATTCTGCTTCCTGGACTTGGATCACAGGTACTTCTGTGTTTAATTTTTTTAAATTTGAAGAAAATTGAAAATTGATTTGAATTGTAGTGTTCAATTCAAATTTTTATTGAATTTAAATCAATTTTTTATTTAAATCAATTGTAATGTACCATATTATGATTTTTGTTAAATCATATTATGATTTGATAATACATGTGTGATATTAAAACTAGTGCGTATGTAAATATATATTGATATCATTGTAAAATGAATTTATTTTAGTGGTTGGTTTTGACTAATAAATATTATTTAATGACAGGAATCTTTTGTAAATTTAACTCGATTAGAGTTAACTGAAACTGCATTGTTGAATTTCAAATATCTCTTTTCGAAATTCACTGCTCGGACTTTGGTGCATTTGGAAATTCTCAAGATTCGGGATTGGTCCTTTTTGGAACATTTAATCGAAGAAGTGGAAAAGGTGGATGACATATATGTTTCAAACATGAAAAATCATTATCCTCTGTTCCGGCCAAAATTGAGAAGTGTCACGATAAAAAGTTGTGAAAACTTGAAATATTTGTGTTCAAGTACATTTGCTCAAAGGCTTCCCAACCTGAATTATATCAGTATAGAAGATTGTCCTCGACTTATACAAGTCTTCAACATGGAAACAAATAAGGATGAATTTGAATTACAGGTACTTCTTTTCTATATTTTTGCTTGTTTGTTTTTGGACTCAAATCATTTTTTATGTTCATATATAAAATAATTAATATTTCAACTTTATTTTAAACAATTTAAATTTATCAATTGTATGTTAATTTGCAACTTATCAAAATCCATTTGTGGAGGCTAATATTTTTATTCAAAGCTTCCCAAATATGGGTTTTGACCGAAAAAATTTATATTCATAATTCGTTTATTTTAAAATTGAATGAGCATTAGAACTCTACCACTCTCATCGGCTATTACAATGAATATTGTATTTTTATTTTTCTATAGTCATGATTAATGGTTTTGAAGTGGTTGGAGTATAGAGTTTCGTATGTTCAAAGATGAATTTATTTCTTTTCTATATGTTTTGATAAAGAAATTATTTATAACTTAAATTGTGTTTTATAAATGATAGTTCTCAATTTTATTTAAACAAGTATATTATGTATAATATCTAAATATGTGGTTCATTCATGCAGAATCTTTGCTGGCCAAAATTGGAAATTCTTCGGATAGTGAATTGCCAAATATTGAAATATGTGTTACCAAACACTCTACTTAATGTGCCCTTTCTGCAATATTTAGAAGTGTTAAATTGTCCCCAATTCTCATGCTTCATTGTACAAGCTCCGCTCATAAAGGTATTATTTAAATTGTTTGCATTTTGTATATGGATCAGAGTAGTAGTATTCTCTATTACTTGGAATATGTAAAATTATGAAGACTTATGGGCAACATTTACTGTAGTGTGTTTTTATGACATTTGTTAGGATTTCTATGTGTACGTAGGAATTGGTTCTTAGAGACGTGGGAAATAGCCACCGGTTATGTGACATTGATGTCCCTGTATTGAATAAAGATTGTATAGTAGTTGGGAATCATAAAGAAGTATTTCAAGTTCAAGGTGAGTACTCGTTCTCAAGCATAGAAAACTTATGCTTGGCCAATTTATTGGAAGTACGGATTATATGGAATGATTTTGCTCAAGTTGTAACCCTTGGGAACCTTACAACTCTAAAGCTAAGTGATTGCAAGAAGTTAAAATATATATTTTCACCTGCGACGGCTCCTAGTCTATCACATTTGATGGATCTTTTCATCGAGGGCTGTGACGAATTAGAGCGAATCATTTTAGCCAAGGATCAAGTTTCTTCTTCATCATCAAATGCGAATACTGGCCTCCAACCTCTAAGCTTTCCAAATTTGACTAAGATCATAGTTACAAATTGTGGTAATTTGAAAAGTCTCTTTCCTTTTGGATCTGTTCCTGTTCTTCCAAAACTTGAAAGTCTCATAGTTAAAAGGAACTCTAAATTAGAACAAGTATTCAAATTAGAAGATGAAGTGGAAGTGACAGCTGAAGAGGAGATGAAATTTGATAAATTAGAAAGGTTAACACTTGAAGAGCTACCAAGTCTCATTCACTTCTGTCCCAAAGAATATCACATTGTATTGTCAGCATTGGTAGAGTTGAAAGTAAAAGATTGCCCTAAGTTGACTACTAGTTTCTTCGTTGATGCACAGATATTTGTGCATTGCATAACAAAGGTATAGACCCTGCAATCTATTAATCTTACTTTGCTCTATGTAGTTATAACAGTTACAACAAAAGGCATAACATGCAAAATTTTTACTTAAATTACTTAACTAATCCTGTAAATTATTATATGTTTCTTATTTTTCCTTGATGACATGAGATTAAAATTTCACTTATAATATTTTCTTCAATTGTTTTTTAAGACACCCCAATTGGTTGAGCAAGATGCGATTGAAGAGACCGTCACTGATGCAATTTTCAACAAGAATATAGATTGGAGCCTGCTGGGAGGTGGGAGTCAACTACCATGCATTACATGAAAGAATGGATTATTTTAGAACAACTTTCAAAGTCATGTTACATAAATCAGTAGGTGGAGATCTATATTGTTTGGATTTTTTTGGTTAAGTGTCTGATATAATTTGTGTCTAACATGAGTTTATTGATTTTTTTAAGTTTTTTTTTTTTATATATTTAGAGGATCATATATATCCATATCCAAATGGATGAAGATTCAAAGTATCATAAGTTCAAATATATCAACTAAATGCAGGTAAAAAACATGGTTTTCGATTAAAATTTTTAGTTTCTTTTTCTTTTCTAAATTTACCTATGTAATAACCAAATTTAGTGTGATTCACTTGTGTTTATGTTTTTTATTTTGTTAAAAACAGGTGTGTTGATAACTGTGTTTCTAACTGGTATAAAAGCTTTGCTTTAATAGAGTTATGAAGCAAAAGGATATATCGTCTCTTACTTCCAACTAATAATTTAGTTAATTATAGTTATGTTGCACCTTTAATTTACACTCTAGTAAACCATTGTATTGTTTGGACTGATGCATTTTAACAAGTATTATTAACTTATTATTACACTTCTATTTTAAATGGTTTTACATATATAATCTAATCCAATGATATCTCTTACCGAAAGTGAAGTCATGATCAGCTTATTATCTATCTATTAGCCTAAACCAATAACTATATAGGATTTTATGCACATAAATTGGTGGAGATGACAATGTATCTCTATTACCACTAATCACCTGCCATGTTCCCATGATCTTACCTTTCAAATATCAAAATACCCCTATAATTTAATTAGAATGATTAAAAAGCCCTAAACTCCATATGCTCAAGGCCTAGTTCAATATAGGGGCATCTGCGCTTTTCTAAAAGCATGATACGACAGAGTAGAACAAAGTCATCATGGAAGTTTTTCTCAACGAGTTGAAGAATATGTTTCAGTTTCAATTGATGGAAACAGTGGTACAACCACTAAAGAAGGTTGCCAAAGCAGTAAAGTGGCGGTGCAAGCTCAAAGGGAAGTAAGTGCATATTTGTGTCTTAGTTTCCACATATACCTATGAAGTACAATCAAAAGACCAAAGTTTACTAACAATTATTTCAAGACTCTTGAAAAATATGAAATTGAAGACCCTTCAGCAGAAACACCTCTTCAACTCCTCAATTGTTAAGTTTTACATCTTCCAAATTTAGGAAGTGGTCTCCTTGTGTTTTAGACAGTTGAGTATTATTCTTCTCGTCATGAAGACTTAACTTCTGTGAAAACAAAATTCCATTTGATTATATCAGTAAGCAATTAAAAATTTATTGAAGTCTGCAATTACCATATCCTCTTCAGTTACAGTGTTTGTGTCATCTTTATGTTCGAATACATGCTCTAATCTAGACAATTCTTCCACTTTGAACTCTTCGAGTATTGGAAGATAGAGAGGAGCACTTAAAGGAAAGACACATTCCAATTTGTTGTAGTTGTTGATCCATATTTTTGTCAAGTTAAGAAAGCTTACTTGTCGTCGAAGACCATTTGAAGATGATAGAGAAGTTTAATCCTTGAAAATGATTTGTTCCAATTCATTACATCATCACAAATTTAGGTCTTTGAATTGCAGAAAATTTGGAGAAAACATGGGTGTGAAGATATGTCTCGGTCTATTGCAATCAACTATTTCAAGATGAGTAAGATTTTGAAAGGTTGCTATTTGTTCAGAATCTTTCCAAATTACTTGCAACTCTTGCATATCCTCCAAATGTAGTTTCTCCATACTTGAGACAAGGAACCCGCCTTCAAGTTGCAACTCTTATGTGTCATATTTCACCTCATTACATGTTTTGTATAATTTATCATAATAGTTAAATTTAAAATATCATTATCTCTGTGAATTTTTTTTATTTCAAAGTTTGTAAATTTAAATAAATTTTACATGTCAATAATTAGTATTTTATATATTAATGCTATGATCATTTTATCGTGTCATATATTAATTCAGCTTATATTTCGTTTATTATAATAATTCTATTTTATTATATTTAATTAATGTGTTTGAAATGATTCATCAACAAGTTGACTATAGAATTTCATTTAAAATTTATTAATTATTTTAATTTTTATTAAATAAGCTTATCATGTTTATTGGTAAACCAATTTAGAATTCATATCAACTTGGAAAAATTAAGGGTATATGTTGATTTGAGGAAAAAAATTAGGAATTTAAGTCAATTTTCTTATATATAACTCTAGACATGTATAAGATCTAAAACATGTCAATTTTATGTAGTTGAATCATTCAAGAAGAAGAAAATCTATTTTGATTATTTGTTTATACTTATAGATAGAATACAACTTGACTTTGATACCAATTATTAGAAGATCGGGTTCGGAAAACACAATAGAAAATAGGTTTAAGGGAAAAACTAAAGCTTAAAAATTTTCCACAAGAACTTGGTTGTATTATCTAAAATAATAAATAGTTAATCAAAATTTGTATCTTTTGATTTGTTTAGGATGAGCGCTTCGACTCAGTAGTTTTCTTGGCTATCTTCAAGCTCATGTCTGCATAATTGGTTTAGTCCATTGGGGCAAGTGAATAAATTCACAAACAGATTCAAAATTAATTCAACCTGGTTTAGTCCAATGTATCATTCTTTCAATGAATACATTTATGTCTTTACCCATGGAGTCAACTACTTTGATAGCCAAGATTAGTCGTCTCCCTAATTAGAATTGTAGACAACATAATAATCCTTCAAAGTATTTGAATCAAATTCTCACTTTGATTCTTTTACAAGATTACAGACTCGCTTAGATTATCTAATGAAGTAAGTTATTTTTCTCGTAATGGAAATGTTCTTATAGTGTCAATTATCATCAGTTTAAACTTAGACAATCAATGGGCTAACATTTGTTTGTCACAATTTCGCAATGTATGCAAAACATAAAATAAAGAAATACAGATGATATAATAGAGAAATGTGAAATTAACTTTATTTATTTATTCATTGTTTAAATATATAGAAAATAATTACATGTTTACTACAATATGGACACATTTTTCAAAAAATTGGGGATAAGCGTTCCAACCTCTCATAATTTAATAAAACAATCAATTTAAAATTTAGATTAATCAAAATTTCGGTAACAAAAATAAATAGAATAATAAGCATTTTATTTTAATCAAGAAAACAATGAATATATAAATTTATCAACAATAATTTCTTTTAACAAATATTTTATTCTAAACATAAAAATAAAATAAATAAACAATAAAATTCAGAATTGTTTCTAGAGATAAAAATGGAAGGTTGCATTGTCTTATACAAATATCTTAACTTATCTTTTACTAATTTTTAGAGTTCTCCTTACATTTTCTTTCCATATTTTCTCTTTTCTTCGAATTATATGCTTTTCTATATATATTTTTAATGTTTCTGAAAATGTTAATATAATTTTATATATTTTAAAAAAATAGATTTAGAAAACTTCCTTTACATCCGTATGAAGCCAAAACAATTTTTAGGGGCGAATGGAATTTTAAATTTTATAGTCTATATCTTTATAATTTTTAAATGATTAAATCAAATTTTTATAATTTTAAGGGGGCTAAATTGCAATTTTATCTTTCTTAATTTAAAATTTAAAAAAAAAATTAGATTACTTAAATGACAATTTTTCATTTTAGGGAGGCCCGAGGCCCATGCCAACCCCCTAAAATCGCCTCTATTCACATCATTGTGCCTTCTACCAACAATCACTTTCTTTTCTTAAAAAAAAAGTGAAACCAACAACTCAAAATAAAGAGAATTGCTTTTATCTTCCACTAATTAAGGATATTGTAAATAAAATGCTCCAAAAGTAAGACTTCATGAAACTCTTATTTATACTTTAATTTTATTATTTTTAGTTTTTAATTTTTTGAATTTTAAAATTTTTAATGGTCATTATTTTTTGAATACAAATATTTTTAAGTAGAAAATGAGAGTAACACGATTCGAATCCATACCAAATAGGTGTCTAACAAGAGTTTTGACGTCGCTCCATTCAAGTAAAAACTTTAAATAGTAATTGCTAAATTCGTTACGTTAAGTTTTACTGTTTTTTAAAATTTGACGTGACAAATATATTAGAGTGAATTATATCAATGGCCATCCAACTATGTCCATGTTACTGTTTTATACAAATATCTTAACTATCTTTTACTATTTTTCTTGATTTCTCCTTACATTTTCTTTGTACTTTCCTCTTTCTTTGTATTATATATTTTTCCAAATATTTAAAGTTTCTGCAAATGTTAATATAATTTTATATATAATTTTCTAATTAAAAAAAGTAGATTTAGAAAATTTCCTTTACATGATTGTGTCTTCTACCAACAATCACTTCTTTTTTTAACCAACAACTCCAAATAAAGTGGATGTTTTTATCTTCCACTAATTAAGGATATTATAAATATAACTTGAGTCAAATAAAAGTAACTATTTTAGTAGTTTACTCTAGTTTTAAGTTCCATAATTAATTTTTATACTTTATTTTTATTATTTGTAGTTTTTAATTTTTGATACAAGGTCCGAAACCATATTAAATAGGTGTCGATAAAAATTTTAACCATTGTTCCATTCAAATCAAGACTTCAAATGGTAATTGTTAAATTCATTAGGTTAACTTATACTATTTTAAAAATTGACATGACAAATATATTAGAATAAAGTATACCAATAATCACACAACTATGCTCATATTCCTAATTTTAATCACCCACCATTAAATTGATAATAATTTATTTAATTCTTAATATTTATATTAGGTGATATTTATACACCATAACTAAGCAAAGGAAGCAGGTAAGGTAAAAATAGTAAAAGGTAAGAGCATGGAGAATGGGTGTCCCAGTAGCGAAAGTGAAAGTGGTGAAGACTCTTAATTCATAATTAATTATTCATCAAATAATAATAAAAAAATAACAAGGTGAAGAATTAATCAACTGTTCCACTAGCAAAAGTGGTGAAGACTCTTAATTCATAATTAATTATTCATCATAAAAATAATAAAAAGTAAGAAATTCATGAACAATACCTAAAAAGTGGTGAAGAAACAGAGACAATCTCCATAATTAATTACTCTCTTTTCTTTCCTTCAATTATTTGAGGAGAGCAAAGCAAAGTAAACTCAAATTACATGCCTTATCCATCACTATTGGTATAGTTTACCTTAATATATTTGTCTCATCAAATTTTAAAAATTGCATAGCTTTAACCTAATAAATTTAACAATTATCACTTGAAGTCTTGACCTGAATGGAGAGGCGGTTAAAATTCTTGTTAAACATATGTTTGGTACAAGTTCAAACCATATTACTCCCATTCCTACTAATATTGTATAAAAATAATTACCATTTAAAATTTTAAAATTCAAAAATTATAGATAAGAGTTTGATGAAGTCTTACTTTTTGGAGTATTTCATTTAAAATATCCTTAATTAGAGGAAGATAAAAGACATCCGCTTTAAGGCTAGAAAAAAAAAGTGATTGTCGATAGAAGACACAATGATGTTGTAATATCCCGAATTAGGGCCTAATCAGAATAGTGGTTTCGTGACCACAAATCTGAGATAGAAATAATTAATTTATAATTATTTTGAGGTTTATGATATGATTGCATGATTGTGTGAAAATTTCGTGATGAAATTCTATGCATAAAGTGCTTAAGTTGAAATTAGGGACTAAATCGAATAATTTGCAAAACTTTTATTCTAGAAGTTTTTAGTATGAAATTGCTTTGAAATATTAAGGAGGAGGTCCTAAATAGCAATTTGACCAATTTCTAAAATTTTGGACAAAAAAGGGCTTAATCGGTAAAAATACCTAATATTCATAAGTACATGTTAGAGTGTGAATTTGATGTTGCCATAGAAGGGAAAAGTGATCAGCATGTCATAAAACATAAGAAAATAGGATGAGGTTTAATTTACAAGCCTTGAGGCAAAAGTGCAAATATGTGAAAGTTTAGAGGCAAAATGGTAATTTTGCCAAAGTTCGTACTAGGGGCTGTTTTGATGAATGTATGTATTAAATAAAATTAATTTGGTATTATAGATCAAGAGAAACAAGATTCAAGTCGTGATCGAGGGAAAAACAAAGTTTACGAGGAATAGGCTCGATTGCTCATATTTTGTATCGAGGTAAGTTCATGTTTAAATTGGAGCGACGTAAAATTTTTTTGATTTCGATCACTAATTGAGGTGACTTATTGGAAATTTAAAAATTTATTAAAAAGGGGAGTCGCCACCGATCTTTTTTTTTAAGTGTGATCAGACACCTAATAAATCATCTTTTTTAGAAAAGAAAACTTATTCTTGAACAAATATGAAGGCCGAGTTTGGGTCAACGCGAAAATACAGAGAAAAATAGGGTTCGGGAGTCGGTTACGCACAAGGAAGGTATTAGCACCCTTGCGACGCCCAAAATTGGTATCTTTATTAAACATGTGTTGTCTTGATTTTCAAAAATACGAATTCAATTTGACGTTTAACCATGATCCGATTGAAAAATGGGAATTTTTAGTTTTCAATTTTTTTAGAAGGGTGCTCCGTTTTTAACACGAGCTGACGATTTTCACCCAACATAGCGATGAAATCGATGACTTAATGTTAAATCGATGCATTGCCTTATTTATTGAAATTAAAAGACATGGATAAAAATCTTTAAAGTAGTGAACAGCAAGATGATACAAAAACGGGCCGAAAATAAAAAATAACAGATTTAGAAATATATCAAAACAAATGATAACTATGACGATGATATTAAAAAACAATAACAACGTACGCGATATTAAACATGACAGCAATAGTATTAAACATGAAATAAAACGATGAATATATATATATATATATATACATATAATAATAGTTAGTAAAATGATGGAAACATAATATTAAAAATACTAATAATGTTACCTATATACATACGTACATATATTAAAATATAAATGTAATAATAGTATTACAAAGTGTATACATAGCATTAAAAATATATACATAATATGTATGTTGAAAATACATACATAATATAGTATTAAAAATATATACATAAGATAATATAAAAAATATGATATAGTATTCAAATATATATATATATATATGATATATAAAATACAATATTAAAAGACATATATATGTAATATATATAAAAATGTATACATAATATAGTATTAAAATATTTACATAGCATTTACATATTAGAAATAATAATGTTAAAAGTACCGATTAATAATATTATATAAATATATACCTATATATATTAAAATATATATACATATAATAATATCAAAAGTATATACGTAATATAGAATTAAAATACATACATAATGTAGTTAAAAAAAAATATATACATAATATAATAAAATATATGAATAAAAGGAAAAGAAAAATTTACATAATATATAAAAATATAATATTTAAAAAATAATATACATAATATAAGAGTATTTAAAATAATAAATAAAAATTAATAAAGAAATGAGTAAAATAATATACATAATAATATAGTAAGAAATTAATCTATTAATAACAGTACTTAAAAACATCTATATGTATATACGTATAATAATGATAAAATAATAATAATAGGAAAATAATAAATATAATAGGATAAAAATAAATGTAATAATAATAATAATAATAATAACAACAATAATAATAATATTAGAATAATAATATTAGAATAAAGTAATTAAAATAATACTATATATAAAAATATATATACATACATGTATAATAAAACATACACTAAGATTAATAATAATAATAATACTAGTAATAATAATAATTAGCAATAATAATACATTAAAAAAAAGAAAAAAATAGTATTAGACAAATAGAGGCGAAAAAGGACCAAATCGAAACTAAAATGGAAGTTTTGGGGCAATTTAAAAATAAATAAAGAAGAGAAGGACCAATTCTAACGCGCACAAATAGTGGAGGGACTAAAAACGCAATAAACCCCTCCAACCAAAACGCACAGCAACAATAAGGACCAAATTGGAAAGCGCAGCAAATTATAGGGCCGAATTGAAAATATATTGAAACTTAATCGCAAAGCAATAAAAAGCGGATGGACCACGCGCATAAATAACCCATTAAACCAAAAACAGGTGGATCCTGAATTTGGAGCGGGTTGGGTGGCGGGTCAGCCATGGGTTAAGGCTCAAAACGACGTCGTTTTGGTGCTTAAAAGGCTTGTCCAAAACGACGTCGTTTTGGAGGCCTATTTAAGGCCAAATTTTTTTTTAAAAAAATCACTTCCAGCTTGTTTTTAAAAAAAAATTTCCTTACCCCCTTTTGTTTTCTCTCTGCAGGTGTATGCTCCGGCGAAGACTCCGGCCGATTGCCACCACCAATCATTGCCCATTGAAAAATTACCACCTTGCAAGGTGGCCGAAAAAGGTAATTTTTTTTGTATTTTAATAATATGTATATATATATATGAGAAATGAAGAAAAAGAAAAAAAAAAAGAAAAAGGAACCGATTTAAAAAAGCCAAAAAAGAAAAATAAAAAAATGAAATCACCTTCCAATTTCGGTTTCCATTCGTCTTTTTCTTAGGTATTTTTCTCTGCTTTCCTATTTGATCTATGCTATCTTTTGTTTAAATCTCTCGTTTTATGATATATGAATGGCCCCCAAACCTTTACAAAGTTTTAAATTAGCTTTTATAGCCTTTACAAGTTCTTTTTTCCATTATTTTCTGTCCTCTCTCTTTATTGTCTTGCAGGAGCAGTTGAGCGGTGCTGCAGAGTTGGTGGCCGGTGCAAGTGGGCGACGTCGGTGGCGTGGTGTCAGAAGGTGGTTGCGGTGCAAGTGGGAAGGTGGCTAGATGGCTAGGGTTTCTTGATTGTTTGTTTTTTTTTTTTTTTTGGGTTAGGGTTAATCAATTGGGCTGATACAATTTGGTTTTGGGTTGGGTTTTGAGTTTAATTTGGGGTTTAATGTAAATGGGTTTTGGGGTTTAGTGTAAATGGATCATGGGCTTCCGTTGGGGTTAAGTGGGCTAAGTGGGTAGGGCAAATTTGGGTTTCAACAGCTGTCCCTCTTTGCTCATTGTCGTGCAACAAAAATAGAGCAAAGAATTTCAAGGAAGACCAAATTTGCCCAGTCTGGCTGAGTTTCGGTTTGTTTGGTGTTCCTCTTCTTCAGGTAGCCTCGTTCTAGTCCACCGCATCTTGTAGCTTTGTTTCAATCCATCGCGACTTCAGAGCTATGACTTGTGGCTTCAATCTACTTGTATCTTCAGGGATATGAAATTCGTTGTGATCTGCTCCTCTGCTGTATCTTCAGGAAGATAAGATCTGTAACTTCAATGTGCTCCACTGCAACTTCAGGGCTCTGCTACAACTTCAGGGAGATAAGACTTGTAACTTCAACCTGCTTCACTGTAACTTCAAGGAGGCAAAATCTGTGTCATCGATTAACTCCAATCTTTATCCTCGGCATGTGACCCGAGGCTCAACTCACCTCTCGCAATATGAACTGACTTTTGATAAAAACTGAATTTAGAAAACATAAACGGAAACTGCCTCAACATGTCCCGAGGTTCAACTCACCTCTCGCAATATGAGTTGATTTTTTTGCAAAACAAAAATTGAAAATACCTCAGCATGTGAGCCGATGCTCAACTCACCTCTCGCAATATGAGTTGATTTTTTTTTGAAGAACAGAAATTGAAAAACAGAAGCTAAAAATACCTCAGCATGTGAACCGAGGCTAAACTCACCTCTCGCAATATGAGTTGATTTTTTTGAAGAACAGAAATTAAAATTACCTCAGCGTGTCCTGAAGCTCAACTCACCTCTCGTAATATGAGTTAATTTTTGACAAACAGAAATTGAAATTACCTCAGCATGTCCTGAGACTCAACTCACCTCTCGCAATATGAGTTGATTTTTTTTTAAAACATAAATTGAAAATACCTCAGCATGACCTGAGGCTCAACTCACCTCTCACAATATGCGTTGATTTTTGAAAACATGAATTGAAAAACAGAAATTGAATACCTCAGCATTGGAGCCGAGGCTTAACTCACCTCTCACAATATGAGTTGATTTTTTTTTTGAACTTAATTTGAAAAGCAAATTTTGCAAATACCTCGACATGTGACCCGAGGTTCAACTCACCTCTCACAGTATGAGTTGATTTTTGAAAAATATAAATTGAAAAAAACAGAAATTGAAAATACCTCAGCGTGTCCTGAGGCTCAACTCACCTCTCACAATATGAGTTGATTTTTTTGAAAAGCAGAAATTGAAAAACAAAAATTGAAAATACCTCGACGTGTAACCTGAGGCTCAACTCGCCTCTCACAATACGAGTTGACTTTTTTTTAAAAAAAAGAAATTGAAAATACCTCAGCGTGTGACCTGAGGCTCAACTCACCTCTCGCAATATGAGTTGAGTTTTGAAACATAAATTGAAAATACCTCAGCATGTGACCTGAGGCCCAACTCGCCTCTTGCAATACGAGTTGATTTTTTGATAAACAGAAATTGAAATTACCTCAGCGTGTCCCAAGGCTCAACTCGCCTCTCGCAGTACGAGTTGATTTTTTGACAAACAGAAATTGGAATTACCTCAGCATGTCCCGAGGCTCAACTCACCTCTCACAATATGAGTCGATTTTTGAAAAATAGAAATTGAAAATACCTCAGCGTGTCCTGAGGCTCAACTCACCTCTCGCAATATGAGTTGATTTTTTTGAAAAACAGAAATTAAAACATCAGAGTACCAAAACATGTCATCTGGTGGAACTCAGGTGTCTTTTCCTTGATTCAGTACAACTAACATCGCATCCTCTTGCTCTGCTGGAGTACCTGTAGATGTCATGCCTGATGTTATCATGATATGCACATGTTTGTCTTAAATGCCTTTATGCCTACATGATTATGCTATGCGCCTTAGGCATGTTAGTCGTACGTCTTTTTTCGTCACGATTTTTGTGATGATCTGCATTCATTACTTCGGCTTTTGACTTTCTCTTTAGATCCTGTACCCACCTTCAAGTTTCACGAGTAATCAACGTTTCTCAAATATCACTCTTTTGCCCCTGGTTGAACTTTGTCCTTGCTTTGAGGCTCTTGTACTTATCAATTTCTCATCCGGGTAATACTCAACATTTGTTTTGTTTGGAGTATGTCATTTCAAAATGCTCTAGATGTTCAACGCATGAACTCTTCCATATTTCTTAATCAAGAATCTTTTCGAGCATGGCTTCTTGCGTAGAAAGTTTTGGACTACTGAAAATGCTTTAAATACTATAGTCTTGTTGTTTGACTCACTGCTTGAATCGTTTTACTTCTTGGGTTCAAATCTGCTTTATTAGGACGCCCTTTCAGATCTTCATCCTGATATATCTATTTATTTTTTTTTTTTTTGAAAAAACTTAACGCGTCATCACTCATTGCCTATCAGGGCTCTATCACTGACATAGTACGCTGCCCTATTGCTCGGCTGGTATCTCGACCCAAAACCCAAGGAAATAATCGCATTTTGCTTAACCAGCTTGCTCCACTGTAACTTCAGGGTCCATTCCACTATAATTTGGGGACACAAGGTTGGCACTATCTTTAAACTATTCCACTATAATTCTTGGCTATAGGATCTGTATCCTACTATAACTCAAGGGTGTATGATCTGTAACTTGTTCCATTGACTGATATTTTTTGATAGAAAATCCGAGAGATAAACTTAATTTGAGCTCAAATATTTCCAGCCCTTACACTTGGTGAGCTCTTAAACAACCGACTGGTTTCAGGTTCCTGTACTATTTAGAAGTTTTTAGAGTAATACGCGAAACTCCTTTTACGAAAGTATGATTAGTCCATTAATAATTATTTCAATGTGAAATGCTTGAAAAGGATTATACTAATGGACAAGAAGAAAATTGACTAAGAGCATAACTCGAAACAAACAAGTTAAATAATGAGAGCAAATGTAAGTTTATTGGAAGCGCATTTTGAAAAGAATAAGATAATCAAAGATAAATTCAGGAATGGGTAAAATGGAAAGCTAAATGCCCCAAATATCGCAGCCTGAGCTTCTCTGTACAAACTTCTTTGAGACCATTTTGAGTTTAACATGTAACGTGTCTTGAGGTTCAACTCACCTCTCGCAATATGAGTTGATTTTTTTTGAAAAAACAGAAATTGAAATTACCTCAGCGTGTCCTGAGGCTCAACTCACCTCTCGCAATATGAGTTGATTTTGAAACAAAAATTAACAATACCTCAGCGTGTCCCGAGGCTCAATTCACCTCTCGCAATATGAGTTGATTTTTTTAAAAAATATAAATTGAAAAAAAACAGAAATTGAAAATACCTCAGCATGTCCTGAGGCTCGACTCATTTCTCGCAATATGAGTTGAGTTTTAAAACAAAAATTAACAATACCTCAGTGTGTCCCGAGGCTCAACTCACCTCTCGCAATATGAGTTGATTTTTTTGAAAAATATAAATTGAAAAAAAAATAGAAATTGAAAATACCTCAGCATGTCCTGAGGCTCAACTCTTTCTCGCAATATGAGTTGAGTGTTGAAACAAAAATTAACAAAACCTCAGCGTGTCCCGAGGCTCAACTCACCTCTCGCAATATGAGTTGATTTTTGAAAAATATAAATTGAAAAAAAAACAGAAATTGAAAATACCTCAGCATGTCCTGAGGCTTAACTCACCTCTCGCAATATGAGTTGATTTTTTTGAAAAGAAGAACTTGAAAAGCACCTCAGCGTGCCCTGAGGCTCAACTCACCTCTCGTAATATGAGTTGATTTTTTTGAAAGATATAAATTGAAAAGCAGAAATTGAAAATACCTCAGCGTGCCCCGAGGCTCAACTCACCTCTCGCAATATGAGTTGATTTTTGAAAAGCATAAATTGAAAAAACAGAAATTGAAAATACCTCGACATGTAACCTGAGGCTCAGCTCACCTCTCGCAATATGAGTTGATTTTGAAAAACAGAAATTGAAATTACCTCAACGTGTCCTGAGGCTCAACTCATTTCTCGCAATATGAGTTGAATTTTGAAAATAAAAATAAAAATTACCTCAACGTGTCTTGAGGCTCAACTCATTTCTCGCAATATGAGTTGAATTTTGAAACATAAATTAAAAACATCAAAATACCAAAACTTGTCATCTGGTGGAACTCAAGTGTCTTTTCCTTTGATTCAGTACAACTATCATCACATCTTCTTACTCTACTGAAGTACCTATAGATGTCATGCATAACGTTATCATGATATGCATATGTTTGTCTTAAATGTCTTTATGCCTACATGATTATGCTATGCGCCTTTGGCATATTTGTCTTATGTCCTTTTTTGTCACGATTTTTTTGTGATGATCTGCATTCATTTCTTCGGCTCTTGACTTTCTTTTTAGGCCCTGTACCCATCCTCAAGCTTTATAAGTAATCAATGTTTCTCAGATGCCCCTGGTTGAACTTTGTCCTTACCTTGAGACTCTTGTACTTATCAAATTCTTATCCGGGTAATGCTCAACATTTCTTTTGTCTAGAGTATGTCATTTCACTATTTATCATGAAAATAAACGACATAATGAGATGCATGAAAATGGTCAGGCAGGAATAAAGGGATACTCACATTTATTTATTTCAAATGTAGCAAACAAAGAAAATTAACCAATTATAGTGAAAAAGTGTCATAAAGAGAAAAGGGGTCGCATTCAACGGATACAAATGCTCTAGATATTCAACACATGAACTCTTCCATGTTTCTTATCAAGAATCTTTTCAAGCATGGCTTCTTGCGTAGAAGATTTCGAGCTATTGAAAAATACTTTAAATGCTGTAGTCTCGCTGTTTAACCCATCGTTCAACCGCCTTGCTCTTTAAGCCCGGGTTTGCTTTATTAGAAGGCCCTTTCGGGTTTTCATCCTAATTTTTTTCAGGCATAATATTTCTTCACAGCATCTGAGTTCACTGGATTCGATAATTCCTTCCCATCTATCTTAGTGAGAATCAAAGCTCCGCCCGAGAATGCCTTCTTTACGACGTATGGTCCTTCCCAATTTGGTGCCCATTTTCCTCGTAGGTCCTTCTGTATTGGGAGAATCTTTCTCAGTACGAGTTCTCCTTCGTGGAATTCTCTTGGCCGTACTTTCTTGTCATGGGCCGCGATCATTCTCTTCTAGTACATCTGTCCGTGACAAATTTCCTTTAAACGTTTTTCTTCGATGAGGTTTAACTGGTCATATCGAGCTCGAACCCATTTTGCCTCCTCTAATTTCGAATCCATTAAGACTTGTAAAGAGGGGATATCAACTTCGATAGGTAGCACAGCTTCCATTCCATAGACCAGAGAGAAAGGAGTTGCCCCCGAAGATGTCCGTACAGATGTGCGATATGCATACAAAGCAAATGGTAGCTTCTCGTGCCAGTCTTTATATGTCTCGGTCATTTTCCCAATAATCTTCTTAATATTCTTGTTGGCCGCTTCAACAGCTCCGTTCATTTTCGGGCGATAGGGTGACGAGTTATGATGCTTTATTTGAAACTGTTCACACACTTCTTTCATCATCTTGTTGTTCAGATTCAAGGCGTTATCTGAAATGATTCTCTCAGGCAAACCATATCGACAAATGATTTCCTTTTTCAAAAATCTGCAAACTGCAATCTTTGTCACATTGGCAAACGAAGCAGCTTCTATCCAATTTGTGAAGTAATCAATAACCACAAAAATGAACCGGTGTCCATTAAAAGCTTTTGGGGAAATTGGCCCTATAACATCCATGCCCCACATAGAAAAGGGTCACGAAGAAGTTATAACATGAAGGGGCGAAGGGGCTACATGAATTTTATCACCGTAAATTTGGCATTTGTGGCATTTTCTTGCAAAACTAATGCAGTCAATTTCCATCATCAGTCAGTAGTAACTGAGTCTCATAATCTTCCTAGCCATAGTGAAACTATTGGCATGTGTCCCACAAATTCCCTCGTGGACATCTTCAAGTATTTTTCTGGCTTCAACAGCATCTACACATCTCAAGAGTACTTGATCTTTTCCTCTTTTGTACAGAATGTCTCCATCGAGAACAAATCCCGCTGCCATTCTTCTGATTGTTCTTTTGTCGTTCTCATTTGCTTGTTCGGGATACCTTTGATTCTTGATATATTCTAGGACATCCTGGAACCATGGCCGTCCATCTGGCTCTTTTTCAATGCTGAAACAATATGCAGGGACTTCATATATGCTCATTTGAAGAGGCATTATTTTTGTTTCTCTATTTGCTTTAAACATTGAAGCCAAAGTGGCCAGGGCATCAGCCAATTGGTTTTCTTCTCGTGGGAGGTAATTAAAAGTTATTTCTTCGAATTCTTTAATCAGCTCTGCCACTAGATCACCAGATTTGACCGATTTGAATCTCTCATTTCCCAATCTCCACGGATTTGGTATATCACCAAGGCTGAGTCTCCGTATACCTCTAAAGTTTTGATGTTTCTTCCAATTGCTGCACGAAGTCCCATGATACAAGCCTCATATTTTGCTATCTTATTGGTACAGAAGAAATTCAGCCTGGCAGTGAACGGATAATGGTTCCCTTCTGATGATACTAAGACCGCTCCAATCCCATGCCCCAATGCATTCGATGCACCATCAAAGCTCATCTTCCATGCTTTCTCTTTTGATGACTCGCACTCTTTTTCTGTAACGCACATCAAGTCTTCATCCGGAAAATCAAATCTTATTGGCTCGTATTCTTTCGTTGTTCGATTGGCTAAGAAGTCAGCTATTGCGCTCCCCTTTATCGACTTCTGACTTACATAGGCAATGTCGTATTCTGATAGGAGGATCTGCCATCGTGCTATTCTTCCTGAGAGTGTCGTTGATTCCATCATGTATTTTATTGGGTCCAGCTTTGAGATTAACCATGTCGTATGATACAACATATATTGCCTGAGTCTCCGAGCTACCCAAACCAGAGCGTAACAGTATTTTTCAATGGATGAATACTTTGCCTCATATTCAGTGAATTTTTTACTGAGGTAGTAAATCGCCTTTTCTTTCTTTCCTGACTCGTCGTGTTGCCCCAGAACGCAGCCCATTGAATTTTCGAACGCAGTTAAATACAATATCAATGGTCTTCCCGGAGTTGGCGATACTAGCACTGGAGGACTAGACAAATATTGTTTTATCTTATCAAAAGCCACCTAGCATTCCTCATTCCATTCTCCCGGGTTATGTTTTCGAAGAAGCCGAAAGATTGGGTCGCATTAGTTGGTAAGTTGAGCGATGAAACAGGCAATGTAGTTTAACCTCTCCAAAAATCCACTGACTTCCTTTTGCGTGCGCGGAGGCGGTAACTCTTGAATGGATTTTATTTTATCCGGATCAACCTCGATACCTCTTTCACTGACAATGAAGCCTAGCAACTTTCCCGAGGTAACCCCAAACGTACATTTGGCTGGATTAAGTTTTAGCTGAAACTTTCTCAGCCTTCCGAACAACTTCTTGAGGTTCACCACATGTTCTTCTTCCCCTCGGGATTTGGCAATCATATCGTCAACATAGACCTCTATTTCTTTATGCATCATGTCATGGAATAGCGTCACCATAGCCCTCTGATATGTTGCCCCAGCATTCTTTAACCCAAATGGCATTACTTTGTAGCAGAACATTCCCCACATCGTTATGAAGGTAGTTTTCTCCATATCCTCAAGGGCCATTTTGATCTGATTATACCCCGAGAATCTATCCATGAAAGAAAACAATGAATGTTTTGTTGTGTTATCCACCAATCTATCAATGTGTGGTAAGGGAAAATTATCTTTAGGACTTGCTCGATTCAGGTCACGATAATCCACGTACATTCGTACTTTGCCATCTTTCTTTGGCACCAGAACTATGTTAGCCACCCATTCTGGATATTTAGAAGCTTGTAAGAAACCCACATCGAATTGCTTTTTTACCTTTTCTTTTATCTTCAACAGTATCTCAAGTCTCATCTTTAGCTTTTACTGAATGGGTTTGCATTTTGGTTTTAATGGGAGTTTATGGACCACTACATCTTCATCCAATCCTGGCATGTCTTGATATGACCATGCGAATACATCTTTGTACTCGCGGAGCAAAGTAATCAAATTATGACTGGTGCCCCCTGAAATAGAGGTCTCAATCTTCACTTCTTGCTTCCTTTCTTCAGTTCCCAAGTTTATTGTTTCAACAGATTCTTGATAAGGCAAAATCTATTTATCCTCCTGTTCTACCATTCTTAGCAAGTCAGGAGATGAGACATAGTCTTCAGCATTTTCTTCGGCTTCGAATTCTCCTAAACAAACAACCTTCTCAAAACTGATTCCAGGACTCGTAACAGGTTTGTTCATGCTGTTGACATCTGAGCACCTGAAAGTTGAATGGAAAAGGAAACTATAGAGGGGCATCCAAGTATTGGAACCAACAAACGAAATGTTATGGCATGGCATAAGGCAAATGTAAAGATAGGCTATGAAATGAGAAAATGATTAGTGATAATGCGAAAGATCATGGAAAAATGCATCTTCATTAATATTTATTTGAATGATAAAGAGCAAATGCAACCTCTTACAAAAGAAATCTATTATATCTAAAGACACAATAGAATGTTAATGTTTGGGCATTACTTTGAAGACTTATAAACTACAAGAAGGTCCTCGGCAGTCCAATTGTTCAACGTGAAACCCGGGGGACAAAGGCGTATCCTTGAGACATCTTTACTTGTGTCAGCTCCTTTGTCAATGATATTTATACTAATGTTCTAAAAACCTTTTTCGATCATTAACATTGTGTCTTGTGCATTATCCTGCCTCGGGTATATCATTCCCATAGACGTAAATGTTCTTGACAAATGAGGGAATTCCATAGGCTCCCATTCTGGTTCTCAGCCTAAGGTTCTCGCGATCATTCTTTCCTGATCTTTCTTCCACTGTCTTCTTCTTTAACGTATGTCCGGCTAGAACCCTAAACCGTATCGGGCTTTGTGGTGCACTGGCTTTAGAGCCTTGACTATTCCTTGCAAGTATCTTCCTAAACCTCTTCTCGCTCGAGCTCCCCTTCCTATAATCAACTTGACACCCATTCTGGTATTTCTCGACAGTTTTGGCACCGAAATTCTGTTTCCCTCAGCGACAAAAGTGGCATTGACAAATCCAAGGGATCGGAAGGAACATTCGACTACGTCTTTGGTTACTTCAAGATATGGCGCATCAACAGAGATAGATGCGATAATGTCTTCTTCTCCCTCGATAGTGACCAAACAACCATCCATGATGAACTTTACTTTTTGATGGAGAGAGGATGGAACTGCTCCAGTAGAATGGATCCAGGGCCTTCCTTCAAGGCAGTTATACGAGGGTGTGATGTCCATGACTTGGAACTCGACATTGTAAATGTAAAGGCCCACTTCTAGAGGGATATCAATCTTTCCCATGACTTCACGCCTTGTCCCATCGAATGCCCTTACCGTCGAATGACAGGGCCTTAAATAGGACAGATCCATCGGAATTCTGGAAAGCGTGGCCAAAGTTATGACATTAAGTGCCGAGCCATTATCGATAAGCACATTCGGTATTATGTAGCCCTTGCAACGAGTCGTAACATGCAGTGTTTTCACGGAGCCTCTACCATTGGGCGGTATTTCGTCATCACTAAAAGAAATGAAATTATCTGCATTCAAGTTGTTCACCCATCTGTCAAGCTTCTCAACGGATATATTGTTTGCCACGTACGCTTGATTCAACACCTTCAGCAAAGCGTTCCGGTGTGGCTCCGAATTTAACAGCAGAGATAAAACTGAGATTCGTGCTGGTTGCTTATTCAATTGTTCCACCACATTGTATTCACTGTACTTGATAAATTTCAAGAACTCCTGTACTTCCTCCTCATCCACAGGCTTTTTAGTTTCTTGTACTGGTGGAATTTCTTGCTTGACTTCAGCCTCATGCATCACTGCTTTCCTTTTTTGCTTCCAGTCACTGTTCTTCTTCACTGGTTCGACCTCTTTCGAATAACATCTTCCACTTTGGGTAAAATGACCTACCTCTCTAACATTTCCAGTTATGACTTCGGACTTTTCACCTTTCGGTGTGACGATATTGATGTCATATTTCCATGGTACGGCTTTGTCGTCCTTGTACAGGAAAGGAGACGGTACTTCGATTATCATTTTTGATTTCACCGGCTCTTTCGTCGCGTCGTAATAAATTACTAACGGTCGATCCGCGCTATAAGGGAGACCTGATGACTGGTTGTCAGAGGTGCATACTTCTCTTTTGTTAGTCTCTTTCCTCTTGTTAAGGACCTTAATCTCCTTATTATCCATCCGGTCTTGAAGCACCCTTTTAAATTCCTCACACGACTAAATGTCGTGTCCTACAATTCCATAGAAATTGCAAAAACTTTGACCTTTTTCTCCGAGAATTCTATCAGGGTGACAAAGCAATCCTTTCTTAACCAGTACCTCCCAGATTTTCTGCAGAGGCGTCCCTATTTCTGAAACACATCTTATGACTTTCCATTCGTCCTCTTTCCCACTGTGCTCACATTCCCTTTGGTATGGTTAGGGAACGGGTTTCCAGTTGTGTTACTAGCACTATCGAATCGTAGGATACCCGCGTCAATGAGTCTTTGAACTCTCTTCTTAAAGGCTAGGTAATTTTCCGTGGAATGTCCCTGGTTTCCCACATGGTATGCACAACTAGCGTTTGGATCGTACCATTTCGGGTACGGGGGTTTCAGGTGTGCCATATAATGGGGAGAAATCAGTTGTTTCTCTAAAAGTTTTGGGTACAATTCCCCGTACAACACAGGGATGGGAGTAAAGTGTGGTCTCTCGGGATTATACCTTACTGGTCTTGGTTCATTTCTGGGCTGGCTTTGAGCGGGTACCATGTTTTGTGAGAATGTGGTGACGGGTCTTTGGTTGTTCATGGCGTATATGGGGTAGGAAAGAGGTGGTGCTTGGTAGTAAGAGGTTTGAGGGGGATAATAGAAATTTGGAGGTAGATAATTTTGAGGTCGGGGTTGGTTTGGATATGGATTAGGGGCATAACGACTTCCCATTCCTACCATTTAGGCTTCTGATTCTTTCTTCTTCATGGGCACTGTCTTTTTTAAACTTTCTGAACCCTCTATTCTACTGCTCTTGACGGCATTCTCTATGAGCTCACCGGATATTACAACATCCGCAAAATCCTTCGTGGCACTTCCCATTAGTTTGCCATAAAACGGCGCTTTTAAGGTGTTGATAAAGAGAACGGTTATCTCCATTTTTGTTAGTGGGGGTTCCACTTAGGCCGAAACGTCCCTCCATCTCGCGCATACTGTCTAAAGGTCTCTGATGGCTTTTTCTACATCATTTGTAAGGTCATCCGGTCTGGGACCATATCCGATACATGCTTGTACTGCTCACAGAACGTTGATGCCAAGTCCTTCCAGGATCGGATCTTTTCCTTACTAAGCTGGTTATACCATCGAAGAGCTAGTCCTGCTAGACTATCTTAAAAACAATGTATGAGTAGCTTATCTTCGTTCACATAGCCAGTCATCTTCTGGCAGAACATGATGAGATGTGCTTTTGGGCACCTTGTCCCATCATACTTTTCAAAATCAGGCACCTTGAACTTCAGAGGCAAAATTAGATCGGGTACCAAACTGAGTTCTTTGGCACCTAGTGCGGAGAAGACTTCAGTGCCTTCTATCGCTTTGAGTCTTTCCTCTAGACTCCTATACTTCTCATTTGCGTCCTGATTATCTAATTTCAACCTAGCTATCTCTGCTAGGTTGTCCAAATCTGGAACTAGTAGATCAGCAGGACTAGCCCCTGGGTTCGACACGAACATTCCTTGTCCCAAGTTAACAGGTGGTGCAAGTCGCTGCTCCGGGCCTATAGGTTCCCATTGAGTGTATCCTCTTTGTGTTGCGTGGGCGTGCGGTGGAGTAAATCCTGGCGGATGGGGCGGATCTTGATCGGGATTACCCCTTGACCATGGTTCCACAACGTCAGGGTTCATAGGTCCCTTTCCCTTAACTAAAGCTGACATCATTTCCATTATCTTGGCCATTTGATCCTTCTGTTCAAGCGATTCTTCTCGGGATCTCACCATTAAGTCTCTTGTCTCTTGCTGTGATTTGGCCAGTTGCTCTTGTAATTCCCTTTGAATTCTTTCCATCCTCTCAATCCTTTCGTTGAATTCGGCCTCCATTACTCTAGTTTGTCGGCGTGTTCTATACGATTGACGTGGTTCCAGTCTTGTGGTATTACAATTGCAACTTGTATGTTTTAACCTCAGCGAACGAGTATGGAATATGCAATAAATGAATGAATGCATGAATGACAAATGAATGTTAGTCATGAATGAATATGCAAGAATTTGGTGTTGATTCCAAGATGGCCCCTACTTAGGCATTTCATTAATCAAAAGAGTCTATTACAAAACATTTCAGTCACTTGTGTAATTGACTCCTCCATCAGAAACCCATTTTTGGCAACCAATCTCTAATCAACATTTTCCTAACAAGATGCCTAGTCGTTTGAATTTTGTCGGTTCCCATGTTAATTGAATTAATTTTACCTAATTAGGTTCTTTTTTGTGAAAATCTAATGCATATGATGAAATGCAATACAAAAAGGAAGAGAGGCGTTGATTATGAATTCAATTCCATTAGAACAACTTTTCTAGAAAACAAATTTCTTTACATAAAACGGATTACATATGCAGCCTTGCCCTCATATTCCAAGCGAAGACACCGATCTTTTTCTTCATATCTGGTTGTTATGGTCAAATCTTACAAATTTTCCAAAAGATATCTCTATTATCTTCTTTCTGCTCGATCTGGATCGCGGCCCATTGCCCACTTATCCCCGTGATACTCGTTAGCTTCTTTAAGACATGACGGCTCTCGAATAATCTTTGTTAGCTTGAGTCCTCAGGCTATAAAGCAAAGTCGTGTATTTCTTCATGGAATATCAATCTTCCTTCATTGTGTTTACTTGGAACATATTTAGACAACCGTGTTATAATCCACTTTATCAAGAAATTCATTTTCTTATGACAAACTATTCTATTTAGCAATCAAATATGAATCAACACCTCCTTTCTATAATGATGTAATGCAATACGGTTATAAACAAGACAAAAAATAAAACACGTTAGTACAGGAGAAATAAATAACAAATAAAGCACCTATTCGGGTGACCAACTAGGGGTTCGGAGTGGCTCTACCTAGGGTAAGCTCCTAGGTCTCTCTATATGTGGCTCGGTTCTAGAGTAAGGGTACCTGAACTAGCAGATTCCTCGATCCTCACCCATTATAGGCTCATATAGACCGAGTTCAGTTCAGGGGAATACATTTCCCTATGGCTGCACGGAGATGAAAATCTCACGAAGACATAGGTACGGATGTATCCCGAAAGCAATCCACTATCTTGCACGGAGGTGAAAACCTCACGAGGAGTAGTTTCTCACTCCCACTTAAAAGGGTGTGACCATAGCGGTCATGCAATGCAATGTGCGAGGATATATGCATAAAAACTCGAAGCGATTAAAGAAAATAGGAATAAAATGATGAAAACTGTAAGAAAAACGGGTGAAATGAAAGAATCGTATATCAAAATCAAATTTTCAATTTTCGACAAAAAGACAAAAGTTAATCAACTTGTGGCTTGACTCTCTTATTTGGTTCCCCAGTGGAGTCGCCAAGCTGTCGAAACCATTTTTTGAAAAAACGGGGATCGACTTTATTTGAAAATGAAAATTAAAATGGGGAATCGCCACCAATCTTTTTTGTTTAGGTGCGATCGGATCACCAAGAAGTTTGGTCATTTTAATAAAACATTTTGGTTTACTAAAACAACGATTTTGGTCTACGTATTTTGAGGAAACGGGTTCAAGAGTCGGTTACGTACGAAGAAGGATTAGCACCCTCGTAACGCCCAAAATTGGTACCTAATTGATTAATTAATATCTTAATGTTGAAAATTAAAAGATTTAACATAAATTCTGAAATGCAATCTATTTTTATTAATGTTTGGATAACTCGAGGTGGATATTAAGATTCTCTCGTTCCGAAGAAATAAAATATCACATCCAGCACGTAGGACATGACATTTTAAACCCTCGATACCAAGGTCATCTCATGATTTACAAAACTCATGCATTGAACTTTTAAAAAGGATATTCGGTTGTTCGGTCAAATGATAAATCGAAACCCAACACGTAGGGCACGATTTCTCGAAATTTCCAAACACAAAATATTGCCTTGTTTCTAATTTTTTACGATCCCTTTTTATGTCGATATCAATTTTGAAAATGCTTGAATTAGCTCAAAATGATTGCTAAAGATTTCCTTATCTCGAGGTATCGGAGTATCACATCCCGTAAGTTAGGACACGATACCATGAACTTCCGAGCGCAAGTTTGTCTTTAATTTTAATTGGAATTCTGTGTGTTTCAAAACTCAAAAGGATACTTGGCTATTTAGAATTAACGAGAAAAATCGAAACCCCGTAAGTTAGGGCACAATTTCTCGATGTTCTAAAACACGAAACATTGCCTTATTTTGAAATTAATTAAAACATGAGAAAAAATATTCCTAAAATGAGAAATTAAAATAAATAAACGACGCAAAAAATGATATCATTAATGAAAAATATTAACATGGAATACTAGAATATTAGAATAACAGAGAATAATGATATTTACAATAAAAAGAAAATAAAACAAATCACGTACTAATAATAGAATAAGAAAAATGATATATTTGGTAATAATAATAATAATAATAATAATAATAATAATAATAATAATATCTACAATAAAAGAAAATATTAGGAAATGTACAAATATATATATATATATATATATATAAAATATTTACAATAATGATGTAAATAAACAACATATAAAATATTTGAAATAACATATAAATGAAACATTTAAAAAAGAGTTAATAAATGAATTAAATAGATTTAGGACATGGCTAAAAACAAATTAAAATTCAGGGTATAAAAGTATAAATATTGGATAGTTAATTAGGGATCAAAACGAAAACCAAACAAGATCTGAGGGCCAAATTTAAAAAACAAAAGAAGATAGAAGATGGGGGTTAATTGAACGAGGTTGCGAGAGAGGAGACTAAACGCATAAATTTCCCTTTTAGGGAAAGTGCACAGACCCCACCCACCAAACAAAATAGTGTCGTTTCAACACCATTATTTAAAAACAAAGTTTTTTTTTGTGTTTCATTTTCAACCCTCAATCTAAAAAAAAGAACAGAAAGCTTCTATGCTCTCTTCCCCTCCCCCTTTTTCTTTCCGTCGATTGGGTTACTCAGAGATCCGCCCCATCGCCACCGACGACGGCGTTGATCGCCGTGTACAGCAAAGGAGCGCAACCTAGGTACGCCTACTTAAAAAAATTTTTTTGGTTTCTTTGTAAAAAAAAGGTTTTCTTAAAAAAAGAAAGGGAAAAAAACAATGAATAAATACGAAAAAAAAACAAGGTAAGCAAAGAACAAAAAGAAAAAAAAAAGAACAAAACTAAACCTCTTGAACCTTGATTCTCCTTTTTTGTTTTTGTATCCGTTTTGATTTCTAATATCTGTGTTACAATCTTTCTTCAAAAATAAAAAAAAAAAACCCCACATTCCGTTTTTGCTTGTGGCTTTTATAGCCAAAAATACAATATTCTGTTACTGTTTATTGCTCCATTTTTTATCCTTTTCCTTTGCTTGTTTGCAGGTGTGGCAGAGGCATGGTGGTGGCAGATGGTATGGGAGTGGCTAGGGGATGGTGCTGAGTTGTTAGAGGCAAGTGGGGAGAGGGTGGCTAGAAAGTGGGGTTAGGGTTTAGTTGAGAAAAAATTTAGGTTGTGGGCTAGGGTTTTTTTTAATTTTGAGTTTGGGTAGTGGGTCTTAATTTTTGTAAAAGGCCCGGGCTAATTTAGGCTTCTACATACACAATGAAAATTTTTAATGTTGTCTAAACATTTGAAAAGTTTATTCAATATATTATCATATGTGTGATGCTGACGTCAATATATTTGTTTCACACAAACTTACGAAAGGAAAAATATATTCACTTGATATTAACAAGTTATATCTTATAATAAAAAAACATAATCCTCAATTACGAAATATAACAACCTTTATTAAAAATATTTTCCTAATATTTCTCTACACGTCACATTGTTTTAACCTACAAATTAATACTTAAATTATGTTTTTTTTTTTATCTTCGTGCTTAAACTTTTTTGTCACAAGTAGTACATAAACTACTTCTCCCCCTTAAATTCATATCTCCATTAATCAAACTATTAAATCTATTTAAAAAAGAAAAGACTTAATCCACAAATTACTACCTAAACTATACTCTTTTTTCCGAAGTTGATATCTAAACTTTTTTTTTTATCACAAGTGGAACATAAACTATTCTTTTGTTACCATTTTACACTAAATTGTTATATCCGTTTAAAATTTCCAACCAATTATAGAATGCCACATCATATAACCTTTTAAAAATAAATTTTAATTTTTTTACTTTCTTTTACATTGTTTCTCTTTTTTTATTTATTTATTTTTATATTTATTTTTTTACTTGAGGTTGAAACGTTGGCAATTAATTTTGTTTTTGAACTTCATCGCCTACTTGCTTGACTTGACAGGACCGAAAAAGGTCTTCATCGATCAAAACCAGTATTTTCAAAATTATACCGGATCAGTTAATTGGATAGGAAAAATAATAGAGCCTATGTACCAATTTAAGGGTTAAACTTTTTCTTTAAAAAAAAACTCAAGTGTAACTAACAAAGGTTGAAAATACTTCTCCTATTAAAAAACCAAACAAAATAATAATAAAAAAGTCTAAAAATAAATTTATTTCAAATGTTAAGATAAATCAAGGGAGGAAAACCAATAATAAAAAAGGTAGTATTCATACACCATAACTAAGCAAAGCAAGCAGGTAAGGTAAAACTAGTAAAAAGTAAGAGCATCAATAATTCATCGACAATGGCTGTCCCACTAGCGAAAGTGTTGTGAAGAATCTTGATAATGAATTATCCATCATAAAAAGTAACAAATTCATCAATCCCACTAGCGAAAGTGGTGAAGAAACCCAAATCTTTATTCTCTATTCTTTCCTTCAACTATTTGAGGACCGCAAAGCAAAGTAAACTCAAATTAATTACCTGAACTATCAATTTCACCACTTTAAATATGCAAATATTTGTTCTGCTCTAATCACATGCCTTAACCACCATTAATCTTCTTTGGATTTTTAATTTTTTAATTTTTTTATTTTTTATCCGGAGAGATTAATTGTGACAAGCAAATATTAGCTCATTGATTGTCTAAAGTTCAAACCAAAGATAAGTGAAATTGTAAGAACGTTTACATTGCGAGAAAGACAATTGTCTTTCTAAATGAGTTGCAACTTACTTTAGTAGATAATCTAAATGAGTTTGTAATCTCATAAAAGAATTAAAATGAGCATTTGAGTCAAATACTAAGAAGAATTATTATGTCGTCTACAATTCCAATTGGGGAGATGGCTAGTCTTGGCTATCGGAGCAGCAGACTCCACAAGTAGAGACATAGATGTATTCATTGGTAGAATAATACATTAGATTGGACCCAAGATGAATTAATTCTGATTCCATTTGTGAATTAATACACTTGTAACGTTCACGGTGTGATTTACCTAAACCTTAAGTTAGTCACTGGTCATGCGTATGCAACTTATAATGTGCTTTGATATAAGTGGAGATTTATGCTCTAAAGATAATCGAGCATATGACTGGTATGTTGAGTACATGACTTGTTTAAGGCATGGCTTTACTAGTAACAGTGGAATTCATAGATCAATTAAAGAGTTAATGATGTCCTCACATTAACATTGTGTGGATTGATAAATATGAAACGTGGCCACGGGTTGCTTGTTCTCGAACAAGCAATTGATCACAATCATTTGATTGACAATGATTATATTAATCATTAGGAAGATACAAGGATGACAAGGAGATAAATTAGGATTGTATTGAGTGAATAAATTTAACCCAAAGGAGTCAAGGATGTCATATGAGGGTAACATGCACATGACGAGGTCATTGGACAAAATAGTTAGATGAATGGATTTCGTAAAAAGTAATTTGAGGCAAACAAAAGTGATTATTTTGGTAGTTAATTTATCCTAATTTTTAAGTTCCATACTTAATTTTTATATTTAATTTTATTATTTTTAATTTTTAATTTTTTGATATAAGGTTCGAATCCATATTAAATAGGTGTCTGATAAGAATTTTAACCATTGCTTCATTCAAGTCAAGACTTCAAATGGTAATTATTAAATTCATTAGGTTAACTTATGCTATTTTAAAAATTGACACGACAAATAAATTAGAGTAAAGTATACCAATAATCACACAACTATGCTCATATTCTTAATTTTAATCACCCACCATTAAATTGATAATAACTTATTTAATTCTTAAAATTTATATGAGGTGATATTTATAGAGGATAAGTAAGCAAAGGAAGCAGGTAAGGTAAAAATAGTAAAAAGTAAGAGCATGGAGAATGGCTGTCCCAGTAGCGAAAGTGAAAGTGGTGAAGACTCTTAATTCATAATTAATTATTCATCAAAAAATAATAAACAATAACAAGATGAAGAATTAATCAACCATCCCACTAGCAAAAGTGGGATGATGTTTGGAGCACTTGGTAAATGCCCAATGTGTTCTGGTTGTCTTCGCTTTTCTGGAGGCAAATATCGCTGCCATGGCTACATTTCAGCATGGAGCAAGTGTTCTTACTCTACTTGTGAACCTGAACGTCTTAAAGGGAAATGGAAAGTACCAGATGAAACAAATAATGAATTTCTTAGCAAGGTATTAACTAATATTGACGTGATATGTAGAAGTGTTTAAACTGTAACATTTTCCTGACTCAAACTTTTGCAGTGGTTTAAATCACAAAAAATTAAAAAACCTGCTCGCATCCTGCCTCCAGCTTCTGCTTCTTCAAGTCAAGCTGCTAATGGCCAATCTCAAACTTCAAATGTTGAAAGCTTGGCAAATTTGAAAGTTTCCATTGTTGGATTGCCTAAGGAGTCTTTGGTAATATCTCTTCCACTGTATTTTAAAAGTTAGTGAAGTTATATTCAGTTTGTTCAGAATAAATGTGAATGTTTGTTTATTCCTTGACGATATTTGCTCCTCAGGAAGAGTGGAAGGGAAAAATCAAGGAAGCAGGTGGTATGGTTCATGCCAAGATCAAGACTGGTATGTGCTTCCTGGACTCTATTTTGATATAATTGCTTGTGTTAATTGGTTTTTATTTAATAAATAAGTAAATAATGTTACAGATACAAATTGCTTGGTTGTGAGTGGGGACTCGGAGGGTCATGATGCTGAGAGGAGGAAGGCAAGGTAAAGCTGATTCCAGATTTCTTCTCTTGAGTTCTTCATTCATTTTAGACTCATTTCAAGTGTTCCACTTTTCAGGAGAATGAGATTGCCAATTGTTAGGGAGGACTATCTTGTTGATTGTTTTAAAAAACAGAAGAAGCTTCCTTTTGATTTGTACAAAGTTGAAGCCATCGGTGAGGCCTCTAGCATGGTCACTGTCAAAGTAAAAGGACGAAGTGCTGTGCATGAAGCCTCTGGTCTGCAAGATTCATGTCATATACTTGAGGACAGTGGAAGTATATATAACACAACTCTGAACTTGTCCGACTTATCAACCGGTGTTAACAGGTTTCATTTTATACACCTGTCTCTGTTGTTGGCTTTCTAATCTGTTATAGCTGACTGACATTCCTGATTTCGAACTTGTGTTAAATGTTTTCCTTATTGCTTATTGACATATGCAACTTAATGATTGTGTGTTCCTTGCTTCTTCAGAGGATAATAAGGGCATTTTTCTTGCCTTAATCCTCTTTGAAGACTGACGCACATGCTACTTTGGAAACATTGTGTTTTCCCCATTGCTTTTTTGACCTACTGTACTTGGACTTGGACGCAAGGGTTGGAGATGGTTATGTGTCCATCTCTGGTATGGTCAAATTTTCTCAAAATTCCCATGTATTTTGAGAGTTTTTGGAGGATCATATCCTATACTCATTTCTGGATAAGCGCCAGACATGAGTACCGGACATGGGCACTTCAAGAAAGATGAAGAGTCGGAGTAGCATAGTTTCTGACTGTTTTCTATATCAATTTATCGCCACATTAATTTTGCCACTTAGCTTTCTTAATTTTCTGTTTTAGTATTTTTGTCCTCTTTTGATTATTTTCCTTCTCAATAAATGTTAACTTCTACTTGTTTGTTATGTGAAGTTACTACATCCTCCAAATAATCCAAGAAGATAAAGGGTCTGGTTGTTATGTATTCCGTAAATGGGGTCGTGTTGGGAATGAAAAAATTGGCGGAAGCAAATTGGAAGAGATGCCAAAATCAGATGCAATCTCTGAATTCAAACGTTTATTTCTAGAGAAAACTGGGAACTCATGGGAGGCAGGGGAAAAGAAACAAAATTTCCAGAAACAGCCTGGCAGATTTTTCCCATTGGATATTGTATTGCTTATTTTCTTTCCGTCTTTCATCAAATGTGTTATGCCTCTTGCTTGATAGTGGATTCCCTTTTCTTATAGTTCACTTTTACATGCTGGAAATTGTAGGATTATGGAGTTAACAAACAGGTGTTAGAAAAGAAGCACACTGATGCAGATAGTCAACTTCCTCCTCCCTTGCTTGAATTGGTGAAGATGCTTTTTAATGTGGAAACATACAGGCAAATTGCCTATTTTCCAAGCAAACTCTCCCGTCTCTTATTCTCTCAAATTACTTTGATCTCTTAAAGATCCATTCTTGATTACAGGGCCGCAATGATGGAGTTTGAGATTAATATGTCGGAAATGCCCCTTGGAAAGCTAAGCAAAAACAATATTCAGAAAGGTAGGTAACTGTAAAATCTGGTTTATTTTCTCTATCATGCTGAACACCTTAGAGGTTGCATTCTAGGAGTTAAATTTCTGGCATATGCAGAGTAGAAATTTTAGTAACCATATCTTCTTGGCCCAGGCTTTGAGGCATTAACAGAGATACAAAATCTATTGAATAGTGATGCTTCTGATCCTTCTCTCAAAGAAAGCTTTATTTTTGATGCCAGCAATAGATTTTTTACTGTTATTCCTTCTATCCATCCACATGTCATAAGGGATGAAGATGATTTTAAGGCAAAGGTATACATCCTACATATTATTGCCTTTTCATGATTTTTGACTGCTTTCAATTCAATGATGGTACCGTGTCACAGTCCGTCAAATTTGATTTCCTTTCACTTGAGGCATTTATGGCCACTTATAAACTGTGTTAAACCCAAATTATAAGGTCTAGTTTGTGCTGTATTTAAATGTTTGAGGACCAATTTCTATTGTGTAATAAATAAAGTAGTCTATTTAATTATCTTGCATGCATCTAGTTGAATTTACTTGTCTGCTTCCTGTATTGGTTTATTTTAAGCAGTCCCAACTCTGTTTGATCTGAGCATTGGTGTTCTCATGTTCAATTCAGAAACAATTTCTCATTCTAGGATTGGTACTTAATTGCCTTCTCTTTTTTTTCCTTCCTTAAATACTGAAGGTGTTATGCTGTTTCCTTATGACATCTTCAACTCTTTTGCAGATTAGGTGCCTAGGTTGTAGCTCTTTGTTAAAATTTGTTGATTGCTTGTACTGTGCTAGATTATAGCTGGACATTTTCTCCTTGTATTGTACCATTATGCTGTTGGTGAAATGCCATTTTCATTTTGTAGAACCTACATTTTCTCGGCACTTGATAGTTAGGTGCTATTCTTTGCTACAAAGAACACTGTTAAAAATTTTGAAAAATGTTATTGACTGGTTATCTTGAGACTGCTTTGTTGTGGTATCATCTACCATGGGTATGAGTGAGATGCCAATGTTTTTTACACTATTGTATGCAGAAGGCAGGAAGTTGGGAGTCAACTTGCTCAATTATTGCTTGAAAACTGTTTAAACTAATCTGCAAGTTTATACAATCTTTCTATGAGTAATCTATGGTCTTCCTTTTCTGCTTGAAATGTAGGTGAAAATGTTGGAAGCTCTTCAAGGCATTGAAATAGCCTCAAGACTAGTAGGTTTTGATGTTGACAATGATGACTCCCTTGATGAAAAATATAAGAAACTCCATTGTGATATTACTCCCCTTCCTCATGATAGTGAAGATTTTCAGTTGATTGAGAAATATCTCCTTACCACTCATGCCCCTACTCATACTGTGAGTATGCATTTTGCATTTGTGAAAAGCTCTTACTGTTAACTGGTTATGGGCTTGTTTATTGTTTCCCCCACCTCTGCCTCTCTCCTGTAGGTTCAATTTGCAATATTAAATTACTGCAACTATATATATTTTACTCGCAGGATTGGAAGCTTGAATTGGAAGAAGTATTCTCACTTGAAAGAGAAGGAGAACTTGATAAGTTTGCTCCTTTCAGAGAAAAGCTTAGTAACAGAATGCTTCTCTGGCATGGTAAATGGCTTTGTTATTTACGCAAGAGATGCGTGCTTCCCAAATTGCTACAAATAATTTGGGGCAATTTTCCTCATACTATGGTTTTTTTTTTTTTTTTTATGCAGGTTCTAGGTTGACAAATTTTGTAGGGATACTTAGCCAGGGACTAAGAATAGCTCCTCCAGAAGCTCCAGCGACTGGCTATATGGTTCTCTTACATTTTCTTTATTGTACATCACTGTATACAGGACATACACATTTCTTTCTCGAAATTAAATTTGTAACACTTTTGCATTCCAGTTTGGCAAGGGGGTCTATTTTGCTGATTTGGTCAGTAAGAGTGCTCAGTATTGCTTTACAGATAGGAAAAATCCCGTGGGCCTCATGCTTCTCAGCGAAGTTGCTTTAGGGGAGGTCTATGAACTAACAAAGGCCAAGGTGAGTGCACCCTCTATGCCAATGTGTAGATGCAGATCTTGGCATTTATTCATTATTTTTCTTTGCTTTTTGTCATTCTTGTTCAGTATATAGAAAAACTACCAAAAGGAAAGCACTCAACGAAAGGGCTCGGAAAGAAAGTACCTAAGAGGTCTGACTTTGTAAAGTGGAAGGATGACATTATTGTTCCTTGTAGCAAACCGGTTCCATCCAGTGTGAAGGAATCTGAGCTGATGTATAATGAATACATTGTTTATAACACTTCTCAAGTAAGTTAAAAGATCTTTTCTTTCCATATAGCTAAATATTGATTCTGGCATTTTGCAGTTGATGAGTTTATCTACCTTTAATGCATGAAATGAATTACAACTTTGGTTCGATTGCAATGTGCTTTACGCATATCCATCAGTGTATTATTTTCTCTGTAGCCCTTTCCTCTAAGATGCCATCATTTCTATCTCTATCTTTTTAAGTGCTTTGAGGTTTTTCTTTAAGAAGTGGTTTGGGTTAGATGAACAATGGATTTAATTTTGAAATCATAAGATTAAGGTTTGAAAGGTGCTGAAAATATTTGAGGCTAAGAAATTGTTGGCATTGTTCAGGGAGGACTAAATGACCTTTGTTTTGAAGTAACCTATGACATATTTCCTTCTTGCTGTACTTAAGTGGCCTTGTTTATATGTCTAATTATTATTACTACCAACATACCATCTAGGTTACCTGGATTCGAGGAAAGTGTTTCGGGAGGACTAAATGACCTTAACCTCTGACATATTTTGTTCTGGGTGTAACATGTAGCCTTGTTTGAAATTAATTGGACATGTGTTGTTATTATTACTACCACCTACCGCCTATAGCATCAGGTCCTGGGGGTAAGTGACGTGATGGGTATGCTTAATTTTTCTGTAAGTTTTTCCATACATTTGGAAGATTATACCCTTATAAGTATGTCTGAACGTTTGTCAGACACAAGTACTTTATAAAAACTGAAGAGTCCGTTTAATATAGCTACCACTGCTGCTAAACCTGCTCCTAACAATGTTATTGCTATAATTATTGAAATCCAATTGATGTTTTTAATGTGATTTGTACTTATCATCTACATTATTGTTGATTGGGACAGGTTAAGATACAGTTCCTGTTGAAAGTGAGGTTTCATCACAAGAGGTGAAGGAAGGTGATGGATGTTTATAATGTATTTTGGTGAATGTCATATCTGTATAAATGTTAAAACAAAAACGTTTGTGCCGTTGTGCATTTTTTGAAGCAAGGTCGAGTCTTGATAAGATCTAGTTTTGGGGATTAGCTTGGAGATCTTTAACTGGAGCCTGTTATGCATGTCAAAGCTTTTTGTAAGTAATGGAAAAACAGTTGCTACTTTAATCTATTTCTTCAAAGAAAGATTTCATCTTCTCTCTCTACAAGGTGGGATTAATGGTAATGGACATTCCAGCTTATTGCTTTGTTGTTCATATGACGAGATTTGATAGCTTTAGCTTCACTTTGAATAGCTCTTGATCCCTCTATTCAGCTGTTTAAGCCGGTAGAATCTGGAATCCCCACCCAAGAACTTAAAGTTAGACAATACCTAAAAAGTGGTGAAGAAACAGACAATCTCCATAATTAATTACTCTCTTTTCTTTCCTTCAATTATTTGAGGAGCGCAAAGCAAAGTAAACTCAAATTACATGCCTCAACTAACAATTTCACCACTTTAAATATGCAATTAAGAGAAAAACAAAAACAAAAAACCTGCTTTCAAATCCATTGTTTTTTTCATCATCCGAAGTGTTTTTTGCTTTCAAATTCTCAAATCTGTGTTTCTGATCATTTCCACTCTTTGTTTTTCAGTTTTCACATTTTCTTGTATTCTGTCTCAATTAAGGGAAAAAAAAAAAACTTTCTTTTATTTCTGAAAACCAAACTTTCTTCATACCTTGATTTCCACTCCGCAAAACAAACAGCGCAGAGAATAGTTCAGTGAAGGTAAGTCTTGAGGAACTGCTCCTCATCTTCCTTGCTATATATTTTCATCGTTTTGTTGAATGCCATTTAGTTTGCATTTGAGTGGATCTCTATTTTATTTATTGGCCTTCACAATTTTCTATTACCTGCCCTAAATTACTCTTTTGATCTTTTACAGCTACTTATATCTCTGAAGCTCTATATACTTTCTGGTATTCACAGACAGAAAGAGAGGTAAGTTCAAGAGTAATTTCTAGCTTCTTCAATAATAACCGCTTTGCTTTACAACAATAATTACAGCTTCTTAATTGCTAGCTTCCATTCCATTTTATTTGTCACAGTTGCTTTTATTTGTCACAATTGATAACCTTCTTACTAATAACCAAAGTTTTTGTTCAACCTCATCAGACTATCAACAAAAATGGCCGAATCTCTTGCCTCTGCTGCTGTCGAAAATGTGACAAACCAGGCAATGGAATGCGCATCACCCTATCTCCGTTACTTTTTCTGTTATGGTGAGGTCATCTATGAGGACGTTGAGGACTGGCTTAAAAGGGCTGAGAAAGAACTGGAAGAAACCCAGAACTTGCAAGATGAAATAGATTGCGTCAAGTGTTTCAAACAGTGTCCTCAATGGGGCTGGCGATATTGCTTAAGTAAGAAACTGGCAGAGAAGACTCCTATTATCTCTAAACTTTTACAGACTTCTAACTTTGCACAGGTGGGCTGTCGCGGTTCTCTTCAAGGAATAGACTTCATCACATCCACGCATTTCATGGACTCTAAATCTTCAAAATCAGCTTTGAACCAGATCATGGAGGCTATGAAAGCTGTCAACATGATCGGACTGTACGGAATGCCAGGAGTTGGTAAGACAACTTTAGCCCGTGAAGTTGGGAAGCATGCTGGAGAACAAAAGCTCTTTGATAAAGTTGTGATGTTTACTATGTCCCAAAATCCAAACATCAACAATATTCAAGATAAAGTTGCAGATGTTTTTGGTTTAAAATTTCAAACAAGTAACCGAGAAGGAAGAGCAGAAGAGCTATTCAAGAGTATGCGACGAGTGAACAAAATCCTCGTAATTGTCGACGATCTCTGGGAAGAATTCGAATTGAAGATTATCGGAATTCCATTCGGTGATGACCACAAGGGTTGTAAAATTCTTCTGACTACACGTCATCAACAAGTCTGCACTAAAATGAACTGTCAGAAGGAAATTCAACTTGCCATCTTATCCGAAGACGAAGCATGGCTTTTATTTCGAGATCAAGCTGGTTTAGAAGGTAACAGTTCCGCCTTGAATAATGAAGCCAAAGAGGTTGCTGCTCAATGTAAGGGATTGCCTCTTGCAATTGTTGTCGTGGCCAAAGCTTTGAAATGTCTGAGTTTAGATTTAAATGGGTGGAGAGCCGTAAATCAGAGATTCAAGGACTCGAGGGCCCGAGGCATTTGGATAATGAGGAAGTTCTCGGGGATGTCCTCAAGCCTCTTAAGCTTAGCTATGATTATTTGAAGAAAGGCAATAGCCAAATGACGAGGAATGACATCCAAATGTGTTTCTTACTATGTTCCCTTTTTCCTGAAGATTTTGAAATCCCTATTGAGCAGTTGATTATGTGCGGAATTGGAATAGGATTGTTCCCTAATGCTAACTCGATTGAAGATAAAAGGAATGAAATGGTTATGGCACTTAAAAAACTCCAAAAATCTGGCTTGTTATTGGTAACTGATGATGCAAAAAGCCGAAGAATGTCAATTTTTTTCCTTTTGGGAACTGATTATGGAGAAACGATAAGCATGCATGACGTGGTTCGAGATTTTGCTCATTGGCTAACATCAACCGGAGAAAATAGGTTCATGGTAAAAGATAAGTTGAAAGAATGGCCTGATATGGTTGAAAGTTTTGAATGTTATACTGCAATCGCTTTATGGAATTGTAGTAGTAACATAAAATTTCCCGACAAAGTGGAATTTTCAAAGCTCAAGACTTTGTGTCTTGAGGGGGAGGATTGGGATGATTTACTAGTGGTTTCCAGTACATTTTTTGAAGAAATGAAAGCCCTCCAAGTTCTATATCTCGAAAAAGTCTATTTCTCACTGAAAGGATTCAATTCCTTACCGAATCTCAAAACTTTGAATTGTGTTAGTTGCGAGCTACTTCTCATCATCGCTGACAAATCTTGAGATTCTTGTATTGATTGACACTAAGATTTATCAGATAAGTGAAGAATTGGTGAAATTGTCTACACTGAAGTATTTACGTCTTTCTAAAGAATCCATATTCCACCAATATTATGAGGAATCAGAAATGAGAATCCAGCCAAGCTTGGTATCAAGGTAATATTCTTTTTTATCATATTCGTATTTCTTTTGACATCATTTATTTTCCTATTAATTACTTTAATAGGTATTTTTTATTTTGTATTTTAGAATACTAGTTTTAACACATTCCTTGCACGTGGAGATATCACAATATATATTTCAAATATTCAACTTAATAAATATTTAAAAAAATAACTTAAAGGTTAGCCCTTAACATTTGCATGATTTATCAATTTAGTCTTTATTCTTTTCTTTTTAGTTAAATTTGGTTCGAACCTTTTAAAAGAGTCAAATTTGAGCATCAACTTTTAAAATGTGTTAGAATTATTTTATAACGGAAATACTAATTAAAATGTTAAGTTTTTAAACATGAAAGTACGCATGTTAATTCATATTTACTTCATGCAATTTTTTTTATAATTTTAAATACTTTTATAAATTTTAAAGTATTTTGTTTACTTGATATACAAGATATATAAATTCACTAATGATATATAAACTTCTATCAATGTTTGAATTCTTTTCATAATTTTTACAAGTTTCAATCATAATTTTTCAATTTTGTTCAAATGAAAACTTTTCATTTTTTAATTTCAATCATTGCCCCATTTTTTTATAAATTATTGAAAAGGCATTTATATTTTTTTCATTTAGAGATAAATTTTATTTTTAAAAATCTGCTGTAAAAATTGTACATGCCATAAATTATATGATATTTGCATCCAATATTTAACTTTTTTTCAAAATTATATGATTTAATCTTTCCGCATAAAAAATAAAAATGTGTTCTTTTAAACACAAATAATTGACTTACGTGAGAGTTTTTTTTTTCCTTTTCTGGACCTCGTATTTGTATCACATAACTTAACAATTAATGCTGCTTTTTTTATGAATATAACAGGTTGACTTCGTTGCAAAAGTTACATGTGCAAAGCAAAAACACTATCAACTTAATGGAATTGAATTTATTCTCTTGTTTAACTGCGCTATCATTGAGACTTTCTACTGATCAATTTTCTCAAGAAGATTTTGTGTTCCCTAAACTACAAATGTACACTATAGTTGTAAATGAGCGTTTTACCTATGAGTGGGCGTTTAGGACATTGAAAATTCGTAACTTCTCATCGTCATTGAGTGCATTTAGCAATTTATTTTACAATGTGGAGAAGTTGAAGTTAAAGAATGTTAGTGGACAAAAGAACATTGTGCCAAGCATAGGTGAAATGGAAGTAAATGAGTTGACTTATTTGAAGCTTGAATCTTGCAATGATATGGAATTCTTGACTGTTATAACAAGGGATCAGGGTTGCTGCATTCTCTAATTTGGCGAAATTAGATATACAAAGCATGGTTTCATTGAAAGGGTTGTGCTACGGTCTTTCTCCGACTAGGTTCTTGCAAAACCTTAAGCAATTGATCATCAAAAAATGTCAGCAGTTACAAGTGATATTTCAAATCGATGAACTTTCTAAAAAGGTGCAATATCAAATACCACTTCTCTCAAATTTAACAATATTGAATCTAGATTCATTGCTGAACTTGGAGAGCATATGGAAATTAGAGCCATCTCATCAAGAAATTATAAGCCTCACGAGACTAAAGGTTGTAACAATTTCGAATTGCAATAAACTAAAAACAATCTTCTCAACTTGCCTAGCTCAAAGTATGTTGCATCTACAAGAACACACCATAAGCTACTGCGATAGACTAGAGCAAGTCATTGATTTTGTCCAAGAAGAAGAGATTATTGAGGTACGGATACCTATTCTCTCCAAACTTTTTAATCTTCTTAATTGTTTTAGCTTTTTGATAGCATCCTTTCAGGGATGAGATAAATTACAAGAAAACCAAAAACTGACTTGAAGTGAACTGTTTGGTTTAGATTCTTATATTATTTGTGTATTTGGTTTGTTGGAAGTGTAGTGGCCACTAAAGAAATTTACTTTTATTACTCAAAACAAATACACCAACGCAAAATAAAAATATATTTTCCTCCCCCTCTCAATTACTACCTACAACTAGTTATACATTCACCATTCACTCTTGGCTTATTTCCACTCTCATGCACACAAACTCACACACCTTTGTTTTGTTTCATACTATTTCTTTTTCTTCTCATCCACACACTTGCTTATACATATCACAAATATATGAAACCTATATATAGGCTTATAAACTGCATTATGAATTGTTGTGTCTCTCATTTTTATTTAGATTTTTATTTATTTTTAGAAAAGTCTTCAATTAATTTCATGACACCTTTCTTCTACCCTTGGATTGCTAACTTACAAGGTTGGTTTGATATTATTGAAAAACATGAAACTAACATTTTAGTGCCAGAGGGAGTGCCTACTCCATGGAGCACCAACTTGATATGGAGATAGTTTTCATATTCATTATATTGTCAACTTATTAAGCAAATTTATGGGCTATGAATGAGTTTATGGTTGATATCTAGCCCATTATGGAAGATCATGCCACTTGGGAGATTATCATTTAGAGATTGAATTATTCAGAAATTGCCCAAGACAATCTTTTAGATTGTGGACTTTGATTTGGTTTGTGATTCTATACGATGAGCTGACAATAGTCCATATTTACTTTGTTTTGGCATTATTATAAGATGTACTTATCTTATTTATCTTTTAGTGGGATTGAATTAGACAATCATAAGTAATAAGTCTCAAATCAATGTTTATATGATAATAGACTTGCTTAGGTGAATCTACAAATATTTAAGCACTTAATTTGTTAGTGTGGAAACCTTATAGTAGGAGTGTATTTTTTTTAGTGAAACCCTGTTTTCTGATTTTATTTGCTGAATTAACAAAAGGTGAATTTAGTGATGAGAGTATCTAGTATTCAAAGTTCAAGAGTGAGGAAATTATCATCGGGTGTGATTGAGTGGATTCACTATGTTTAATTGTTGAAGAGAATGGATATTTCTCACTGAGCTAGGCTCCTCAGAATGACTAGCCTTCAATATTTGCTGACATTCTCTTCTTCAACACCTCAATTTTAGCTTTACATGTTTGGAGACGTACCTTTTTTTCCTTTTTGACTCATTGAAGCTTTTTTTTTTCAAAATATCTCATGTTTCTTTAAATGTCTTTGCATCTAAGTTTTTTTCAAAGTTTGATTAGCCAACTCCTTGAAAAATAAAGAACAATGCATTTTTGTCCTTTTTACAAGCTTCCTCCAATGCCCTTTTCTCTTCCTTTGTCAAAGTCGCTTTGACAACTATATTCTCAAGCTCAGTATATCCTTCTTCAACAATATTGGGAGCTGAGCAAAACCTTCATCTTGATGATCCAATTATCACACTTTGTCTTTTGTTAATGTTTGAATCTATGGTTGAACCATGTTCGCCATCTCCCAATGATAGGGACACAAACATAACTTGGATACCACTTGTTGAAATTGAAGTACTGACTAAGAAAATTAACTTTTATTACTCAAAACAAATAGGCCTACACAAAATACAAATATATCTTCCTTTTACTTATACACTCACAATTCACTTTTTGCTTATTTCCACTCTCAGTAAACACAAACTCAAGCACATTTCTTTCATTTCTTACTCTTCCTTTTTCTTCTCACCCATGCACTTGCTTATCCACATTATAAATATATAAAACCTTATTATACGCTCATAAACCGTCTCATGTTTAGCCAATCAATACCAGATTTTTCTCAAAGTTTCCCATGTTTTACTGTTTGACTAATATGACCACTCTTCATTACGAATCAAATTTCTCATTGTACAGAATTCAAAATATATTCTCGTTTATTTCATTTGAAACTAGACTCATTAAGCTTTAATTACATAATTTATTCAACTTCTAACTCATATCCCACAATTTATGGAAATTTTCCAAAGTCACGTTACTGCTGCTGTCCCAAGCAGATTTATTACCAAATTCACTCTTTCACACATAACTTGCATGCATGTTATTTAAACATATATATCACCAATCAATCATCACATATCTATGATTTTACTTAAGTATAATCTCCATTTCATCATTTTAAAGCACAACATGTTAGCCGATTTTTCCCCTTAGCATCTAAGGCACATGCATGCTCATTTGTTTGGCTCAACTTCACCTATCTTCTATTTTTCATCAAAAGAACATGAAACAACAACCATTTCCTTCATTTTAATTCATGACCAAATGCTCACAACACAACCAAAAACCAAAATATGCTTCAAGAGTTAAGGTAGAATTAAGAAGAACTCATGAACCTCAAAATAGAAGCAAAGTACCAAGAACTTACCTTCAATTTTCCTCCTCCTAGTGACCGGATACTCAAGGGTTTCCTCCCCTATTTGCTCTCTCTCTCAAATTCGGCTATGAAGAACAAAGAATGAACAAAAACCTTCCTTTACTTCCTTTTGTTATTCTTATCACTCAACATTTTATGACACATAAATGATATACTAATATTTGTGCCATACTCATGCCATAATTCCAATAAAAAAATGCCCATAATGCTTATCATGCCCATCATGGAACATTTTCCTAACCCATTATCAATTTTTATCAATTTGTACCATAAATTATTAATATCAAGTGCACATATTGTCTACCACCAATATGATGGCCGGCCACTTCATGTAAAATGGAAGGTTTGATATGCAAATCCTCCTATTTTGCACTCCTATTTATTTGGCCGCTACAAATTAGCCTATAGCATTTTCAAACATTTTCACATAGGTTCTATTTCATAATTTCACCCCCTTTTCTTATGGAACAAAAATTAACTAAAATTACCGAGTTTTATCTTAAGCTTGGGCCTTCTAGAGGCCCACTAACATAATTAAACCAATGCCAACATTCACAGAATTCTCGAGACGAAAGGTCTAGCCCCGTGACAAGTGCTCAAGATAATCTTTTAGATTGTGGACTTTAATTTGGTTTGTGATTCTATACGATGAGCTGACAATAGTCCATATTTACTTTGTTTTGTCATTATTATAAGATGATGTACTTATCTTATTTATCTTTTAGTGGGATTGAATTAGATCACCATATGTAAGCAAGTTTCAAATCAATGTTTATATGATAATAGACTTGCTTGGGTGAATCTACAAATATTTAAGTACTTAATTTGTTAGTGTGGAAACCTTATAATAAGAGTGTGATTTTTTTTTTAGTAAAACCTTCTGTTGTGATTTTACTTGCTGAATTCACAAAAGGTGAATTTAGTTGTGAGAGTATCAAGTATTCAAAGTTCAAGAATGAGGAAATTATTACATGGTGTGATTGACTAGATTCACTATGTGTAATTGTTGAAGAGAATGTATATTTCTCACTAAGTTAGGCTCCTCAAATATAGGGAAACCGAATTGCGTAATCAACCCTTCTCATGTTCTATTTCTTTTCTGTTTTGATTTGGTGGCTAAAGGAGTGCCAACTACCTTAGGCACCACTTCAATGTGTAGCTTGTTTTATTGCAACTGATTCGATTTTCATTTCGTGTCAAAGCCTACCATTATCTTGCTTTTAATAATTGCTCCAAATTTCTAGTATCTTCATTTTGTCGCCTTTTTTTGCTCATGGGCTTGGAGAGAATCCACAAGTTCATCAATAGATATCTATGAAAATAAATTTTATTCTTCGATTGCATCAACCACAGAATCTTTTTCATTACTCTAACATCACCGAGAGTTTTCATTTAATTTCATTTCGTTCACCATCATTTTCACTTGAATGACTAGCCATCAATATTTGCAGACATTCTCTTCTTCAACACCTCAATTTTAGCTCTACATGTTTGGAGAAGTACCTTTTTTTCCTTTTTGATTCATTGAAGCTTTTTTTTTTCAAAATATCTCATGTTTCTTTAAATGGCTTCGCATCTAATTTTTTTTTTCAAAGTTTGATTAGCCAACTCCTTGAAAAATAAAGAACAATTAATGCATTCTTGTCCATTTTACAAGCTTCCTCCAATGCCCTTTTCTCTTCTTTTGTCAAAGTTGCTTCGACAACTGTATTTTCGAGCTCAGCACATCCTTCTTCAACAATATTAGGGGCTGAGCAAAACCTTCATCTTGATGATCCAATTATCACACTTTGTCTTTTGTTAATGTTTGAATTATAGTTGAACCATGTTTGCCATCTCCTAATGATAGGGACACAAACATAACTTGGATACCACTTGTTGAAAGTGTAGTAGTGACTAAGAAAATTAACTTTTATTGCTCAAAACAAATAGGCCTACACAAAATACAAATATATCTTCCTCTTACTTATACACTCACAATTCACTTTTTGCTTATTTCCCCTCTCAGTAAACACAAACACAAGCACATTTCTTTCATTTCTTACTCTTCCTTTTTCTTCTCACCCACGCACTTACTTATTCACATCATAAACATATAAATTAAGTTAGGGAATATATTAAATAAGGAGGAATGCATAATAAGACTTTTTTACATTTTTAAAAGCTGATGATGTGGCCTTTTATTGTTGGTGCCTAAATATTATATATTTTAGGATTATCCTAATATAATTTATTCCCTTTCTAATTTTTATATTACACGTATATGTTTTGATATTTTTAATTTTTATAATAGTGATTTATTGATTTTTGAAGTTGTAACAACCAAACTGCTGTAACCTCTACCTTTTGTTCAAGAGCGATGCTATTTTTGTTCCAACTTATTAGTTGTATACTAAAAAAAAAAAAAACTAAGTACAAATATTGCATATTCGTGTTTTAATGTTTTATCTTGTTATAATTGTGATTTATTAAATTCTGAAGTTGAATGTATATTCGAGTCAATCTCTTTTTTTTTGCAAATATAACTGATATTCTATTAAAACTTGACCCGGGGTTATATGTCCAAAAACAATAAAGAAAAACTGAAACAACAGAATTTAAAACAAACAAAAGCACACAAGAAAAGAAACGACAAAAACACCTAAAAAACCATCCACAAAGTAAAACCACCCCGCACCAAAACGAAAAGCCAACAGAAATATCAAACGAAATGGCTTCCTGAAACCACATAATTGTTCTTAAAAACTTGACCCAACAGAAAAGCTTCTTTGAAACCACCCATGGAGAATCTTCAGCACAATCTCATTCTTCAAAGAAGCACAAAACCCCTTATCCTCTGTGTACACAAGCCAGAGTATGCTCTGCACTATTAGCCGTCCTCGGTACAAACAGGTATGAAACATCCTCAAACTGATTCCTCAGAACTCGGATATTATTAATGATGGGTCTAAGGATCGATCTGTCCTCCTCCACAGAGTTCAGTTTCTTAATAGTAGTCAGAGAGTCACTTTCCAACAGAATCCTCGTCCACCCCGCCGCAGCCGCAAAAAGCATGGCCCTCTCGCACGCTCTCGCTTCTGCCACCACCGCGTCCACCACATCACTAAAAGGGTAAGTACACGCTCCCAAGAACTGCCCTTCCTCATTGCTTGCAAGAATTGCTGCAAAAGAGAATCCAAATTCTTTAAGAAAAGACGCATCAAAATTTAGTTTAACCATCCCACTATCAAAAGGACGCCAAAGCTGATGTCGCTTAGAACAAGGAAAAGGCTTCTGATAAGTACGGCTAGATAGTAGATCCTGACCATACCCACAAATAAAACCTATAATATCTTACTTTGAGAACCTAAATCCTTCATATATCTGTTTGTTTCTGCTATTCCGAAGAGCCCATGAGGAAAAAATAAGAATTTGTCTTGTGCTAACATCTGCTTCTATAAAACTTTTTATGAAATTATCTTTGCCATGCGAGATGAGATCATTCGGAGCAAAACTGACATTGAAGGAGACCTATAGTTGCTACAAAACTCCACACATCCATAAGAGATGATCAGAATCCCCCGGTGATTCTTTACAGAGGGAACAAAACACATTGCTAAAAGATGCCTTTGAAAAAGGTTAACTAAATGTGGTACATAATTGTTAATGAGTCTCCAGACATGAATTTTAATTTTAGATGGAATCTGTAACTCCCATAGAAGCTTGTAGAAATCTTTGTATATGCTGGCATTGTAACCAATATGGTTAGTACCCTTTAAATGCTCTGAAATCAAAACCCTGTACCCGCTCTTCACTGAGTAACTTTCAGTGGCCTCAAATTTCCAGACTAATAAGTCTTGAGTTCTTCGACAACCAAGAGGAATTGAAAAAATTCGCCTTGATTGATCTTCATCGAACAGACTTCGAATTACCTCTTTTTTCCAGGTGCTTTCCTCGGCATCAATCAACTGATTCACAGTAGTCCATGATGTATTAATTTTTTGCACTAAAACCCTGTTATTGTCATGACCAGGCAACCAAGGATCATTCCATATATTCACATTGTTGCCATTTCCAATATGCCAGACCAGCCCATCAGCAATCAACTCCCTGGCACTACAGATGCTCCTCCATGTAAAAGAAGAGTAAGTACCCACTTTAGCTGAAAAATATCTGTTAGAGGAAAATAATAAGCTTTTAAAACCTTTGGTAAAAGGCAATTGGGCTTCGAAAAAATACGCCAAACTTGCTTAGCTAACAAAGCACGATTGAACAAAAATAAATCTCGAAAGCCCATCCCACCAGCACACTTAGGTCTGCATAAAGCGTTCCAATTACTCCAATGAATCCCCTTTGCTGATTTGTTATTAGACCACCAAAATTTTTTTAAAAGACCCTCTAATTTACGACAAAGGAGTTTAGGTAAAGCGAAGCACTGCATAACATAGACTGGAATAGCTTGTAAGACTGATTTGATAAAAACTTCCTTACCCCCCATAGATAGATAACATAAATTCCACCCCGCAATTCTTTTCCTAAAACAGTCCACAAAATGAGCAAAAGCCCACTTCTTCTTTCTACCAATCATCATGGGAAGACCTAAATACTTCTCCGGGTTTGTGGCCACACGAACCCCCAAAGCTCCTGTCACTATCTCCCTAATCTCTGGCTCCACATTGGCTCCAAAATAAATAAGGGATTTATTAAAATTAACCCATTGTCCTGAAGCCTGTTCATACTCAGTTATTAGCTGATGCATTAAATTAGCTCCTTCTAACGATGTTTCCCCAAACAGAATGCAATCATCTGCAAAAAATAGATGATTAATCGCCAACCTTTCCCTTCCTATAAGAGCTCCCTGAATCAACTTTTCCTGCTTCGTATTTTGGAGTAACGTAGAGAGCCCCTCTGCGCAAAACAAAAACAGGTAAGGACTTGAAGGTCTCCTTGTCTCAATCCTCTCGAAGGAGAGAACCATTTCCCAAGTTCTCCATTTATCCCTACCGAATACGAAACTAAGCAGACACACCTCATAACAAGAATAATCCAATCAGGGTGAAAACCCAAACGATTCATCATACCAGCCAAAAAATCCCACTCAACACGGTCATATGTTTTGCTCATATAAAGTTTAAGCGCAAAATTCCTTTTTTGGCCTCTTTTCTTCAATTTGAGAGAATGTAGAACCTCATAGGCAATAAGTACATTATCCGAGATATGTCTCCCTTGAATAAAACCCCTTGGGTTTCACTAACACATACATTTAGGAAAGGACTCATTCGGTCAACCAGAACTTTGGCTATAATTTTATAGATGACGTTACAGAGACTTATAGGTCTGAATTGAACAAGGTTTTTCAGTTTCTCCACTTTTGGAATTAGCACAATATGTGTTTTGTTAATATATTCCATCCCTATCTCCCCCTTTAAAATAGATAAACAATACCGAGACACTTCAGGACCAACTATGTGCCAATAAGTTTGGAAAAAGATTGTTGAAAACCCGTCAATACCTGGACTTAACAACATGCAAGATATCTTCCTCCATAAATGGCTTTAGTAACTCTTCATTCATATCATTTGAAATGCGCTTATCAACCAATCCCATTAGGCGAACGTCATCTCCGGAGCTTGAAGCCGTAAATAAATTCTCAAAATACCTCAAAGCAAGCTGAAGCATTTCCTCATTCGTTGAGACACGACTCCCATCCTCATGTTCCAACCCCGAAATCCTATTACGATAAAACTGCTAAATAGAAGCTTTATGAAAGAAGCTGGTATTTTGGTCTCCGTATTTCAGCCAATTCGCCCGAGCTTGTTGTTCCAAAAATATCTCCTTCTTGTCTATCTCCAGGTTAAGATCAAGCTGAACCTCCATAATTTCATCTAAAACCTCATCAGAAGGATCAATACCAATAAAGCTTTTGAAGTCGATCCTCCATATTCGACCGCAAGAATTTGTCTTTTCTACGTTTTAACCTTCTCCAATGTTGCAATTGTTGACCCATGAATCGGAGTTTGTCAGGGATATTTCCATCAAAACTGTTCCAATTCGACAGAATCACCTCTTCAAAATTATGTTCTAAACACCATTTAGCCTCAAATCAAAACATACTAGGCCTAGGTTGTTGACTTTCAGGATCACAGCCATGAGTTTCTAAAAGGATAGAAAAATGATCCGAGAAAGAATGGCTTAGATGCTCCAATTGGTGGCTCGAAAAAAGAGACATCCAATCAAGAGACGCAACACCGCTTTCAAAACGTTCTCGAATGTTCGTCAATAAGAACCTTCCTCGCTCCCATGTGAACCACCTGCCAATGAAACCCACATCATTAAGTCCACAAACATCCAACACATCTCGAAACTTAGACATTTGATGATCTGATCTAAGCCTGCCACCCTTTTTTTCATAAGAATACATAATTTCATTAAAATCTCCGACTACAAACCAAGGAAGCTTAGAATCCATGCCCAACTTTTGAAGTAACTCCCAAGACTGACTACGATTTTTTTTCCTCTGGATTTCCATAAAAACCGGTAAGTCGCCAAACTTCTCCGCATTTCGCTTCATGCACCTCAACATTAATGTGAAAAGAAGAATAACTTTTAAGCTGAATAAGCTCGTTTCCTTTCCAACCAAGAGATAATCCCCCTTTAGAACCAATTGCATCAATATATATTCCATTGCCAAAACCACACTTCAAACGTACTTTTTCCATCCGCTTTGAACTTAATTTTGTCTCCATAAGAAATAAAATCCAGGGATTAATAGCTTGAATTTTATTTTTGAGCCTACTAACCGTCCGTGGTCTCCCCAAACCACGAACGTTCCAACTTAAAACCTTCATTGTGACCTGTTGCTCTACCCTGCAGAGCTAGCCGTTAAAACATTTAGATCTCCTTTGTCGTTACTGGTGACAATGGCTGAGGTCCCCACTAGCCTTTGTCTCTTCTTTCCTTCCATAACAGTAAGAGGGTCATTTTCTTCCACTACAATCAAGTCCATGGGCCCACTAGAATTAAAAATACCGTCCTGCCCCAAACTTCTCAAATTACGCCAATTAGCATCTCCATTAAAGGAAAGATTATGACCAGATTCCTTGACGATTGACTGATGATTAACTAATTGAGAATTTAAAAATCCCCTTAATTTTCGCCCAGAATCAAAATCATCTCCAAAATTAAATATTTTAGGATCACTTAACAAAAACTCCTCCCTACACCCAGAGCCATCTGCCTCCCTTAACCACCGACTCGTCGCAGTGTTTCGACGTTGCCCCACCACTCGTAACGAGATATCCCAACCAAAAACAATTTTAGCTGGTTCAATACGTAGGCGAAACAGACAAAAACTTTCTCCATAACCCAATTTACCGCAGATAAAGCAAAATAGGCTTAGTTTTTCATACTGAAAACGAGCATACAAAATTTTCTCTGGCCCTATTCGAACCTTCTTTTTTCGCTTTAACGGAAGGGACACATCTAACTTAACTCGGATACACATGAACTTATGGAATACCATTGTTGGTATGGATGAATCATACTCAAGGAACTGCCCCACAAAATCACCAAACTGTTTTGCCATTGTAGTCATCCCTGCCGGAAGATCATGAACTTGTATCCAAAATTCAGTAAACTGTAACGGAACTTCAAGAGGATCTTCGTCACCTTAAATTAGGTGAAGGATCAGCAAATGGTTATTGAAAACCAAGGAGTACCAGAGAGTACCCGTTCCATATCCACTTCATGAAAAAACTAAAAAAGAAATCTCTTATTTCCTAAATCTGAAATACAGATCCCCCCAATAGGATGCCAAAGATCTGCCATAGTATTGTGCATGGAAGGAAAATGTACCACGCTATCTGTCAAACAACGACCCACTAAACAAAGCTGATAACTCATTTCCATCACTGACGCCTCTTCGATAAACGCCTCTTCCTCTTCATCAATAATATTCAGTTTAGCCAGATCTTCTTCCATTAGTACCAAAAGAATCAAAACTATGACCCCACCCAAAAAGGACCACAAAAACCAAAACTGTAACCAGGCCCCACCCCAAAACCAAAGTAAAAGGGAGAAAAATAAACAACATGAATCAAAGGAAAATAAAAAAGAACCCTAGAAAAACCCCATGTCAAAAGACAGACTAATACTCGTGTCAAAAGACAAACTAGCTCCTTTGATTTTTATTCGAGTCAATCTTTATATTGATATGTCTATAATATTAAAATAAAACATTAAAAACAAATAACTTACTAAGTTGTGTGTTGGAAACATGCAGAATGATTGTCCTCTTTGTTGCTGGCCGAAATTGGAAATTCTTCGAATAGAATTTTGCCAAAGTTTGAAATATGTTTGTGTAAACACTTTGACTCGGGGGCGTCAATCCTTGAAATCTATTTCCATAGAAAGTTGTCCTCAACTTATCCAAGTCTTCAATATGGAACAAAATAAGTATCGACAAGATATTCTGCTTCCTGGACTTGGATCACAGGTACTTTTATGTTTAATTTTTTTTTAAATTTGAAGAAAATTGAAATTTGACTTGAATTGTAGTGTTCAATTCAATTTTTATTGAATTTAAATCAATTTTTGATTTAAATCATTGTAATGTATCATATTATGATTTGATAATATATGTAAGTTATTAAAACTAGTGCGTATGTAAATATATATTGATATCATTGTATTATGAATTTATTTTAGTGGTTGGTTTTGACTAATAAATATTATTTAATGACAGGAATCTTTTGTAAATTTAACTCGTTTAGAGTTAACTGCAACTGCATTGTTGGATTTCAAATATCTCTTTTCGGAATTCACTGCTCGGACTTTGGTCCATTTATAAGTTCTCAAGATTCAGGATTGCTCCTTTTTGGAACATTTAACCAAAGAAGTGGAAAACGTGGCTGAAACATATGTTTCGAACATGAAAAATCATTATTCTCTGTTCTGGCCAAAATTGGAAAGTATCAAGATAGAAAGTTGTGAAAACTTGAAATATTTGTGTTCAAGTACATTGGCTCAAAGGCTTCCCAACCTGAATTATATTAGTATAAAAAATTGTCCTCGACTTATACAAGTCTTCAACATGGAAACAAATAAGGATGAATTTGAATTACAGGTACTTCTTTTCTATATTTTTGCTTGTTTGTTTTTGGACTCAAATAATTTTTTATGTTCATAAAATAATTAATATTTCAACTTTATTTTAAAAAATTTAAATTTATGAATTGTCAGCATTGATAGAATTGGAAGTAAAAGATTCCCTAAGTTGACTACTAGTTTCTTCGTTGATTCACAAAAATTTGTGCATTGCATAACAAAGGTATAGACCCTGCAATCCTTTAATCTTACTTTGTTCTATGTAGTTATAACAATTACAACAAAAGGCATAACATGTAAAATTTTTACTTAAATTACTTAACTAATCTTGTAAATAATTATATGTTTCTTATTTTTCCTTGATGACATGAGATTAAAATTTCAGTTATAATATTTTCTTCAATTGTTTTTTAAGACACCCCAATTGGTTGAGCAAGATGCGATTGAAGAGACTGTCAGTGATACAATTTTCAACAAGAATATAAATTGGAGCCGGAGGTGGGGTTGGAGTCAACTACCACACATTACATGAAAGAATGGATTATTTTAGAACAGGTTTCAAAGCCATGTTACCTAAACCAGTAGGTGGAGATCTATATTGTTTGGATTTTTTTGGTCAAGTGTCAGATATAATTTGCGTCTAACATGAGTTTATTGATTTTTTCTAAGGTTTTTTTTTTACATATATATTTAGAGGATCTTATATACTCATATCCAAATGGACATGAATGAAAAATGGAAAATGAAGATTCGAAGTATCATAAGTTCAAATATATCAACTAACTTCAGGTAAAAACATGGTTGTCGATTTAAATTTTTAGTTTCTTTTTTTTTTCTAAATTTACCTATGCAACAGCCAAGTTTAGTGTAATTCACTTGTGTTTATGTTTATTATTTTGTTAAAAACAGGTGTGTTGATAATTGTGCTTCTAACTGGTATAAAAGCTTGCTTTAATGGAGTTGTGAAGCAAAAGGCTATATCGTCTCTTACTTCCAATTAATAACTTAGCTGATTATAGTTATGGTGCACCTTTAATTTACACTCTAATAAACCATTGTAGTGTTTGAACTGATGCATTTTAACAAGTATTATTAACTTATTATTATGCTTCTATTTTTAATGGTTTTACATATATAATCTAATCCAATGATATCTCTTATAGAAAGTAAAGTCATGATCAGCTTATTATCTATCTATTAGCCTAAACCAATAACTATATAGGATTTTATGCACATAAGATTGGTCGAGATGACAAAGTATCCCTATTACCACTAATCACCTGCCATGTTCCCATGATCTTACCTTTCAAATATTAAAGTACCCCTATAATTTAATTAGAATCATTAGAAAGCCCTAAACTCCATATATGTAACCCCCAACCCGTATCCCTCGCCGGAACAGGGTTACGGGGCATTATCGAAGTTTACAGATCAAACAGATAGAAATTTCAAACATTTCATATCATCAAAACAAGTCATCAAAGCATCATTTTAATCCAAATTATAAACATACCAAGTCTAAATCAATTTTCCTAGTTAATGAGCACTTAAACATAGAATTAAATTCATATGCACTTATCTAGATTTAGTTCAATTTACCATGCCATAATATGGCTTCAAAAACAAACACATATTTATATGTATAAAACCAACTAAAATTGAACTTATAACCTCATTTACAATCAAACAACAAAATAACTATTATTTAGACACCCTAGGTATATGCCGATACAAAGGATAAACATTACCACATTTGAGTTCGGGATCGTTGTTGGATGCTGAATTGGTGATCAAAATTAAGTACCTAACCTGCGCACGGGAAAAAAAATTGTACGCTGAGTAAAACTCAGTGTTATTTCTATAATCCGAATAATTAAATATAAGAAATTATAGATATACAATTGAAATATAAACACATATTAATATTTAATTTCTACAACAACCATATCATATTTCATTTATTTCACAAATATCTCAATTCTCATACTTGCTATATAAATAACTTTTTCACAATTCATTTCACATTTCATTATAAAATTTCATTATCCATTCCATAATCATTTCTTGAGTATATAACACATATATTCCATTTATTTGCAACATATTTCACATTCTATTTTTTATCGGAGAGATCAATTTGTTTATTTCTAAAATTGAATAGAGATCAAAATAGTATTTTTACCAATGTATTATTTAAGTTATTCAATTATTTAAATTATTCAAATTCAACTTGACCCGAACTTGAATTACATATTCAATTTGACTAAGGAACCAAATTAACTTAAAATTCAATTTTTTTTTTAAATAGAATCGAATTTTTCTCACTCTTAAAATCAATGCCAATATTCAAACGACTTCAATACATTTGTACCACACAAACTTTGAGAAACGAAAAATAGATTAGCTTGACAGTAACAATAATAGAAAAAGTTGTTATATGTTGTAGAAAAGAAACATAATCCCTTTTATAAAATATAACAGCCTTTACTAAAAATATTCTCCTAATATTTTCTCTAAGCCCAATTTTCAAAATGTTTAACCTTCAAATTGTTACTTAATTAAACTATGTCTTTTTTTCTATTTTGGTACTTAAATATTTTTTTTTTATTATAAGTGGTATATGTAGCACCCCAAACCCGGCCCAGAAGTTATGGCCAGATCCGGCATGCCACATCAAAACGTAAAAAAAAAAAATTCCATTCTAAGTCCGAAAATCATACTTAATGTTCAAAAGATTAATTCATTAAAGGTTAAAGTGAATGGAAGTCATGCACCGGTAGGAAACCGAAAAGAGGTGGTGAGTCCATCGGATCGCTATACCAAGCTCCTTCGGATCCAATCCTAGACATGCATACCGCCATTGCCACACCTTAACGTCATGGATATTTCTAGGAAACCGATTCGATTAAGTCATTTTTAGGAAAAGTGATTAATTTTGGAAAATATTTTCATTATGGAAGCTTTGCTTGTTGTCGTGTTATTTTGAAATCAACTGTTGTTTTTGAAAACGCCTAAAGCTATCCAATTTCAACAATTAAAATAAGTATTACCTATCTTAGTAATACATATTAAAACCATCAAAATAAATAAGCGGCCTTATTACATTTAAAAGCCCAAAACCTCAAACGTAATTAAAAGGATGTCCAGTTCACGAAGAAAATCAAACTTTCGAGCGGGTGGCCACTCCAAATTCCCTCACGACTCCAAGCCCACTATGGTTGGGGATTTCTGCGTGGATGAAAATAAAAGGGATGAGTTTGGGGAAACTCAGTGTAAGGAAAACCCATTCAAAGCCCAAGTCAGCTCAAGCCTATTGGGCCTAAGCCCATTCAGTAATAATGATATCTGGGCGAGCCCTTTTCAGACATAATAAAGCGGGCCTTAGCCCCTTATTCAGATAATGAGATGGCCCATAGGCCCATTTCAAAATACATGCAACATCAAGAAACATATGCAAGCCCATTTGGGAGACTACTCAACCCACCAACCACTACACTCCACCTGCACCAGCCATACACTCCATGTAGGAGTAGCTCAACCCACCCACCCAACACTCCACGATTGCGGCCTTCTTTGCTCGATTATCAATAATTGAGGCAAAGCCTCCAAGACGTGGACAAGCCACTTTCAGTACTTCCTCCGTCAATATCCCAATCCCATGCATCGATAATAACAACATGGCATGCAAGAAATAACAACAATCAAACATGCATTTAGGTCAATTTAACCTTAGGGTATTTGGTAATTTATCTACTAGGGGTAAAACTATAAATTTTCCACTTTTAAAGGTATTTCAGAATTTATCTATTTTAGGGTTTTTCATGCATATTCCTACTTTTCACGTACTAACGTAATCACGCACCAAGGGTTCTTACGAATTGGGCCGTTGGCCCATCATTCCAATTTTGGCCCATTAAGCCCAAAAATATTGAGGCCACGAAATCATGCACTTTGCGTCCAAACATTGTAACTTACCAAAACATTAATCGATTTACCTCACGAGCATTCGCACACTCGCAAATCTACAAAATACAGGTTTTCGGCATTTCGGCTTTTCGACTTTTGCCGATCTAGACTAAGAAAGAGGGTGTTAGTTACACACCTGTTTGCGACGATATGCTGACGAGATCCACACACGAACCGCCTACAATTGGATTACTAACACGTTAATCTAACTATTCAAATACAAACTACGTATTAACCCCTTACAATATTCGGTCAACCACACCTACAGATCATAGTAAGCTTATAAGAAATCAATAAGCAACTCATTAACAAATTTTTGTCAATGTTTACCACATAATCATAATTTCACTGCAAGCTGTCTTCCTGAGCAACAGTCACTAAATCATTTATAACTGGAGCTACGAAACTCCAAATCAAGTTCCGTTAATTTTCCCTGAAAATAGACTCATATATCTTCTATCCATAAAATTTTCAGAATTTTTGGTTTAGCCAATAAATACCAGAAATTTCTCAAAGTTTCCCATGTTTCACTGTTTGACTAATCTGACCACCCTTCATTACGAATCAAATTTCTCATTGTACAGAATTCGAAATATGTTCTTGTTTATTTCATTAGAAACTAGACTCAATAAGCTTTAATTACATAATTTATTCAGCTTCTAATTCATCTCCCACAATTTATGGTGATTTTCCAAAGTCACGTTACTGCTGCTATCCCAAGCAGATTTATTACCAAATCACTCTTTCATACACCTATCTTGCATGCATGTTATTTAAACATGTATATCACCAATCAATCATCACATATCTATGATTTTTACTTAAGCATAATCTCCATTTCATCATTTCAAAGCACAACATTTTAGCCGATTTTTCCCTTTAGCATCTAAGGCACATGCATGCTCATTTGTTTGGCTCAACTTCACATATCTTCCATTTTTCATCAAAAGAACATGAAACAACAACCATTTCCTTCATTTTAATTCATGACTAAATGCTCACAACACAACTAAAAATCAAAATATACTTCAAGAGTTAAGGTAGAATCAAGAAGAACTCATGAACCTCAAGATAGAAGCAAGGTACCAAGAACTTACCTTCAATTTTCCTCCTCCTAATGACCAAATACTCAAGAGCTTTCTCCTCTCTTTCTCTTCTCTAACTTTCAGCTATGATGAACAAAGATGGACAAAACTTTGTTCTTTTCACCCCTTTTTCTTTTAATAAAACTTCATATTTCATCCATTTAATTCTTTAATACAAAAGACATGAAATTCTTATCATGAAACATTTACCTAACCCATTATCATGAAACATTTACCTAACCCATTATCATGGAACATTTACCTAACCTATTATCATGAAACATTTACCTAACCCATTATCATGGAACATTTACCTAACCTATTATCAATTTGTATCAATTTGTACCATAAATTATGGATATCAAGTGTACATTTTGTCTACAACAACATGATGGTTGGCCACTTCATGTAAATGGGAGGTTTGTCATGCAAATCCTCCTATTTTGCACTCCTATTTATTTGGCCACTTCAATTTAGCCTATATCATTTTCAAACATTTTCACATAGGTCCTATTTCATAATTTCACCCCCTTTTTCTTATGGAACAAAAATTAACTAAAATTGTCGGGTTCTATCTTAAGTTTGGGCTTTCTAGAGGCCCACTAACATAATTAAACCTATGCCAACATTCACAGGATTTCCGAAAATTGGGGCGTTACAGTATATGAATTACTTTTTTTTTCCACATTGATATCTCCGTAAGTCAAACTATTAAATCTATTTAAAGGAAGGCATAACTCATAAATTAGAACCTAAACAATACTCTTTTCGTTTTCCCAATTTGGTATACCAAACTTTCTTTTATTATTTTGATACCTATTTTACATCAAAATGTTATATCCGTTAAAAAGATTCCAACCAATTATAGATTGTCATGTCATATAAGCTTTAAAAAATAATTTTAATTCTTTTATTTTCTTTTACATTGTTTCTCTCTCTTTTATTTATGTTTTATATTTCTTTCCTATTCCTTTATAATGTTTGGCCATTACAATGTTTGAAATTGGCCCACACGAGGTTGAAACGTGGGCAATTAATTTTGTTTTTGAACTTCATTGCTACTATTGTTCAATTTTATTTTATTTTTCAATTTTAATATATTTTTTCTATTTTTTCTTTCAAAAGTTTTGTACTGAGATTATCATTTTTGGAATTTTTTTATTTTAAATATCGAACTTTTTAACTGAAATATGGACTAAAATATTAAATATTAAATTTTAAGTTTTTATTTTTATTTTTTATTTTTTATTTTTTATTTTTATTTTTTTATTTTTATTTTTTATTTTTTATTTTAAAATTTTAAAATTTTAAAATTTTAAAATTTTAAAATTTTTTGAAGATTTTATCATTTTTAAATTAACATATAAAATATAAAAGGAAACTTTAATGAAATAAAATGGATTCGATTAATTAAAAAATATAAAATGACATATTAATACAAGCATTATTCTTTTAAGTATGGTCCGCATTAGTTGTTTATATTTTTATATAAATGGCATTTAATTATATGTATACACCTAAATTTTGATAGAGATACATCTCGAAATTATATATGAATTTCGGTTTAATGTGTAATTGTAGACGTGAAATTCTAATTGTGGTTTAAATGTATAGTTGAAACTTTAATTTTGATTTAATCATACACATTTTAAAAATAAATACATCAATATATTTTTATATTGAATAAATATAAATATTTATGTATGCAATATATAAATATAAAATGATGTTATATCAATAATTGTGTTAATAAGTTTCAAGAACTGGATCAAATTAATTAAATTTCATGTATACAATTGCACAATAAACCATTGTTCATGTATGCTTTTGGGATTTAACCAATTTTGATATATATTTTAAAAATAATAATTTATATTTATCTTATTTAGATTTATAATATAAAAAATCCAAGATACACAAGTTAAGTAGTTCACCATATTTACCCCTAAACACTAAAACTTAAACCCCAAACACCAAACTCCGAATCCTAAACCATAAACCTTAAATCTTAGACCATAAACTTACACCCTAACCCTAAATATATATATTACAAGGGACAAAAGTAATTAAAAAAGAATCTTATTGCTTACCTAAACCCTAAAATAATTTTTTTTTTTGTCATTTTATCAAAAATCCTAACCCTTAAACCCTAATAGCCTAACCCCTAAAAACCATGAACAGTACTAAGACCCTAACTATAAATAAACTAGTTAAATAATAAATAGACAGATAAAATGTTTTTTGCGGGGTTTTTCAAAAAGTGCACCAATGCTCGATCTATAGCGGCGTTTATCAAACAGCGCCGCTAATGCCACAAAAGCTTAACATAAAATGATGGCATTTCGCTTAATTTTTTTGTGGCGTTTTTCAGAAAGCGCCGCTAATGCTCGACCTATAGTGGCGCTTTTTAAAAAGCGACGCTAATGTTCTACCTATAGCGGCGTTTTTCAAAAAGCGCCGCTAATGCCACTAAAGCTTAACATAAAACGACGCGTTGCGCTTAATTTTTTTGTGGCGTTTTTCAGAAAGCGCCGCTAATAGTCGACCTATAGCGGTTTTTTTAAAAGCGCCGCTGATGCTCGACCTATAGCAGCGTTTTTCAAAAAGCGCTGCTAATGCTCTATCTATAGCGGCATTTTTTATCCAAACGCCACTAAAAACCTATTTTGTTGTAGTGAAACTATAGCGGATCAATCAATTGGATAGGAAATTAGTCCGGAGATAGGAGTTGAACTGGTTGACTCGCGAACCAATACAAATCAGTTGAACCAAGCTAAAAAAACTAGTTGAAGCAATTCTCTCTATTTTTTAATTTTTATGAAATTTTAATATTTTCAAATTTACATAAAGAGCATAATATTTTTTTACCTTTTTGGGCACATGGCAATTTTTAATTGGTTATTTTTTTAAAAAAACGCTAAACAGTTTGCCTAACAGTAGACTTAGAGAAAAAATAGTTTAGGTACCACAATAGAAAAAATGACGGAGCTTAGGTACCAGTTTATGGGTTAAGCCTTTCTCAAAAAATAGAATTAACGATTTGATTGACTATTGACCAAGAAAGGTATCAACTTAAGAAAAAAATAATTTATGTAGCACTTGTGACAAAAAAATTTAAGTACCAAAATAAATAAAAATAATTTAAATAACAGCCTATTCAAAATAATGATATTTTAGATAGCAAAGCTATTGAAGATTTGACTAAAAAAACAGTTTAAGTACCAAGCTGGGAAAAAACTGTATAGTTTAAATATCAACCTGTATCTTCCAGTAATTAAGGATATTGTAAATAAAATGCTCTAAAAGTAAGACTTCACCAAATAGGTGTCTAACAAGAGTTTTAACATTGCTCCATTCAAGTAAAAACTTTAACTGGTAATTGTTAAATTCATTAGGTCATGCTGTTTTTAAAATTTGATGTAACAAATATTTTAGGGTGAACTATATCAATGGCCACCCAACTATGTCCATGTTCTTGTTTTGGTCACTCAACTTTTTTTTAAAAAATTAGGCACTAATGGAAGTATTGATAGAATTTATAAGTATTGAGAGCTAAATATATTATTATACCAATTAAAAAAAGACTTTTTATTATCCATTTAATTTCGGATGACCAAAACAAGAACAAATTTAAACATTAGTGTCTAAATTGAAAATTTTTAAAGTTAAATAATCATTTTATATAATTTACCTAATATATTATCATGTCTCATACCGTGTCAACTTATTGTTTCCATATATTAATCACAAACGACTTCAATACATTTGTACTACACAAACTTGAGAAACGAAAAATAGATTCACTTGACAGTAACAATAATAAAAAAGTTGTTATATTTTATAAAATGGAAACATAATCCCTTTTATAAAATATAACAGCCTTTACTAAAAATATTCTCCTAATATTTTCTCTAAGCACAATATTCAAAATGTTTAACCTTCAAATTGTTACTTAATTAAACTATGTGTTTTTCTATTTTGATACTTAATTTTTTTTTTTTGTTATAAGTGGTACATGAACTATTTTTCTTTTCCACATTGATATCTCTGTTAGTCAAACTATTAAATCTATTTAAAGGAAGGCATAACCCATAAATTAGTACTTAAACAATATTCTTTTTGTTTTCCCAAATTAGTATCTAAACTTTATTTTTGTCACAAGTGTCTATTTTACGCCAAAATGTTATATCCATTAAAAAAAATTCCAACCAATTATAGATTGCCATGTCATATAAGTTTTAAAAATAATTTTAATTCTTTTATTTTCTTTTACATTGTTTCTCTCTCTTTTATTTATGTTTTATATTTCTTTCCTATTCCTTTATAATGTTTGGCCAATGTTCGAAATTGGCCCACACGCGGTTGAAACGTGGGCAATTAATTTTGTTTTTGAACTTCTTTGCCTCCTTGCTAGACCTGACAGGAACCAAAAAAATCTTTCATTGATCAAAATCAGTGTTTTTAAAACTATAGCGGATCAATCGATTGGATAGGAAATTAGTCCGGAGATAGGAGTTGAATTGGTTGACTCGCGAACCAATACAAATAAGTTGAACCAAGCCAAAAAAACTAGTTGAAGCAATTCTCTCTATTTTTTAATTTTTATGAAATTTTAATATTTTCAAATTTACATAAAGAACATAATATTTTTTTTACCTTTTTTGGTACATGGCAATTTTTAATTGATTATTTTTAAAAAAAAAATTCTAAACAATTTGCCTAATAGTAGACTTGGAGAAAAAATAGTTTAGGTACCACAATGGAAAAAATGACAGAGCTTAGGTACCAGTTTATGGGTTAATCCTTTTCTAAAAAATAGAATTAATGGTTTGATTGACTATTGACCAAGAAAGGTATCAACTTAGGGAAAAAAAATTATGTAGTACTTGTGACAAAAAAATTTAAATACCAAAATAAATAAAAATAATTTAAATAACAACCTATTCAAAATAATGATATTTTAGATAGCAAAGCTATTGAAGATTTGAATAAATTATCTCTAGCACTATAAACAAACACCATAATTTTTTAAAAATAAAAGATCAACAAAACCCTTTTCAATGTTTTCTTTTCCTTTAATTATTCTTAATGCTTATCTTTTGAATTTAAAAACTTTTGACATCATTGTTTCTTCTTTCAACTATTATTTTATTCTAAAAAACAAAAAAATGAAACCAATAACTCCAAAATAATTAATGATTTTTAAATAAAATAACTCCGAAAAGTTTTCAAAAGTCTATTTATAATTTAAATAGCTAATTTTATTAATAATTTTTGTATTTGTATATTTAATTTTATATTTTTGAATTTTAAAATTTCAGTCATGACCAAATGGTAATTGTTAAATTCATTAAATTATGTTATGTTATTTTTAAAAGCGGTATTACGTGGTCAGATCATAGTATGGAAAAACAACTTGTATTAATAGATGAATCTAAACATCTCCTTAGTCTATTCGAAAATGATCAAACCGGTTGAAAGACTAATATACCGTCCATTAAGTCTAATTGGGGAGATATTTTGTCTTGAGCATCAGAGCGGATGACTAACAAAAGATAGAGTGTCGAAACCATTTTTTTGAAAAACGGGGATCGACTTTTTGAAAACAAAACATGGATTGGGAGTCGCCACCAATCTTTTTTGTTTAGGTGTGACCGGATCACTAAGAATTTTGGTCATTTTAATAAAACATTTCGATTTACTAAAACAACGATTTTGGCCTACGAAATTTGAGAAAACGAGTTCGGGATTCGATTACGTACGAGGAAGGGTTAGCACCCTCGTAACGCCCAAAATTGGTACCTAATTGATTAAGTGTTGTCCTTATGTCTAGATTTTAGAAAAAAAATTTGAAATACGGTTCCCTTTTAAAACTTTTGTGTGATTCAAGTTGGTCGTCAAAATTCTCTCGTTTTAGAGGTATGTAGCATCATATCCAGCACGATTGAAAACGATCCTTTATACCTTCAAAAATACAATTGATTTTTTACTTTCAAAAGCTCGTATGCCAAGAATTATAAAAGGATATTCAAATATTTAGTCCAACGAAAAATCATACCCAACACGATAGGGCATGATTCCCCGAATTTCCAAATATTGAATACTGCCTTATTTTAGAATCTTTGGGTAAAGAAAATCAGAAATTAACTCAAAATCCATTTATTTGTTTTAAAGTAAGATGGTATCATTAACGGGTTACAAAGGAACATTCGTATGAAGAAGGATTAATAAACATGAGATAATACACATGCATAAAGTGCAATAAACCACAATTGATAAATCCAACAATTAAATACATTTATTCTAAGAAAAATGTGACCAAAATTTTTAAGCATGGATGGAGAACAATTAATATAACAAATAAAACAATGAATAAATAATATATAACAACAATAAATATGGAACAATATAAAACAAACAACAAAGCATGTACGAAACAAAATGAAAATTAAAAGTCAATGTGGTGAGACAATTTAAAATAGTGATGAACGAATGAATACATAATATACATGATATATGAATGCATGACTTGATGAATTTGAAATAATTTGGGTAAAAAAAAACTAGGATATATATAATCATTGAAATACATATTATATAATGAAGATTTTAAATCAAATAGTATACTGAAGTGTTAAAATCGTTTGTTAAAATACATGCAACGAGGGAGTATTCAAATAATATATAAAATATGAAAGGATAGCAAAATGCATAATGAAATATATTAGGAAATACACATAATAAGTTTACAAAACATATATCTACATAAGTAAATTTAGAAATAATTATTTGTAAAAATAATATGGAACTAATAATGCATATAAATTAACTTTTCCATAAATTATATATATAAAAATTTTAAAAATATAATCATATATAAAAAAACTATATTTATAAAATACATAAATCTAGTGATGTATATGTATCAAACATATGTTCCAATAATATATATATATATGTACAGAGAATTTTGAAACAAATTTTATATGACATAATTTTACGTGTAGTCAATTAATTTAGATTAATGATACATGTAAATAATACAAATATAAAGATAATAATATATGGGGTATGTGATAAAATAAAATATAATTTTAAATATGGTAAAAAAATATTATACACGTAAATAAACTTAAAGGACAGTATACATACATTGAATTTTTTTATATAACAATGTGAAATCAATAACATGTACGGAAGTAAAAAATTATTTAATATGAATTATATATCATAATGTGAAGTTTAACACCATGTAAACCTTCAAACATAAAAATGTACATATAAAAGATTTTTGCATACATGAATCGTAAAGTTAAACAAATTAAAACATATATATATATATATATATATATATATATATATATACACATTAACGAAAGTGTTTGAACAATGCAAGGTTAATGAAATAATCCATGATGATATGTCCAAAGATATATAACAAATGAATTTCTTTTTTTCCTTTTTATTAAAAAAATTAATAATATAGAGAATAAAAACTTGAGCTAAAATTCAACTGAAGCAAATATAAAATTAAAAGGATAATTTACAAATCTTTGAAATTAAACTGAGGACTAATGCACAATACGCACGAATTCATAAGGACCAAAGTTGGAAATAATCCAGACCCTTAAAATGCTGAGTTTAGGCGCGGGCTAAATTGCAACAGCATACAAATTTAAGGAAAAAATCAAAAAAAATAAACAAAACACAGACAGGAGCCAAGTGAAAGCCGGCGCGAAAGGGAAAGGACCAAGCGTGAAATTATCTCTCGAAGGCCAAAACATGCGGATCTCCATGGGCACCATATCGGGTCACACGGGTCAGGCCTAAACGGCGCCGTTTTGGCGCTAAAACATCCTAAGTAAAACGACGTCGTTTTGCTTAGGTTATAAAAGCTAATTTTGACAAAAAAAAACTCATTTGGCTTTCATTCTAAAAAAAAAAATTCAGGAGCTCTCTCTCACTCTCTCTCTCACGCTCCCTGGTCCGATCAAGGATGGTCGTCGGACCACCGTGGCAGCCGCCGATCCCCGGTGATGGCGCCGCAGTCCGCAGTGGCCGGAGAAGCCCAAAAGTGCCCCTTTTTGAGCCCGTCGCACGTAGAGCAAGGATCCGAGGCCAAAACCCCAAAAACTTGGCCAAACTCTGGTGGATCAACAAAGAAACACCTGGTTTCTTCTCCTTTTCCAGCGTGGCCTTCACCGACGGAGAGCGAATCGACCGATTTAGGTGAGTCCTTCCTTCTTTTTTTTATTTTCGTATTTAAACGAGAAAGAAAAAAAACTTAAAAGTAGAAAAATGAACAAAAATAGAGAACAGGAATCACCTCTGCTTCAAATTTCTTTTGTATATTTTTTCTTATTTCAAAAATGAAAGAAAAATCCCCCTCCTTTACATTGATATTTCTTTCGGCTTTATAGCCGAATACAAAATGTTTGCTGCCGTATGGCTTTGCTGTTTGCACATGGTTTCTGTCTCTTTCTCCCCTTTTTGCAGGTGCAAGTGGCGGTGGAGTAGGTGGTGGCAGAGGGTGGTTGGCCGAAGACCTAGGGCGGCGGCTAGCTAGGTTAATTTAGGGGTTTTTTTTTTTGGTATTGGGCTAGGGTTTGAAAAATCTGATTTTTTTTGTTTGGGCTAGTTTAGTAATTGGGTTTTTAGGCTTTGGGATTGGTTTAGTTCAGCCCAGGCCAAAATGGGCTTGTATATAGAGGCATAGATGTGATTGATTAGACTGACAGTATATGAAATAAGATCCAACTAGAATAGATCATAAGTCCGTTTATGGATTCATTCACTTGTAACGTTCAAATCTTAGAGAAAAAAGTAGTTTATGTAACCACTTATGACTAAAAAATTGTTTAGGTACCAAAATAAGAAAAATATATAATTTAAATATCAAATAGATAAATTAAGCCCATTTAAAATATTAATATTTTAAATAGCATAGCTATTGAAGATTTGAAGTGATAAATAAATATCATAATTTCTTTTTAAATAAAATAATCAACCAAAACCCTATTTCAATTAATCTTGCTTTTGAACTACATTACCTCCTTGCTCGACTTGACAGGATCAAAAAAAATTCTTCCATTGATCAAAACTAGTGTCTTCAAAAATATAGTTGATCAGTCAATTGGATAGGAAATTAGTTCGAAGATAGGAGTTGAACTAGTTAACTCGCGAACCAATACAAATCAATTGAACGAGCTAAAAACAACTAGTTGAATCAAATCTCTCTATTTTTTAATTTTTATGAAATTTTAATTTACATAAAGAACATAATATTTTTTTAATCTTTTTTGGTACATGGAATTTTTTAATTGGTTATTTTTAAATATATATATACTAAATAGTTTGCCTAATAGTAGATTTGGAGAAAAAATAGTTTAGGTAGCACTTGTGATCAAATTTTTTTTTAAATACCACAATGGGAAAAATGACGAACTTTAGGTACCAGTTTATGGGTTAAGTCTTTTTTTAAAAATAGAATTAACGGTTTAATTGTCTATTGACTAAGAAAAGTACCAACTTAGGAAATAAAAAGTAATTTATTTAGTACTTATAACAAAAAAATTAAAATACTAAAATGAAAAAATGTATAATTTAAATAATCAATGAGTTAAACCTATTCAAAATAATGATATTTTTTATGGCAAAGCTATTGAAGATTTGAAGTGATAAATTATGTTTAGCACTATAAACAAACACCATAATCTTTTTAAGTTTATATATAATTTTCTAGTTTTTAATGTTTATATTAATCTAATATTTCAAATATAAATTTAACTTGTAATGTTTATATATAATCTAATATTTCAAATATAAGTGATTAAAATATAACTTGAGGCAAACAAAAGTAACTATTTTGGTAGTTTACCCAAGTTTGTAAGTTCCATATTTAATTTTTATATTTAATTTTTAGTTTTTAATTTTTTGATACAAGGTTCGAAACCATTTTAAATATGAGTCTGATAAGAATTTTAACCATTACTCCGTTCAAGTTAAGACTTCAAATAATAATTATTAGGCTTATGCTATTTTAAAAATTGAAACGACAAATAAATTAAAGTATACCAATAATCACACAACTATGCTCATGTTCCTAATTATAATCACCCACCATTAAATTGATAATAATAATTTATTTAATTCTTAATAATATTAATATTAGGTGATATTTATACACGATAAGTAAGCAAAGGAAGCAGAGAAGGTTAAAATAGTAAAAAGTAAGAGCATGGACAATGGCTGTCCCAGTAGCGAAAGTGAAAGTGGTGAAGAAACAGACAATCTCCATAATGAATTAGTCTCTTTTATTTTCTTCAATTATTTGAGGAGCGCAAAGCAAAGTAAACACAAATTAATGGCGTCAACTAACAATTTCAGCATCAATAATTCATGGACAATGGCTGTCCCACTAGCGAAAGTGATGAAGAAAGCGACAATCTTTATATCACGACTTGTCATCGTCACTGATAAAATTAGTCTCTATTCAATTCTTTCCTTCAATTATTTGAGGAGCGCAAAGCAAAGTAAACTAAAATGAATGGCCTCAACTAACAATTTCACCACTTTATATATGGAAATATTTGTTCTGCTCTAATCACAATATTTTTACTAAAAAGATAAAATAGTTGATTTATTGATTGTTAGTTATATTTTAGGGTATATGCCAAATAAATTTATATTTTATCAATGTAAATATAAAAAATATGAATATTTAATTTAATAAAAATGAGGAATAAAAGAATTTTACTTTAACAAAGAAATTGAATTTAATGGTAATAAAAATAATAATAATTTTATTTTAATCAAGAAAACAATGAATAATATAAATTTATCAACAATTATTTCTTTTATCAACTTAAATATAAAAAAGAAAAACATTATAAAGTTAAACCCACGACTTGCCATTGTTTTTTCTTCATCCAAACTCTTTTTTGCTTTCAATTTCTCAAATCTCTGTTTCTCATCATTTCCACTCTTTGTTTTTCAGTTTTCACATTTTCTTGTATTCTGTCTGTCAATTAAGGGAAAAAAAAAAACTTTCTTTTATTTCTGAAAACCAATCTTTCTTCATACCTTGATTTCCGCTTGGCAAAAGAAACAGTGCAGAGGATAGTTCAGTGAAGGTAAGTCTTGAGGAACTGCTCCTCATCTTCCTTGCTATATATTTTCATCTTTTTGTTGAATGCCATTCAGTTTGTGTTGGTGTGGATCTCTATTTTATTTATTGGCCTTCACAATTTTCTATTACCTGCTCTAAATTACTCTTTTGATCTTTTACAGCTACTTATTTCTCTGAAGCTCTATTTACTTTCTGGTATTCACAGACAGAAAGAGATCGGGTAAGTTCAAGAGTAATTTCTAGCTTCTTCAATAATACTCGCTTTGGTTTACAACAATAATTACAGCTTCTTAATTGCTACCTTCCATTCCATTTTATTTGTCACCAATTGATAATCTTCTTACTAATAACCAAAGTTTTTGTTCAACCTCATCAGACAATCAACAAAAATGGCCGAATCTCTTGCCTCTGCTGCTGTCGAAAATGTGACAAACCAGGCAATGGAATGCGCATCACCCTATCTCCGTTACTTTTTCTGTTATGGACAGATTGTTCAAGATTTCACGAATCAACGAAACGCACTTAAATTGAGGAAACAGAGGGTGGACACTCGTGTCGATGAGGCTAGTAGGCAAATTGAGGTCATCTATGAGGACGTTGAGGACTGGCTTAAAAGGGCTGAGAAAGAACTGGAACAAACCCAGAACTTGCAAGATGAAATAGATAGCGTCAAGTGTTTCAAATGGTGTCCTCAATGGGGCTGGCGATATTGCTTAGGTAAGAAACTGGCAGAGAAGACTCCTATTATCTCTGACCTTTTACAGACTTCTAACTTTGCGCAGGTGGGCTATCGCGGTTCTCTTCAAGGAATAGAGTTCATCACATCCACTCATTTCATGGACTCTAAATCTTCAAAATCAGCTTTGAACCAGATCGTGGAGGCTATGAAAGCTGTCAACATGATCGGACTGTACGGAATGCCAGGAGTTGGTAAGACAACTTTAGCCCAAGAAGTTGGGAAGCATGCTGGAGAACAAAAGCTCTTTGATAAAGTTGTGATGTTTACTATGTCCCAAAATCCAAACATCAACAATATTCAAGATAAAGTTGCAGATGTTTTTGGTTTAAAATTTCAAACAAGTAGCCGACAAGGAAGAGCAGAAGAGCTATTCAAGAGTATGCAACGCGTGAACAAAATCCTCGTAATTGTCGACGATCTCTGGGAAGAATTCGAATTGAAGATTATCGGAATTCCATTCGGTGATGACCACAAGGGTTGTAAAATTCTTCTGACTACACGTCGTCAACAAGTCTGCACTAAAATGAACTGTCAGAAGGAAATTCAACTTGGCATCTTATCCGAAGACGAAGCATGGGTCTTATTTCGAGATCAAGCTGGTTTAGAAGGTAACAGTTCCGCCTTGAATAATGAAGCCAAAAAGGTTGCTGCTCAATGTAAGGGATTGCCTCTTGCAATTGTTGTCGTGGCCAAAGCTTTAAAAGGTGAGGGTTTAGATTTAAATGGGTGGAAAGCCGTAAATCAGAGATTCAAGGACTCAAGGCATTTGGATAATGAAGATTTCGGAGATGTCCTCCAGCCTCTTAAGCTTAGCTACGATTATTTGAAGAAAGGCAATAACCAAATGACGGTAAATGACATCCAAATGTGTTTCTTACTGTGTTCCCTTTTTCCTGAAGATAAAGAAATCGATATTGAGATATTGATTGTGTGCGGAATTGGAGTAGGATTGTTCCCTAATGCTAACTCGATTGAAGATAAAAGGAATGAAATGGTTATGGCATTTAAAAAACTCCAAAAATCTGGCTTGTTATTGGAAACTGATGACGCAGATAGTGTAAAAATGCATGATGTGGTTCGAGATTTCGCTCATTGGCTAACATCAACCGGAGGAAATAGGTTCATGGTAAAAGATAAGTTGAAAGAATGGCCTGATATGGTTGAAAGTTTTGAATGTTATACTGCAATCGCTTTATGGAATTGTAGTAGTAACATAAAATTTCCTGACAAAGTGAAATTTTCAAAGCTCAAGACTTTGATTCTTCAGGGGGAGGATTGGGTTGATTTACTAGTGGTTTCCAGTACATTTTTTGAAGAAATGAAAGCCCTCCAAGTTTTATTTCTCGAAAATGTCAGTTTCTCAACAGAAAGATTTCCTTCCTTACCGAATCTCAAAACTTTGTGTTGTGTTCATTGCAAGCTGAAAAACTTCTCATCATCACTGACAAATCTTGAGGTTCTTGCATTGTTTAAAACTAGGATTTATGGAATAAGTGAAGAATTAGTGAAATTGTCTACACTGAAGTATTTAAGTCTTCATAACTTTTATGAGGAATCAGGAATGATAATCCAGCCAAGCTTGATAGAAAGGTAATCTTGTTTTTTATCATATTCGTATTTCTTTTGACATCATTTATTTTCCTATTAATTATTTTAATAGGTATTTTTATTTTAGAATACTAGTTTTAACACATATTCCTTGCACAATATATATTTCAAATATTCAACTTCATAAATATTTAAAAATAATAACTTAAAAGGTTAGCACTTAACATTTTGCATGATTTATCAATTTAGTCTTTATTCTTTTCTTTTTAGTTAAATTTGATTATGAACCTTTTAAAAAGAGTCGAATTTGAGCATTAACTTTTAAAATGTATTAGAATTATTTTATAATGGAAATACCAAGTAAAATATTAAGTTTTTAAACATGAAAGTTCGCATGATAATTCATATTTACTTCATGCTATTTTTTCTATAGTTTTGAATTTCAAATTTTATTTTTGAATACTTTTATAAATTTTAAAGTATTTTGTTTACTTGATATACAAGATATATAATGTAATTTATGTATGAAATATACATGTACTAACATGTGAACCAAAAAATTCTTTTATTAACAATGAACAAGTAAATATGAAATATTCAATAAAATATTAATTAAGGAAGTTTAATACAGTAAAGAGTTCAAATTTTAATAGATCATCAAGACAATGACTATTAATTATATTTTAAAATATATATGTTATGGATAAAAAAGGAATAATTTAAATTTTATCAATGTAAACATAAAATTAATAAAAAATCTAATAAAGATTTCACTTTAATAATGACTTTAGTTTTAGTAATAATAAAATAATTAATATTCTATTTCAATAAATAATTTTGAATAATTTATTTTAGAAGTTTTAATGAAAAATTATGATGTTGAGTATTTATAAAATTTTATTTAAAAACCTTCAATTCAATATAACTATACAAAATTAATATGCAAAATTACTCAAAGTTTAATTTAATAAAAATAAGCCAATTAAGGAATTTTATTTTTTTCAAAATTATATGATTTAATATTTTCGCATAAAAAATAAAAATGTGCTCTTTTAAACACAAATAATTGACTCACATGAGTGTTTTTTTTTTTCCTTTTTTGGACCTCGTATTTATGTCACGTAATGCTGTTTTTTTTTTATGAATATAATAGGTTGACTAATAGGTTGACTTCGTTGCAAGGGTGTACTATGAGCCAAATCTTGTAACTTGTTCAAGAAATAAATATAGTGGTAAAATAAGAGGATCCGTGGAGGCAAGAGGCCGAGGGCTTTTCAACCCATAAAGAGAACTATACTTCTACTATTTGACTTTAATTATAACAGGGTTTTCCAATCTTTAAATAGAAATAGTTGAAACTTCTCTTGTATCATTCGTTTTTTAATATTAGTGAATTTCTTCTTCTTTGTGTCCATGATTTTTTCCCGAAAGGACTTTCACAAAAAATCTATATATTCTTATTTTCTTTTCTTATTTCTTTGCGATCGTTCTATCATTATTATCGACATTTATTATAACATACTCCATTAGTTGAGCTTTGACAATGAATGATGGTCACTAAACTAATTAAAAAAAGACAATGATGGTCACTAAACTAATTAAAAAAAGACAAAGACAGAACACAACAGAGAATAAAATAGAAAAATAATCGAAGATAACCAAATGAGATAGACAATACTCAGGAAAGAATCCACTTAGACTTCACCTAGTGATGTGTCGTTGAGAGCACCAAAAATATCATTTTCCCTGTTAAATAGTAAAAATAACAGTAAATGTGAAGTAGGGTTGAATTCTCAGGGACCGGATTGTATGAATGCTCGTTCCTTGAAATTCTTGACAATTTCTTGGCCAAGAAAACCTGCATTCCTAAAAAAAGAACTTCGAAAATAAAATAAAAACAGAATTTAAAGTCGAATTGAAATTGCGAAATTAAATAAATTGCGAAAATTAAAATGGAGAATAAAAAAATAAACAGAGTTTGGAAAAAGAAAGAGTTTCTTATATGGCCAGATTCCAGCCTCCAGTTGTCTAGATCCGCCTTGGGTTCAATCCTTGGCTTTTAAGTAACCATTCTCGAGTAGGATAAGCCAGTTATAGTGGAAGAGGCCGCTTACGACCACCAGCTCCAAGAATTTAGACTTAAGATTGGCGGAACCTGACTCAAGCCAATAATCGCTTTTGTGGGACTATCTTCTGCTAGATCATCACTTCCCAACAGCGAATACCACACCATTTTGTCTCTTGAATTCGCCAACCTCTGACGCAGAAAGCCAACGAACCGACTGTGCAAGCTTCCCAAAACGTACAAAGCGGCTATTCCTAATCCTGAATGAAATTAGAAATTAAATAAAAGGATTCATCATAGGTTTCATCTCCCCTAAGTATCTGGGGATTAGTTCATAATCCTGAATGAAAACATCTCGAAGTTAGAATAACCACAAAACATAAAGAAACTCAATAAAACTTCGAAAGAAATTAAAAAGAATATATGTTAATATTATATGTAATTGAGGAATATCATGTAAAAATATATTGTTAATTACAAAGTAACAATTTCAATTAATTATAATTTTTATTATTATAATATTATATCACATATTTCTTTCTTTCTTGCACGATATATATATTATATCACTTATTTTAAATTTTTAATTATTTATGAAATTTTAAAATATTTTTCATCTTTTTGTTTCATGGTAATTTTAATTGGTTATTTTTTTATAATAAACTTAACTGTTTGTCTAACAAGAGAGGTACCAACTTAAAGAAAAAATAGATTAAGTAGCACTTGTGATAAAAAAAATTGAAGTTTCAAAATGGAAAAAATAGACTTAATAATTTGACTGATTGTTTGACTAACAAAGATTGATAATACTAGTGTAAATGAAGAAATAATAACATTTTATAAGCAGTTAATAACATAAATACCATCAATCTTTTTAAATAAAATAATGAGCCACAAAACTCTTTTTCCTTGTTATGTTTAGTTTTTCTTGATGCTCATCTTTTGAATTTAAAAACTTGGTGGACATCATTTTGTTTTCTTTCAACAATTATTTGTTGTATAAATAAATATAAAAAAAGTGAAACCAATAGCTCCAAATAAAGCACATGTCTTGGTCTTCCACTAATTAATGTTATTTTTAAATAAAATAACTCCCAAAAGTTTTAAAAAGTAAGTCTTGATGAAATTCTACCTATAATTTAAATAATTAAATTTTATTATCAATTTTTGTATTATGTATTATATATTTATTTTTATACTTTAATTTAATTAATTTTCGTTTTAAATTTTAGTATAATAAAATTAAAGACTAAAAGTAATAAAATTAAAGTATAATAATAGAAATTAACAGTTTAAAATTATAGATAAGAGTTTGACGAAGTCTTACTTTTTAGAGTCTTTTATTTAAAATATCCTGAATTAGAGGAAAATAAAAGACATCCACTTTAAAGCTAAAAAAAAAAACATAATGATTGTCAGTAGAAGATATAATGATGTAAAGGAAATTTACACAATGAAATATTTTAAAGTTGTGTGAACATTAGAAAAGTTTATTCAATATACTATCGATGCCCACCTCAATACATTTGTTTCACACAAACTTACGAAAGGAAATTTATGAAATATAACAACCTTTATTAAAAATATTTTCCTAATATTTTCTCTACGAATAACATTGTCTTAATCCACAAATTAATACTTAAATTATGTTTCATCTTCGTGGTTAAACATTTTTTGTCACCTACATTTTTCCCCTAAATTGGTATCTCCATTAATCAAACCATTAAAAATTACTACTTAAACAATACTCTTTTTTTCCCAAGTTGATATCTAAACTTTTTTTTTATCACAAGTGGTACATAAACTATTCTTTTGTTACCCATTTTACACCAAATTATTATATCCGTAAAAAAATTCCAATCAATTATAGAATGCCACAACATATATATATAACCTTTAAAAAATAAATTTTAATTCGTTTATTTTCTTTTACATTGTTTCTCTCTCTTTTATTTTTTTATATTTTTTCCCTTTATAATGTTTGATAATGCTCGCAATGTTCGAAATTGGCCCAAATGAGGTTGAAATGATAGCAATTAATTTTGTTTTTTTTAATTTTATCACCTACTTACTTGACTTGACAGGATTGAAAAATGTCTTTCATCGATTAAAATCAATGTTTTCAAAAATATACTGGATCAGTCAATTGGATAGGAAATCAATTCAAAGATAGAAGTTGAACCGATTGACCCGTGAACCCATACAAATAAGTTAAACCAAGCTAAAAAAACTTAGTTGAACCAATTCTCTCTATTTTAATTTATTTTTATGAATTTTAATATTTTTAAATTTATATAAAGAAAATAATGTTTTATCTTTTTTGTTACAAGGCAATTTTTAATTGGTTACTTTTAAAAAAATGGTTTGTCTAATAATAGAGGTTCTAACTTGGGAAAAAATAATTTAGGTAACACTTGTGATAAAAAATGTTTAGGTATTAAAATGAAAAAAAATGATAGAGTCTGTATACTAATTTAAGGGTTAAATTTTTTTTAAAAAAGAAACTTAACTGTTTGATTAACAAAGGTAAAAATATTTCTCCTATTAAAAACCAAACAAAATAAAAAAACTAAAAATAAATATATTTGAAATGTTAAGATAAATGAAGGAGGAAAAGCAATAATAAAATAGGTAGTATTTATACACATAACTAAGCAAAGCAAGCAGGTAAGGTGAAAATAGTAAAAAGTAAGAGCTTCAACAATGGCTGTCCCACTAGCGAAAGTGATGAAGAAACCCACAATCTTTATATCACGACTTGTCATCGTCACTCATAAAATTAGTCTACTCTCTATTCTTTCCTTCAATTATTTGAGGAGCGCAAAGCAAAGTAAACTCAAATTAATGGCCACAACTAACAATTTCACCACTTTAAATATGCAATTAAGGGAAAAAAAATCTGCTTTCAAATCCATGGTTTTTTCATCATCCGAAGTGTTTTTTGCTTTCAAATTCTCAAATCTGTGTTGCTGATCATTTCCACTCTTTGTTTTTCAGTTTTCACATTTTCCTGTATTCGAAAAAAAAACCAAAACAAAAAACCTGCTTTCAAATCCATTGTTTTTGTTGAGCATTGGCCTGCAATGCAACATGTAACCAGCAGCCACAATAGCAGCAGCAGAACACTAAGCAGACCAGCATTGGAGCTGAACTGAGTACAGCAGCTAGCTTAGTTCATTTTGATATTTTGTTCCTATGTAACTTAGTTCAGTTACTTTGTAATTTGTTCACAAAATTAGTAGGATTAGATTTTTTTTATTTGTACTCGATGTAATAGCTGTTATGACTATATGATTCAAAGATTGTATTTGCTTCACATTATTAGGTAACTGTCAAATTCATATGTAACTCACTTATATTTTGAAATTTATCAATGAAAGTAATGAGGTTGTCCGGTTATCATCTTGTTCAAACTTTTCTTCATTGTTTTTGCTTCAATCCTTCTGTTTTGGTACATTTTAGTACAAAATTAAATGTTGAGATAGATAAAAAATTAAAGATAAAGTGATAAAAAGGGAAAAATGTTAAAAATTAAATGTTATTTTACCAAAAGAGATTTATAACATGGATTCAGATATATATATATATATATATACACCAAAATTTATTATGCAACTTAAATAATACATTATTAGAGTTTGTCTGACCTGAATCTTATGACTTGTTCAAGAAATAAATATAGTGGTAAAATAAGAGGATCTGTGGAGGCGAGAGGCCGAGGGTTTTTCAACCTTTAGAGAGAACTATACTTCTACTATTTGACTTTGATTATAACAGGGATTTCTAATCTTTAAATAGAAATAGTTGAAACTTCTCTTGTATTATTCGTTTTTTAATATTAGTGAATTTCTTCTTCTTTGTCAATGATTTTTTCCCGAAAGGACTTTCACGAAAAATCTATATATTCTTATTTTCTTCTCTTATTTCTTTGCAATCGTTCTATCATTATTATTAACGTTTACTATAACATAGTTCGTTGCTCACTCTCGAAGATGCGAGGTGTTGTGTCCTAACTTACTGAATATGACATAAAGGCAATATTTAGTATTAAGAAATTCGAGAAAACGTGCCCTAACTTACTGGGTTTTGACTTTTCTCGTTTACCCTAAATAACCGAACATCCTTTTAAAAAATTAAATTACATTAATTTTAAATAAAGACAAGCTCATTCTCAAAGTTCGAGATGTCGTGTCCTAACTTACGGGGCGTGACATTTTATTACTTCGAGATGAGAGAGTCCTTAACATCTATTTTAATTTATTCGATCATTTTTAAATAGCATTAATACAAAGAGAGATCTAGTTTAAATTCTTTCAAGTTTTCAAATCCTCAACACTAAGACACTAATTAATCAACTAGGTACCAATATTGGGCGTATCGAGGGTGCTAATCCTTCCTCGTGTGTAACCGACTCCCGAACCTGTTTTCTTGATTTGCGCGGACCAAAATCGTTGTTTAAATAAATCAAACCATTTATTAAAAACAACCACTTTTACGAGGTGACCCGATCACACTTCATCAAAAAAGATTGGTGGCGACTCCTCTATTCATTTTCGTATTCAAAATTTCAGTCGATTCCCGTGTTTTCAAAAAAATGGTTTTGACATTTGGTATTTGGAAATTCGACAGATCGCGCCCTAACTTATTGGGTTTCGATTTTCCTCGTTTACCCTAAATAATCGAATATGCTTTTAAAAGGGGTTAAAATACACGAATTTTACATAAAAGGCAAGCTCACTCTCAAAAGTCCGAGATGTCGTGTCCTAACTTAAAGTCCGAGATGTCGTGCCCTAACTTACTGGATGTGGCATTTTATCACTTCGAGACGAGAAGGTCTTTAACATTCGAGTTTTTACAAAAAGAGGGATCGTATTTCAAAGTTTTTTAAGTTTTCAATTTTCACACTAAGACACTAATTAATCAACTAGGTACCAATTTTTGGGCGTATCGAGAGTGCTAATCCTTCCTCGTGCGTAACCGACTCCCGAACTCATTTTTTGATTTTCGTAGACCAAAAATTATCGTTTCAGTAAATCTTAAGTTTTATTAAAATGATTAATTTGAGGTGACCCGATCACACCTCATCAAAAAAGATTGGTGACGACTCCCGTTTTTTCATTTTCATTTCCAAAATCCAGTCAATCCCGTTTTTCAAAAAAATAGTTTCAACATTCAACAATAACATGATCGGACTGTACGGAATGCCAGGAGTTGGTCAGACAACTTTAGCCCAAGAAGTTGGGAAGCATGCTGGAGAACGAAAGCTCTTTGATAAAGTTGTGATGTTTACTATGTCCCAAAAGCCAAAGATCAACAATATCCAAGATAAAGTTGCAGATGTTTTTGGTTTAAAATTTCAAACAAGTAGCCGAGAAGGAAGAGCAAAAGAGCTATTCAAGAGTATGCAACGCATGAACAAAATCCTCGTAATTGTCGACGATCTCTGGGAAGAATTCGAATTGAAGAGTATCGGAATTCCATTCGGTGATGACCACAAGGGTTGTAAAATTCTTCTGACTAAACGTCATCAACAATTCTGCACTAAAATGAACTGTCAGAAGGAAATTCAACTTGGCATCTTATCCAAAGACGACGCATGGGTTCTATTTCGAGATAAAGCTGGTATAAAAGATGACGGTTCCTCCTTGAATTATGTAGCCAAAGAGGTTGCTGCTCAATGTAAGGGATTGCCTCTTGCAATTGTTGTCGTGGCCAAAGCTTTAAAAGGTGAGAGTTTAGATTTAGATGGGTGGAGAGCCGTAAATCAGAGATTCAAGGACTCAAGGCATTTGGATAATGAAGAAGTTCTCGGAGATGTCCTCAAGCCTCTTAAGCTTAGCTACGATTATTTGAAGAAAAGCAATAACCAAATGATGGAAAATGACATCCATATGTGTTTCTTACTGTGTTCCCTTTTCCCTGAAGATGATGAAATCTCTATTGAGTTATTGATTATGTGCGGAATTGGAGTAGGATTGTTCTCTAATGCTAAGTCGATTGAAGATATATAAAAGGAATAAAATTGGTATGGCACTAAAAAAACTCCAAAAATCTGGCTTGTTATTGGAAAGTGAAGATGCGAAAACGATGAGAATGCATGATGTGATTCGAGATTTTGCTCATTGGCTAACATCAACCGGGGAAAATAGGTTCATGGTAAAAGATGAGTTGAAAGAATGGCCGGATATTGATGGATGTTATACTGCAATCGCTTTGTGGAATTGTAGAAGATACGTGAAAAATTTTCCTCATAAAGTGAAACTTCCAAAGCTCAAGACTTCGTTTCTTGGGGGGGACTGGAAGGGGTATGATTTACTAGAGGTTTCCAGTACATTTTTTGAAGAAATGAAATCCCTCCAAGTTCTATATCTCGAACGTGTCAGTTTCTCACCGAAAGGATCCCATTCTTTACCAAATCTTAAAACTTTGTGTTGTATTGATTGCAAGATGGAAAACTTCTCATCAACACTGTCAGATATGGGAAGCCTTCAGATTCTTGCATTGATTGACACTAAGATTGATGAGATAAGTGAAGAATTAGTGCATTGTTCGACACTGAAATATTTACGTCTTCAACATAATGTACTTGAAAAAGAAATGAAAATACCCCCCAAGTTGGTATCAAGGTAAGAGTGCATTAGATTTAATTATCTTTTTTATCATATTCGTATTTTGTTTGACATCATTTATTTTCCTATTATTCACTTTAATAGGTAACACATTCTTTCCACGTGTTTCAAATAGTCAAGACAATAATATTACAAAAGAAAATTTTAATAAATTAAAATATAATAAAAATTTAATTTTAACATTTATATCATTTATCAATAAATGTTAAAACAACAAAAACTAGGTTTTTTAATTCAATGAATGTAATAAGTAACTAATTAATGGTAATAAAATACGAAAATGGAGCATTTTAACATGTACATTTTTAAAAAGATAAGCCTCGGTTTATGTACATATTTTATCATTCATCCATCTTTTAAAATGTGTAGCATGTATATGTATTAATGCTACTTTTTTTTATGAATATAATAGGTTGACTTCACTATAAGAGTTATATTTGACAAAAAAAAAAAGCAATATCAACTTATTGGAGTTGGATTCATTGTCTCGTTTAACTGCACTATTACGGGATCTTTTTACTTATCAAATTCCTCCAAAATATTTTATGTTCCCTAAACTGCAAAGGTATGTTATAGTTGTCGGTGACCATATGGGATATCACAAGGAGAAAACTCTTAGAACATTGACAATTGAAAGCTTATCATCTCCGTTGAGTGCATTTAACAATTTATTTTGCAATTTGGAAAAGTTGGGGTTATATAATATTAGTGGATTAAAGAACATTGTGCCAAGCATAGATAAAATGAGAGTAAATGAGTTAGACTTCTCTGCATCTTAAGTTATGCACAGATATGGAATTTTTGGTTATAACAAGAGATCAAAGACAAACTGATGTATTCTCTAATTTGGTGGAATTAAAAATAAAAATCATGTTTTCTTTGAAAGGGTTGTACTATGGTCTTTCTCCCTCCCATCGTGCAATTTCAAGCCTCACAAGACTAAAGATTGTGAGAATTAGATCTTGCCATAGATTGAAAACAATCTTCTCACCTTGCCTTGCTCAAAGTATGTTGTGTATACAAGAACTCTACATAAAATCTTGTGATGGACTAGAGCAAGTAATTGGTTTTGCTCGAGAAGAAGAAATGTCTAAGGTAGAGATATCTATTCTCCCCAATAATTTTGTTAATTTAGTTAACTATTTTTGCCTTTTGATAGCATTTTTATAAGATAAAAAATGTGAAAATTATAGACCAATATGAATTCCATCTTTTATTTAATTTATAATTAGGTTTTAATATTTTTATAATATAATAACAAATATTTTACATGAGTGAAAATAATTTAGAAAATACAATATAATGAATATTTTAATTTTTTAAAGAAAAACAATAAATTGAATCTATTTGAATGAAAAAATTCAATTCATTTATTTATTTTTGAAAAATTGAAGCACACATATTGCATATACATGTTTTTATATTTTATTTTGTTATAATTGTGATTTATTCAAATATGAAATTGAATGTGTATTTGAGTTTAATATACAATCAATTTGTAAATCTTTCAATTAATAATTTATCGTATGCTCAATTTCTTTATAATATTAAAACAAAACATTAAAATGAATAATTTACTAATATGTGTGTTTGAAATATGCAGAATGACTATCATCTTTATTGTTGGCCGACATTGAAAAGTCTTCACATACAATCTTGCAAAAGTTTGAAACATGTTTGTGCAAACATTTCGACTCAAGGGTTTCAATCTTTGGAATCTCTTTACATAAGTGATTGTCATCAACTTACACAAATCTTCAACATGGAACAAAACGAGTATGGACAAGATATTGTGCTTCCTGAACTTAGATTACAGGTACTTCTATATTTAAAATTTTTGAGGTTGAACAAAAGAATTGAAGAAAATTGAAAATTGATTTGAATTGTAGTCTTCAATTCAACTTACTATTGATTTTAAATCAATTTTGGTTTCAAAATTATATTTTACCTTACTATTTAAATAATAATGATTATTTAAATTTACCCTATATTATGATTCTTTTTTTGGAAGGCTATCATATTATGATTTGAAAATATATGTGAGATATTAAAACTAGTGTGTATATAAATATATATTGATAGTATTGTATAATGAATTTATTTGAGTAGTGGTTAGTTCTAACTAATAAATATTATTTGTTTATAAGAATTTGCAGTAAATTTAACTAATAAATATTGATATCATTGTCAAAATTGAGGTGCATATGAAATGGTACCTCCATAGTAGAGATTAATATTCTTGAACTAAAAAATTATATTCATAATTCATTGATTTTAAAGTTGAATGGACATTAAAATTCAATCTCTCTCATAGACTATTACAATGAATGTTGTACTTTTTTATAATCATGATTAATGATTTTGAAGTGGTTGGAGCATCACAGCTCCAAAATATACTAAATACATCTCTTTATATTATTTTTCATATGTTTTCACAAATGATACTCCTCAATATTATTTGAAGGAATATATTTTGTATAATATCTAAACATGTGGTTCATTCATGCAGAAACATTGTTGGCCAAATTTGAGAACTCTTCGGATAAAGAATTGTCTAATATTCTCATGCTTCATTGTACAAGCTCAGTTCATGGAGGTATTATTTGTTAGAACCGTAAAAATAAGATTTAATATAAAACTTTAATAAATTATGATCTATCATGTCAGATAATCAAGAATAAATAAATAAATAACTAGATGCGGAAGCATACTTGAATCTATTGATTTCTTGAAATCTTAGGATCTAGTGGTTTTGATCTTCCAAATTAGCACACATATAATTATGAGAAGGTGACTCTCTCTTTTCTAAAGATGTTATTATTTACTATCATAAAATGTTAGCCCAAATTTTTTACTTAGTTTGCAAGTGAATTTCATTTTTCACTCTTTAAAATAAAAATGTAAAATCAAAAAATGGCCTCCCATGTTTAAATAATTTGGTTGAAATTTTAGGGGTTTAAAATTTAAAATATATCCTTTAAAAAAACCAAAGATACATTTACTGTTGAAATGAGAAGTAGCATTCACTATTACTTGGAATATGTAAAATTATGAATATTTATAGGTAACATTTACTCTAGTGTGTTTTTGTGACATTTGTTGACATTTTTTTGTGTATGCAGGAATTGAGTCTTATTAACGTGGAAAATAGCTGCCAATTATGCAAAACTGATTTCCTTGTATTGAATGAAGATTGTATCGTAGTTGGAAATCATAAAGAAGTATTTCAAGTTAAAGGTGGGTACTCGCTCTCAAGCATAAAAAAATTGAAGTTGAAGAATTTATTTGAAATGCGGATTATATGGAATGATTTTTCTCAAGTTGTAACCCTTGAGAACCTTACAACTCTAAAGCTAAGTGGTTGCAAGAAGGTAAGGTATATATTTTCACCTGCGATGGCTCATAGTTTATCACATTTGGTGGATCTTTGCATTGAGTGGTGTGAGGAAATAGAACGACTCATTTTAGCCAAGAATCAAGTTTCTTCATCATCATCATCAAATGGTGATACTGGCCTCGGACCTATAAGCTTTCCAAATTTGACTAAAATCACTATTACAGATTGTGAAAATTTGAAAAGTCTTTTTCCTTTTGGATCTATTCCTGTTCTTCCAAAACTTGAAAGTTTCATGGTTGAAAGGAACTCTAAATTGGAACAAATATTCGAATTAGAAGATGAAGCGAAAGTGGCAGCTAAAAAGGAGATGAAATTTGATAAATTAGAAAGCTTATCACTTGAAGATCTACCAGGCCTCATTCACTTCTGCCCTAAAGGATATCATTTTGTATTATCAGCATTGAGAGAGTTGGGAGTAAGATATTGCCCTAATTTGACTACCGGTTTCTTTATTGATTCACAAGAATTTGTGCATTGCAAAACCAAGGTATACTTTATTCTATGTAGTTATAATATTTACAACAAAAAGGCATGTTTTTTTACTTGAATTACCTAACTGATCTTATAAATTATAAGAAAATATTACATTACAAAGTATATATGTGTTTCTTATTTTTCTTTGATGACATGAGATTAATATATCAGTTATATATTTTTTTCTTCACTTATTTTTTAAGACACCCCAATTGATTGAGCAAGTTGCGATTGAAGAGTTTGCCACTGTTTCAAATGCAATTTTCTCCAAGAATATATTTTGGAGTCGGGGATTTGATGGAAGTCAACTACCACCCATTACATGAAAGAATGGATGATTTTAAGGCAGCTTTCAAAGCCATGTTATATATATCAGTAGGTGGAGGTCTATGTTGTTCAGATTTTTTTGGTTTAGTGTCTAATATAATTTGTGTTTAACACAAGTTTATTGAATTTTTGTAAGGTTTTTTTTATATATTTAAAGGATCATATATATTTATTCATATCCAAATGGACATGAATGCAAAATGGAAAATGAAGATTTGAAGCATGACACAGCAAATTAAAACAAAGTCATCATGGAAGTTTTTCTCAACGAGTTAAAAGAATATATTTTAGTTTCATTTGATGGAAATACGGCAAGGCGAAGCCATAAAATGTTTTTAGGGGTCGAAATTAAATTGTAATTTTTACGATAGTAAAAATACAAATTCACCATTTTAATAGTCTATATCTTTATAATTTTTATAGGATTAAATCATTTTTTATCAATTTTTTATAGGATTCACTTCATCAAACTCTTATCTATGGTTAAATTTTATTATTAGTTTTTAGAGTAAACTATTGAAATAGTTATTTTTGTTTATTTTGGGTTACATTTTAGTTATTCATATTTAAAATTTTATGTTTTAGTCACTTACATTATTGTGTTGTGACATTTTAGTTAATGAGCTGTCAACAGTGTAACGGCACGTTAAATTATCATTTCAAACAAAAAATTTAGGTTAATTTATACAATCAATCCTCTTTTTTTTTAAGCAATTTAAATTTTTTTCTTTTATGTTCTATTAACTTCATTTTTTTTTCTTCTCTCTCTGTTTCCCTCACTTCTCCATTTCTTTTAACGTAATTTTTCCATGTTTTTCATTTGTTAAAACTAATCCAAAAGTTCGCCTCACACGAAAAAATTAAATTGTTCAAAAAAATAAAAGTATAAGGACTAATTTTAACAAATAGAAAACATAGAAAAAATACGTTAAAAGAAATAGAGAAGGGAGGAAAACAAAGGAGTAATGAGAGAGAATGAAAAAAAGTTAAAAAAATAAAAAAATCAAATTGTTAAAAATGAAAAAATATAGGGACCAATTTTAGAACTTAACCTAAATTTTTTGTTTAAAATAATAATCTAATGTTACTGTTATACTGTTAACAACAATTAACGGCTCAGTGACAAAAATATTACAACACAATCTAATATTTTAAATATAAGTGACTAAAATATAACTTGAGGCAAACACAAGTGACTATTTTGATAGTTTACTCTAGTAATTTTTAAGTTCCATATTTAAATTTTATACTTTATTTTTATTATTTTTAGTTTTTAATTTTTTGATACAAGGTCCGAAACCATATTAAATAGGTGTCTGATAAGAATTTTAACCATTACTCCATTCAAGTCAAGACTTCAAATGGTAATTATTAAATTCATTAGGTTAACTTATACTATTTTAAAAATTGACACGACAAACATATTAGAGTTAACTGTAACAATAATCACACAACTATGCTCATGTTCCTAATTTTAATCACCCACCATTAAATTGATAATAACTTATTTATTAGGTGATATTTATACACCATAACTAAGCAAAGGAAGCAGGTAAGGTAAAAGTAGTAAAAAGTAAGAGCGCAAACTCATCAATTATTCATCAAAAAATAACAAGGTGAAGAATTCACCAACAATACCTAAAAAGTGGTGAAGAAACAGACAATCTCCATAATTAATTACTCTCTTTTCTTTTCTTCAACTATTTGAGGAGAGCAAAGCAAAGTAAACTCAAATCAATTGCGTCAACTAACAATTTCACCATCAATAATTCATCGACAATGGCTGTCCCACTAGCGAAAGTGATGAAGAAACCCACAATCTTTACATCACGACTTGTCATCGTCACTCATAAAATTAGTCTAGTCTCCATTCTTTCCTTTAATTATTTGAGGAGCGCAAAGCAAAGAAAACTCAAATCAATGGCCTCAACTAACAATTTCACCACTTTAAATATGCAATTAAGGGAAAAAAAAAAACAAAAAACCTGCTTTCATATCCATTGTTTTTTCATCATCCGAATTGTTTTTTGCTTTCAAATTCTCAAATCTGTGTTTCTGATCGTTTTCACTCTTTGTTTTTTAGTTTTCACATCTTCTTGTATCGTCTCAATTAAGGAAAAAAAAAACCTTCTTTTATTTCTGAAAACCAATCTTTCTTCATACCTTGATTTTCCGCTTGGCAAAAGAAACAGTGCAGAGGATAGTTCAGTGAAGGTAAGTCTTGAGGAACTGCTCCTCATCTTCCTTGCTATATATTTTCATCTTTTTGTTGAATGCCATTCAGTTTGTGTTGGTGTGGATCTCTATTTTATTTATTGGCCTTCACAATTTTCTATTACCTGCTCTAAATTACTCTTTTCATCTTTTACAGCTACTTATTTCTCTGAAGCTCTATTTACTTTCTGGTATTCACAGACAGAAAGAGAGGTAAGTTCATGAATATTTTCTAGCTTCTTCAATAATAATCGCTTTGGTTTACAACAATAATTACAGCTTCTTAATTGCTACCTTCCATTCCATTTTATTTGTCACAATTGATAATCTTCTTACTAATAACCAAAGTTTTTGTTCAACCTCATCAGACCATCAACAAAAATGGCCGAATCTGTTGCCTCTGCTGCTGTCGAAAATATGACAAACCAGGCAATGGAATGCGCATCACCCTATCTCCGTTACTTTTTCTGTTATGGACAGATTGTTCAAGATTTCACGAATCAACGAAACGCACTTAAATTGAGGAAACAGAGGGTGGACACTCGTGTCGATGAGGCTAAAAGGCAAATTGAGGTCATCTATGAGGACGTTGAGGACTGGCTTAAAAGGGCTGAGAAAGAACTGGAACAAACCCAGAACTTGCAAGATGAAATAGATCGCGTCAAGTGTTTCAAATGGTGTCCTCAATGGGGCTGGCGATACTGCTTAAGTAAGAAACTGGCAGAGAAGACTCCTATTATCTCTAAACTTTTACAGACTTCTAACTTTGCACAGGTGGGCTCTCGCGGTTCTCTTCAAGGAATAGAGTTCATCACATCCACGCATTTCATGGACTCTAAATCTTCAAAATCAGCTTTGAACCAGATCATGGAGGCTATGAAAGCTGTCAACATGATCGGACTGTACGGAATGCCAGGAGTTGGTAAGACAACTTTAGCCCAAGAAGTTGGGAAGCATGCTGGAGAACAAAAGCTCTTTGATAAAGTTGTGATGTTTACTATGTCTCAAAATCCAAACATCAACAATATTCAAGATAAAGTTGCAGATGTTTTTGGTTTAAAATTTCAAACAAGTAGCCGAGAAGGAAGAGCAGAAGAGCTATTCAAGAGTATGCAACGCGTGAACAAAATCCTCGTAATTGTCGACGATCTCTGGGAAGAATTCGAATTGAAGATTATCGGAATTCCATTCGGTGATGACCACAAGGGTTGTAAAATTCTTCTGACTACACGTCGTCAACAGGTCTGCACTAAAATGAACTGTCAGAAGGAAATTCAACTTGGCATCTTATCCGAAGACGAAGCATGGGTTTTATTTCGAGATCAAGCTGGTTTAGAAGGTAACAGTTCCGCCTTGAATAATGAAGCCAAAAAGGTTGCTGCTCAATGTAAGGGATTGCCTCTTGCAATTGTTGTCGTGGCCAAAGCTGTTAAAGGTGAGGGTTTAGATTTAAATGGGTTGAAAGCCGTAAATCAGAGATTCAAGGACTCAAGGCATTTGGATAATGAAGATTTCGGAGATGTCCTCCGGCCTCTTAAGCTTAGCTACGATTATTTGAAGAAAGGCAATAACCAAATGACCGAAAATGACATCCAAATATGTTTCTTACTGTGTTCCCTTTTTCTTGAAGATACTGAAATACCTATTGAGATATTGATTATGTGCGGAATTGGAGTAGGATTGTTCCCTAATGCTAACTCGATTGAAGATAAAAGGAATGAAATGGTTATGGCACTTAAAAAACTCCAAAAATCTGGCTTGTTATTGGGAGCTGATGATGCAAAAAGGATAAGAATGCATGATGTGGTTCGAGATTTTGCTCATTGGCTAACATCAACCGGAGAAAATAGGTTCATGGTAAAAGATAAGTTGAAAAAATGGCCTGATATGGTTGAAAGTTTTGAATGTTATACTGCAATCGCTTTATGGAATTGTAGTAGTAACATAAAATTTCCTGACAAAGTGGAATTTTCAAAGCTCAAGACTTTGTTTCTCAAGGGGGAGTGGAAGTGGAGGCGGGATGATGTCCTAGTGGTTTCCAGTACATTTTTTGAAGAAATGAAAGCCCTCCAAATTTTATTTCTCCAACATGTCAGTTTCTCAGCAAAAAGATTCCCTTCCTTACCGAATCTCAAAACTTTGTGTTGTGTTCGTTGTGAGCTTAAAATCTTCCCATCATCGCTGACAAATCTTGAGATTCTTGCATTGTTTGAAACTAAAATTTTTGGGATAAGTGAAAAATTAGTGAAATTGCCTACACTGAAGTACTTACGTCTTTCAGGAGTTCAATTTTATGAGGAATCAGAAATCAAAATCCACCCAAGCTTGCTATCAAGGTAATCTTCTTTTTTATCATATCCGTATTTCTTTTGAAATCATTTATTTTCCTATTAATTACTTTAATAGGTATTTTTTTATTTTAGAATACTAGTTTTAACACATAATCCTTGCACGTGGAGATATCACAATATATATTTCAAATATTCAACTTAATAAATATTTAAAAATAACTTAAAGGTTAGCCCTTAACATTTGCTTGATTTATCAATTTAGTCTTTATTCTTTTCTTTTTAGTTAAATTTTGTTTTGAACATTTTAAAAAAGTCAATTTGAGCATCAACTTTTTAAAATGTGTTAGAATTATTTTATAACGGAAATACTAACTAAAATGTTAAGTTTTTAAACATGAAAGTCCGCATGGTAATTCATATTTACTTCATGCTATTTTTTTTATAGTTTTTGAATTTCAAAATTTTTATTTTTGAATACATTTATAAATTTTAAAGTATTTTGTTTACTTGATATACAAGATATATAATGTAATTTCTGCATGAAGTATACATTCATGTACTAACATGTGAACCAATAAATTCTTTTATTAATAATGATCAAGTAAATATGAAATATTCAATAAAATATTAATTAAGGAAGTTTAATACGGTAGACACTTCAAACTTTAATAGATCATCAAAATTAATAAATTCTTTTCAATATAACTATACAAAATTAATATACAAAATTACTCAAAGTTTAATTTAATAAAAAAGCCAATTAAGGAATTTTACTTTTTTCAAAATTATATGATTTAATCTTTTGCATAAAAAATAAAAATGTGTTTTTTTAAACACAAATAATTGACTCACATGAGAGTTTTTTTTTCCTTTTTTGGACCTAGTATTTATGTCACATAACTTGATAATTAATGCTGCTTTTTTTATGAATATAACAGGTTGAATTCGTTGCAAGAGTTACATGTGCATAGCCAAAACACTATCAACTTATTGGAGTTGAATTCATTGTCTTGTTTAACTGCGCTATCATTGAGACTTTCTACTGATCAATTTTCTCAAGAAGATTTTGTGTTCCCTAAACTACAAATGTACACTATAGTTGTAAATGAGCATTTTTCCTATGAGTCGGCGCTTAGAACATTGAAAATTTGTAACTTCCCATCCTCATTGAGTGCATTTAACAATTTATTTTACAATGTGGAAAAGTTGAAGTTACAGAATGTTAGAGGACAAAAGAACATCGTGCCAAGCATAGGTGAAATGGGAGTAAATGAGTTGACTTCTTTGGAGCTTGAATCTTGCTATGATATGGAATTCTTGACTGTTATAACAAGGGATCAAGGGCCAAGTGTTGCATTCTCCAATTTGGTGGAATTATATATACAAAGCATGGGTTCATTGAAAGGGTTGTGCTACGGTCTTTCTCCGACTAGGTTCTTGCAAAACCTTAAGCAAGTGATCATCAAAAAATGTGAGCAGTTACAAGTGATATTTCAAATTGATGAACTTTCTGAAAAGGTGCAATGTCAGATACCACTTCTCTCAAATTTAACAATATTGAATCTAGATTCATTGCCGAACTTGGAGAGCATATGGAAATTAAAGCCATCACATCAAGAAATTGTAAGCCTCACGAGACTAAAGGTTGTAACAATTTCAGGTTGCGATAAACTAAAAACAATCTTCACAACTTGCCAAGCTCTAAGTATGTTGCATCTACAAGAGCTCACCATAAGGTACTGCGATAAAGTAGAGCAAGTCATTGGTTTTGTCCAAGAAGAAGAGATTATTGAGGTATGGATACCTATTCTCTCCAAACTTTTTAATCTTCTTAATTCTTTTAGCTTTTTGATAGCACCTTTCAGGGATGAGACAAATTGCAAGAAAACCAAAAACTGACTTGAAGTGAATTGCTTGGTTTAGTATTTATTGAGTTTAGATTCTTATATTATTTGTGTATTTGGTTTGTTGGAAGTGTAGTTGCCACTAAAGAAATTTACTTTTATTACTCAAAACAAATACACCAACGCAAAATAAAAATATATTTTCCTCCCCCTCTCAATTACTACCTAACTAGTTATACATTCACCATTCACTCTTTGCTTATTTCCACTCTCATGCACACAAACTCACACACCTTTGTTTTGTTGCATACTATTTAGAAAACATGTTTTTATTTATTAAAAATTTTAATTTGTTAAGTAATTTAATTAAAGTTAAATTAAGTTAGAGAATATATTAAATAAGGATGAATGCATAATAAGACTTTTTACATTTTTAAAAGTTGATGATGTGGCCTTTTATCGTTGGTGCCTGAATATTATATATTTTAGGATTATCTTAATATAATTTATTCCCTTTCTAATTTTTATATTTCACATATATGTTTCGATATTTTTAATTTTTATAATAGTGATTTATTGATTTTTGAAGTTGTAACAACCAAACCGCTGTAACCTCTAGCTTTTGTTCAAGCGCCATGCTATTTTTGTTCCAACTTATTAGTTGTATACTAAAAAAAATCTAAGTATAAATATTGCATATTCGTGTTTTAATATTTTATCTTGTTATAATTGTGATTTATAAAATTCTAAAGTTGAATGTATATTCGAGTCAATTTTTATATTAATATGTCTATAATATTAAAATAAAACATTAAAATAAATAACTTAGTAAGATGTGTGTTTGAAACATGCAGAATGATTGTCCTTTTGTTGCTGGCCGAAATTGGAAATTCTTCGAATAAAATTTTGCCAATGGTTGAAATATGTTTATGTAAACACTTTGACTCTGGGGCGTCAATCCTTGAAATCTGTTTCTATAGAAAGTTGTCCTGAATTTATACAATTCTTCAATATGGAACAAAATAAGTATGGACAAGATATTCTGCATCGTGGACTTGGATCACAGGTACTTCTATGTTTAATTTTTTTTAAATTTGAAGAAAATTGAAAATTGATTTGAATTGTAATGTTCAATTCAATTTTTATTGAATTTAAATCAAAATTTGATTTTAATCAATTGTAATGTAGTATATTATGATTTGATAATATATGTGAGATATTAAAATTAGTGGGTATGTAAATATATATTGATATCATTGTATAATGAATTTATTTTAGTGGCTGGTTTTGACTAATAAATATTATTTAATGACAGGAATCTTTTGTAAATTTAACTCATTTAGAGTTAACTTCAATTGCATTGTTGAATTTCAAATATCTCTTTTCGGAATTCACTGCTCGGACTTTGGAGCATTTGAAATTTCTCATGATTCGGGATTGCTCCTTTTTGGAACATTTAATCGAAGAAGTGGAAAAAGTGGATGAAATATATGTTTCAAACATGAAAAATCATTATCCCCTGTTCTGGCCAAAACTGGAAAGTGTCCATATAGAATATTGTGAAAACTTGAAATATTTGTGTTCAAGTACATTGGCTCAATGGCTTCCCAACCTGAATTGTATCAGTATACTAGATTGTCCTCGACTTATACAAGTCTTCAACATGGAAACAAATAAGGATGATTTTGAATTACAGGTACTTTTCTATATTTTTGCTTGTTTGTTTTTGGACTCAAATCATTTTTATGTTCATAAAATAATTAATATTTCAACTTTATTTTAAAAATTTAAATTTATCAATTGCATGTTAATTTGCAACTTATCAAAATTCGTTTGTGAAGACTTAATATTTTTATTCAAAACTTTTCAAATATAGAATTGGACCGAAAAATTTATATTCATGATTCGTTTATTTTAAAATTGAATGAGCATTAGAATTATATCTCTCTCATTAGCAATTACAATGAATATTGTATTTTTATTGTTCTATAGTCATGATTAATGATTTTGAAGCGGTTGTTGTATAGAGTTAAGTATGTTCAAAGATGAATTTATTTCTTTTCATATGTTTTGATAAAGAAATTATTTATAACTTAAATTGTGTTTTATAAATGATATTTCTCAATTTTATTTAAACAAATATATTATGTATAATATCTAAATATGTGGTTCATTCATGCAGAATCATTGCTGGCCAAAATTGGAAACTCTTGATATAGTAAATTGCCAAATATTGAAATATGTGTTACCAAACACTCTACTTAATGTGCCCTTTCTGCAATATTTAACAGTGATAAATTGTCCCCAATTCTCATGCTTCATTGTACAAGCTCCGCTAATAAAGGTATTATTTAAATTGTTTACATTTTGTATATGGATTAGAGAAGTAGTATTCTCTATTACTTGGAATATGTAAAAATATGAATACTTACGGGTAACATTTACTCCAGTGTGTTTTTATGACATTTGTTAGGATTTCTATGTGTACGCAGGAATTGGTTCTTAGAGACGTGGGAAATAGCCACCAATTATGCAACATTGATGTTCATGTATTGAATAAAGATTGTATAGTAGTTGGGAATCATGAAGAAGTATTTCAAGTTCAAGGTGGATACTCGTTCTCAAGCATAAAAGAATTATACTTGACCAATTTATTGAAAGTACGGATTATATGGAATGATTTTGCTCAAGTCGTAACCCTTAATAACCTTACATCTCTAAAGGTAAGTGATTGCAAGAAGTTAAGATATATATTTTCACCTGCGAATGCTCGCAGTTTATCACATTTGATGTATCTTTGCATCAAGGGGTGTGATGAATTAGAACAAATCATTTTAGCCAAGGATCAAGTTTCTTCTTCATCATCAAATGTTGATATTGGCCTCCAACCTCTAAGCTTTCCAAATTTGACTCAGATCATAGTTACAAATTGTGGAAATTTGAAAAGTCTCTTTCCTTTTGGATTTGTTCCTGTTCTTCCAAAACTTGAAAGTCTAGAATTGAAAAGGAACTCTAAATTGGAACAAGTATTCAAATTAGAAAACGAAGTGGAAGTGGCAGCTGAAGAGGAGACGAAATTTGATAAATTAGAAAGGTTAACACTTGAAGAGCTACCAAGTCTCATTCACTTCTGTCCCAAAGGATGTCATCTTGTATTGCCAGCATTGATAGAATTGGAAGTAAAAGATTGCCCTAAGTTGACTACTAGTTTCTTCATTGATTCATAAAAATTTGTGCATTGCATAACAAACCTGCAATCCTTTAATCTTACTTTGTTCTATGTAGTTATAACAATTACAACAAAAGGCATAAAATTTTTACTTAAATTACTTAACTAATCTAGTAAATTATTATATGTTTCTTATTTTTTCCTTGATGACATGAGATTAAAATTTCAGTTATAATATTTTCTTCAATTGTTTTTTAAGACACCCCAATTGGTTAAGCAAGATGCGATTGAAGAGACTGTCACTGATGCAATTTTCAACAAGAATATAAATTGGAGCCACTGGGGTGGGAGTCAACTACCACACATTACATGAAAGAATGGATTTTTTTAGAACAGCTTTCAAAGCCATGTTACATAAATCAATAGGTGAAGATCTATATTGTTTGGATTTTTTTTGTTCAAGTGTCTAATATAATTTCTATCTAACATGAGTTTATTGATTTTTTTTAAGGTTTTTTTTTATATATTTAGAAGATAATATATACCCATATCCAAATGGACATGAATGCAAAATGGAAAATGAAGATTCGAAGTATCATAAGTTCAAAAATATCAACTAAATGCAGGTAAAAACATGGTTTTCGATTTAAATTTTTAGTTTCTTTTTCTTTTCTAAATTTACCTATGTAATAACCAAATATAGTGTGATTCACCTGTGTTTATTTTTATTATTTTGTTAAAAATAGGTGTGTTGATAACTTTGTTTCTAACTGGTTTAAAAGTTTACTTTAATGGAGTTGTGAAGCAAAAGGATGTATCGTCTCTTACTTCCAACTAATAATTTAGTTAATTATAGTTACGTTGCACCTTTAATTTACACCATAGTAAACCATTGTAGTGTTTTAACTTATTATTATGCTTCTATTTTTAATAGTTTTACATATATAATCTAATCCAACGATATTTCTCACCGAAAATAAAGTCATGATCAGCTTATTATCTATTTATTAGCCCAAACTAGTACCTATATAGGATTTTATACACATAAGATTGGTCGAGATGACAATGTATCCCTATGACCACTAATCACTTGCCATGTTCCCATGATCTTACCTTTCAGGTATTAAAATACCCCTATCATTTAATTAGAATGATTAGAAAGCCCTAAACCCCATATGCTCAAGGCTTAGTGCAATACAGGGGCATCTGTGCTTTTCTAAAAGCATGACACGATAGATTAGAACAAAGTCATCATGGAAGTTTTTCTCAACGAGTTCAAGAATATGTTTCAATTTCAATTGATGGAAACAGGGGAGCAACCACTAAGGAAGGTTGCCAAAGCAGTAAAGTGGTGGTGCAAGCTCAAAGGGAAGTAAGTGCATATTTGTGTCTTAGTTTCCACGTATACCTATGAACTACTTTCAAAAGACCAAAGTTTACTAACAATTATTTCAAGCACTTGGTGAATTTTCAGACTCTTGAAAAATATGAAATTGAAGACCCTTCAGCTGAAACACCTCTTCAACTCCACAATTGTTAAGTTTTACATCTTCCAAATTTAGGAAGTGGTCTCCTTGTGTTTTAGACAGTTGAGTATTATTCTTCTCATCATGAAGACTTAACTTCTGTGAAAACAAAAGTCCAGTTGATTATATCAGTAAGCAATTAAAAAATTATTGAAGTCTGCAATTACCATATCCTCTTCAGTTACAGTGTTTGTTTCATCTTTATGTCCGAATACATGCTCTAATTTAGACAATTCTTCCACTTTGAACTCTTCGAGTATTGGAAGACAGAGAGAAGCACTTAAAGGAAAGACACATTCTAATTTGTTGCAGTTGTTGATCCATATTATTGTCAAGTTAGGAAAGCTTATTTGTCGTCGAAGACCATTTGAAGATGATAGAGAAGTTTGATACTTGAAAATGATTTGGTCCAGTTCATTACCTCATCACAAATTTAGGTCTTTCAATTGCAGAAAATTTGGAGAAAACATGGGTGTGAAGATATGTCTTAATCTCTTGCAATCAACTATTTCAAGATGAGTAAGATTTTGAAGTACTTGCAACTCTTGCATATCCTTCAAATGTAGTTTCTCCAGACTTGAGACAAGGAACCTGCCTTCAAGTTGAACACTTATACACAGTTCCCAATTTTTATATACTCCATATGCATTGACCTGTGTCTCCCATGGAAGCTAACTCCATTGCTTTGTTAACAGCTATTTCCAACTTTCGAGAGCCATAATTTATGTCAAATAGTTTAGTGTAGTTCAATGTCAGAACAAAATGTGTTACATAGAAAAGAAAAGGGTACTATTAAAAGAATACAATTCCTCAGATAATATATACTGTTTAAGTTAATCATTATTTATAAATGATTCACTAATTATATTTTCATCAGTTTCTAGCATGTCAAAAAGAACATAAATTAGAACAGAAATATCTTAATTTGACCCCTCATCATGTATTGAAAAACAAAAGGGGCCAATAGGATGAATTCTTCAACTTCTGACACTTCCAAAAATAGCCGCATAATAACACAATTTGGCAGACAGAAAGTGCTCAAGTTTCTTAAAAATTAATTAAATATTAAACACCCAAAATCATATGTAATACACGTTATATTAAAATTAATTATTTTCAAAAATATTCCTTTGTTGAATATGTTAAAATGTTATAATTATGATTTGAATTTTATATTATAACATTTTAATTAAACTAAATAATTCAAATAAAAATATTATTTTAATTAGCCAGATAATTTAAAATAAGGAATTAAAGAATATATACTTACCAAAATTAGCCACTTTTCCTAGACGAAACGGCAGCGTCTTTATCCAAACTTAGCTTTCTACGTGGCTTCATATGGACCGGTGATTTTGATTTTTTTAACCCACTTTTCTTAACGAAGTCGGCAATCTCTCCCTATAAATTAATCAACAAATTCCCCCAAGTTTCTCATCAAAATTGAGAATTTTCAATCGTCTTCTCTTTTAGTCCTCTCGATCCCAAAGCAAGCTCTCGATTCCGATTCTCTCCCAGAAGGTAATCTTCTCTTTGCAGCTTCTTTTTCTATTTCCGGTTTTGAGTTCTTTGTTCGTGATTTCTCGTAAATTTGTATTGGGTGTAATTAGGGTAAGGTTTCATCGATTAAATTGGATCTATTTCGATAAATATATTGGCATCTGTTTGTAAAGATCTTATTTTTTTCAGAATTCAAGATCTAAAATCCTATTTTGTTTTGTCCAGTCGATTGATTTGCGAACTTTTGTATTGTTGATTTTAGGGTTTCATGGGTTAGATCTGATCTGGCTTAAGGATTTTATTTACTTCATTTGAGTTTTTTGATTTAGTGTCTGATTTGTTTAGTGCTTCGGGGTTGTATTAACTGGCTTAAATGGAAGTTATTCTTGACGTTATATGGTTTTAAATAGCGTTGAACAATAATATTGATGTGATTCCGCTTGATTGATCAATAATATTCTTGATTTTTTTATTTTTTTATTTTTGCTTTTGATAATGGTTTATCTATTAAATTGTCGGGTATTCTTGATGTTCTTCGATTTTTAAGTGGCATTGATCAATAATATTCTTTTATCTATGTCAAATTGAAGTCTAGTAATTTGTTGGATTATTTCGGGAACTTTTTATAAAATTTTTTAGTTGTGAATTAATTGTTTTTTTGTTGGGAGCAGATGCAGATCTTTGTGAAAACCCTTACTGGTAAAACCATCACCCTTGAGGTGGAAAGCTCCGATACTATTGATAATGTCAAGGCCAAAATCCAAGACAAAGAAGGCATTCCTCCAGACCAACAGAGGCTTATTTTTGCCGGAAAACAACTCGAGGATGGCCGAACTCTTGCCGACTACAACATCCAAAAGGAGTCCACCCTCCACCTAGTCCTTCGTCTAAGGGGTGGCATGCAGATATTTGTGAAAACCCTTACGGGCAAGACCATCACCCTCGAGGTGGAAAGTTCTGATACGATTGATAATGTCAAGGCCAAGATCCAAGACAAGGAAGGGATCCCTCCAGACCAACAGAGGCTTATCTTTGCAGGTAAACAACTTGAAGATGGCCGAACCCTCGCTGATTACAACATCCAGAAAGAGTCTACCCTCCACCTTGTCCTTCGTCTTCGGGGTGGGATGCAGATATTTGTAAAAACCCTCACCGGAAAAACCATCACTTTGGAGGTGGAGAGTTCTGATACCATTGATAATGTTAAGGCGAAGATTCAGGACAAGGAGGGTATTCCACCAGATCAGCAGAGGTTGATTTTTGCCGGAAAGCAGCTCGAGGATGGGAGGACGCTTGCGGATTATAACATCCAAAAGGAGTCAACCCTGCACTTGGTGCTGCGACTGCGTGGTGGAATGCAGATTTTTGTGAAAACTTTGACTGGAAAAACTATTACATTGGAGGTGGAGAGCTCAGACACAATTGATAACGTGAAGACCAAGATCCAAGACAAGGAGGGTATCCCACCTGACCAGCAGAGGTTGATTTTTGCTGGAAAGCAACTCGAGGATGGGAGGACTCTTGCGGATTATAACATCCAAAAGGAGTCAACCCTGCACTTGGTTCTGCGCCTTCGAGGAGGGATGCAGATATTCGTTAAGACCCTGACTGGTAAAACCGTAACACTGGAGGTCGAGAGCTCGGACACCATTGACAATGTTAAAGCGAAGATTCAGGACAAGGAGGGAATTCCTCCAGACCAGCAGAGGTTGATTTTTGCCGGAAAGCAGCTTGAGGATGGGAGGACGCTTGCGGACTATAACATCCAAAAGGAATCCACCCTGCATTTGGTTTTGCGCCTTAGAGGAGGAATGCAGATATTCGTGAAGACCTTGACTGGGAAAACCATCACCCTGGAGGTGGAGAGCTCGGACACGATTGACAATGTGAAATCTAAGATTCAGGACAAGGAGGGGATTCCTCCGGACCAGCAGAGGTTGATCTTTGCTGGAAAGCAGTTGGAGGATGGTCGAACTTTAGCAGACTACAATATTCAGAAGGAATCCACTCTGCATCTTGTCCTTCGCCTCCGTGGTGGTTTCTAATTGGGTGTCTTCTGCTTGTTTTCATAATTTTCATTTCTATGGAACTGTTGGGTGTTTTAAGTGGCGAAAGCCATTAGTAGTTTGTGGTGTTGAATGAACACACTGTTTTGTGGTGCTGAAATGGTCAGTGAACCACATCTTTAGTTACTGTATTGAATAAAGTTTGATGTTCAAATAATATTACTGTCTTATACTTAAATCGAGCTTAGCTCAGTTTGTGATTATATTTTAGGTAATAAGCATGATTTCTGTATTATCTCTTTTGTTTCATATGTTCTCTCCCTGGTTATATTATGGTTAGTGAGGATGGTGAATGTGCCCTTAATATTTCTAGAGGAAACCAATTAAGAAATAAGATTAATACCTTCAATAAACAGCGGTCGTCTTAATTTTCTTTGTTGCTCCTGAGTCTGTCACTATGGATTTCGGGATTGGTTTTTAATATTTATGTTTTTAGTAAGAGATAATATTCATTTTAAGGTCTAAAAAATCTTTAAATATTATAAAAATGTTAAATGTAAAATATGTTACTATTTTCTAAAATGTAAATTAATTTGCAAATATAATATTTATGTAACATTTAATTTAAAAAGCAACTTTACATGTTATTAATTAATTAATTGATATTTAAATTATTAGATATCTAAATTGTCTCATTAGAATTATGCAATAATATATTTTTCTTTTATCATTTATTATTTACGATAAATATTTTCATTTAACATATACTTTTATAAAATTAAAATTAAAATGAACTTTGTAATTCTTTTATTTTATTTTACAAATAAATAATTTTAATTTAGTCTTGATTTTTTTCTTTTGAAATTTAGCAATTTATGCTTTTCGAGTTAATTTATATTTTATTTAAAATAACTTTATATGTTTATTACATTGAAATTTTAAAAAATTTATTATATTTTCAACATATAAAAATTTGTAAAGATATAGACTCTATAAATTTATATTTTTATCATCGTAAAAATACATAATTAGAAATTTTATCACACATGTATATATAATATCAAAATAAAAAATAGATTAAATTGTAAGTAAAATTAAATTTAAATATAAAACACACACACACTAGATTAAGAATGCTAAATTAATACAATTGTTTTCATTGATCATGAGTTGGTGTCGTGTTCATTTGTAATACTAATTCAATCAACATTATTCATATATAAAATATATAAAATTTATAACATAAATATATTTATTAAAGTTTCAAATAAAAAACTTTATATGTATGGTGTCCTCGATTCAAATCTTGTTATGGATAATTTTTTATTGGTTATGAAACTATAAGAAAAAAATAAAAATACCCACAAAATCATATAACTTACTTTGCAAATAAAAGGTTTTTTTGGTAATTTCCTAACTAAGCTGAGACTTGATTGATGGGTGAAGTATAGAAATACAACTGTTGGAAATAATAAATTCCACATACTAAAATAAAATTGTATAAAACACATTAAAATGGAGCTTCCTTTTGGTGAAAAAAAGAAGACAAAAATGCCCTCAAATAATATGATTTATTTTAATTACGAAATAACATTTCTATAATTTCTCTAATTGAGTTAGTGCCTGATTGACTTATGACGCCAACTTAGTCAGAGCATAAATAACAATGAGTATAGATATATAAGATAATAAATTATACATATTAAAATAAAAATAAAATACATTAAATTGGAAAATTCAAAGTTTATGAAAATAATTGACGCAAGCTCAAATGAAATAAGCGTTTGTGTCAATATATATTATTATATATATTCAAGATTTTTAAATATTAAGTAGATAAGTTTAAAGGTTTTTTTAAATTCAAAAAGGATAAAATTATTAGAAAGTATTAAAATACACATGGATGTTATGTCAAGTAAAGTTAATGGAATTAATTTTTTCATCTATTTTGGAGTGATTTGATAAACGATAAAAATTCAAGAGCTAAAAGAGAAGAAAAATTAAATGGAGGGCTAAGATGATTTTTTTTATTATAAAGTTGAAGGGTTAAATAAGTTTATAACATCCCAAAAACCTCCTTGGTTGCAAACAATTGTGATAGATTCTTAATGAAATAATGTATAAGATTGATGAAAGAGAAGGTCGTAGGACACTAAATGAAATTGAAATAAGAAGCATGACATGACGTATTAATTTAAGGTAGGGATTATATTATAAAAATATGAAAAGTGTTGTAGCCCTAGTGTAAATATTTAAAAAATTTTGAGGTCAAAATATAAATACAAAACAACTAAAGGACCAAAACTGCAAATACCCCAAGGGAGGAAAGCACTAGAGAGTAAAATAAATTGGTCAATAAGGACCAAATTGAGTAAGTAGAAAAATAAGAGAGACTAAATTGCAATTTTATCAAAGTGAGAAATAACATAAAAGTGAATATTGAGATATTATGAGGGCAAAATAGTCATTTCTCAATCAAGATAATTATCATAATAATAAAGTATGAATATTTGCTGTTGAAATATGATTGGTGGAATATTTTATTATTATCTTTATGTTTTAATATTTGCTGTTGAAATATGATTGGTGGAATATTTTATTATTATCTTTATGCTATTTTATTATAATATATTTTAATATTTTAATTAATTAAATTAATGATTTAGAAATTCCTCTCATCTCTTCACGTTACTATATATATAAGAAGAGGAGGTTTTCATTTTGGTACGATTTGGTCCCTTGTCATGTGATCCCGCTATTTCTCCCAAATTTCTTAGAAATTTCCATTGGCACCAAAGAAGAAAAATGAAGTAAAGACTCTAGAGAGTATGTTTATCAATTTAAAAGCAAGAAATTAGTAGATGGAAATGGAGAAATTAGAAGAAAATAGAAAGATAGCCATGAAGTTGAGGAAGAAAAGGGAAGAGAAGCAACCGGGAGGAAAATAATAAAGGACTTGTAATGCTAAGCAGTAGACATAAACTATGGAATTGCTAATGTTTAAGAGAAATTTAAATGAAATTGTTGGGACATCAAGCGAGAAATTGTTGTATGATGAATAAAAGAAATATTTGTCGATAAATTGAAGTGTTATATGGGTTTAAATTGATTAGTACATGTGTTGGATTACGTGGTATTGATCTTAAAATAAATATAAAGAAATTCTAATTTGTTTAGCAGAAGAGGACTCAGGGTTGTGACACTAGCCACAGGATGTCACGACATGAGCATCAAAGAATCTAGTGTAGTGATACTGGCTCCATGATGTTACGAAACTGATCTTGTTTTCCTTTGCTTTATTCTTTTTAATTTGAAAGAGTTCCGAATGGACCCTGAATGCAATCAAACTTTAGAGAAAGCCTAGAAGTGGCACAATAAACCTTAAATGACTATATTCATTTAAGATTTTTAGAACATATATTCTTACAATATTCATTTAAAAATTTCATTTTAAATTATGTTCTTTTAACAGTTAAATTAATGATTTTAGTAATAAAAAAACCTATTGATATAACCTAGATAGCTTAAAGATGTAATTAGAATGATTTGAAGCTTAGAGACTAAGGGTGAGTTTGGATGGGCGGTGCGTTTAGCTGCGGTTAGTGTAAAAACAACGGTGGCGGTGAGATTAGATACTATAGCGATACTGTAGCGTGAGACAAAAAGTAAGCTAAACGCACCTCACCGCAGTCAATCGCCCATCCAAACGAAGCCTAATTTAAAATTAAGGTCATAGTTTAAGGACATTTAGTGCAATTAACCCTTTTCCTAGTGATATTAAACTATGCTAATATTTAGTGCAATTATTTTTTATAGTTACAAGAAAATATTTTTTTAAATTTTTATCATATAAACTCTTTTTTAATAGCACTCGAACTTACGTATTCTTATACCGATAATAATTTCGATACCAAGAAAATCATCCATACCATAAAATATTTTAACAAAGACAAAACAAGTTTCATAAAAATTTGTTGACCTAACAAACCTAACCCAAAATAATGACCCAAAACGGATACGTACCCAATTTACAGTCATATCTACACGATTAAGCCGGCAATCTCTCCCTATAAATAAATCAACAAATTCCCCCAATTTCCCATCAAAATCCAATTATTTCAATTATCTTCTCTTGATTCCAAATCTCTCCCAGAAGGTAATCTTCTCTTCGCAGCTTCGTTTTCTATTTGTGGTTTTGATTTCTTTTTTCTTGAATTTTCGTAAATTTTTATGCCGTGTGATTAGGATAAAGTTTCATCGGTTCAATTGGATCTATTTTGATAAATATATTGACATCTATTTGTAAAGATCTTATCTTTTTTCAGAAATCAAGATCTGAAGTTCTATTTTGTTTCGTCCGGTTGATTAATTTGCGGCCTTTGGTATCGTTGATTTTAGGGTTTCATGGGTTAATTCTGATCTTGCTTAAGGATTTTTATTTACGTTATTTGAGTTTTTTAATTTAGGGTCTGATTTGTTTAGTGCTTCATGGTTGGATAAACTGGCTTAAATTGAAAGTTATTCTTGATGTTATATGATTTGGAATAGCATTGATCAATAATATTGATTTGGTTCCGCTTGATTGATCAATAATATTCTTGATTTTTTTAGCTTTTGATAAGTGTTTGATCTATGCCTAGGGTTTCGTCTCTGCAGATGAATAATTCTTGTTGGATATTATCATTTATGACTTGGGTTTCATCGATAATATTCTTGATTTTTTTTAGCTTTTGATAATATCATCAATGTTTTTTAGTGCTTCATATTTGAACAATTTTTGTTGAATTCTTTTGGGAAGTTTTCCCATAAATTAGTTGTAAATTAATTCTGTTTTCTATCTATGTTTATTTACTTTATTTGATTTCTTTTATTTCGGGTCTGATTTTTAGTGCTTCATAGTTGAATAAACTGGCATGAATCCGAAGTTATTGATTGATCAATAATGTTCTTGATTTTTTTAACTTCTGATAATTGTTTGATCCATGGCTGGGGTTTCATCTATGCCAAATTAAAAACTTAGTAATTCTTGTTGGATTCTTTTGGGGTATAATTTTTTTCAATAAGTTCTGTTAGTTGTAAATTAATTGTTTCTTGTTGATAGCAGATGCAGATCTTTGTGAAGACCCTTACTGGTAAGACCATCACCCTTGAGGTAGAAAGTTCTGATACTATCGATAATGTCAAGGCTAAAATCCAAGACAAAGAAGGGATCCCTCCTGACCAACAAAGGCTTATCTTTGCCGGAAAACAACTCGAGGATGGCCGAACTCTTGCCGACTACAATATCCAAAAGGAGTCCACCCTCCACCTAGTGCTTCGTCTAAGGGGTGGCATGCAGATATTCGTGAAAACTCTTACTGGCAAGACCATCACCCTCGAGGTGGAAAGTTCTGATACAATTGATAATGTCAAGGCCAAGATCCAAGACAAGGAAGGGATCCCACCAGACCAACAGAGGCTTATCTTTGCCGGTAAACAGCTTGAAGATGGCCGAACTCTTGCGGATTACAACATCCAGAAAGAGTCTACCCTCCACCTTGTCCTTCGTCTTAGGGGTGGGATGCAGATTTTTGTAAAAACCCTCACTGGAAAAACTATTACGTTGGAGGTGGAGAGTTCTGATACGATTGATAATGTTAAGGCCAAGATTCAGGATAAGGAAGGGATCCCACCGGACCAGCAGAGGTTGATTTTTGCTGGAAAGCAGCTTGAAGATGGCCGAACTCTTGCTGATTATAACATTCAGAAGGAATCGACCCTCCATTTGGTGTTACGACTCCGTGGTGGCATGCAAATTTTTGTGAAGACTCTCACCGGAAAGACTATTACTTTGGAAGTTGAGAGTTCTGACACCATTGACAATGTAAAAGCTAAGATCCAGGACAAGGAAGGGATTCCACCAGATCAGCAGAGGTTGATTTTTGCTGGCAAACAGCTCGAAGATGGTAGGACACTTGCAGATTACAACATCCAGAAAGAGTCTACCCTTCACTTGGTGCTCCGACTGCGTGGTGGAATGCAGATTTTTGTGAAAACTTTGACTGGAAAAACTATCACATTGGAGGTGGAGAGCTCAGACACAATTGATAATGTGAAGGCCAAGATCCAAGATAAGGAGGGTATCCCACCTGACCAGCAGAGGTTGATTTTTGCTGGAAAGCAGCTCGAGGATGGGAGGACCCTTGCGGATTATAACATCCAAAAGGAATCGACCCTGCATTTGGTTTTGCGACTTCGAGGAGGGATGCAGATATTCGTGAAGACCTTGACCGGTAAAACCATCACCCTGGAGGTCGAGAGCTCGGACACCATTGACAATGTGAAAGCCAAGATTCAGGACAAGGAGGGGATTCCACCAGACCAGCAGAGGTTGATATTTGCTGGGAAGCAGTTGGAGGATGGTCGAACTCTAGCTGACTACAATATCCAGAAGGAGTCCACACTGCATCTTGTCCTTCGCCTCCGTGGTGGTTTCTAATTGGGTGTCTATGTTAGTTGATTTCGCAATTTTCTTTTCTATGAACTGTTTGTGTTTTAAAGTGTGTTTGTGGTTTTTTAAGGGAACTATGCTTTGCGGTGCTGAAATGGTCAGTGAACCACATGTTTAATTACCATTTGAATAAAGTTTTATGTTTACAATTAACAGATTTGAAGCTCTTTGACTAATCAATAGGGATTGTATGTTGTCTGTGATCATCGTATCATATTATTCAGGGGGCTAGGCTCTGGTTCGATTAACATATTTGACTCCATTTTTATTTTATCTGCTCTGGTTCGATTAACATATTTGACTCCATTTTTATTTTATCTATTAAAATTTATGTTCATTTTGACGTTATAAAATCTGATAAATATTTTTTTAATATTAAATGAGCTGTTTTGCTCCACAAATCAACTCCATTAGTATACTAATAATTACAGCTAGGGTAAATTAATACTTAAGAGCAATAAACCGAGATAAAAAACGCAGCCTGTAAGATGCATGTGTTTTTGTCCAAACGGTAAAAAATTAACAGCTGATTTTTAATGAATTGTTTTCAAATGGTTAAATTTTTTCTATTGGTTAGTTTATTTGTTATATATATTCAAATATTTCTTTTCATTAAATCCTTTTTACATTTTTAATCTCCTTAACCCTAACTCTAAATTCTGAATTCTTGAACATGAGAATTCTAAATAAAATTCAAATATACAAATATTTTTAAAACTGCTTCTTGTTAGAAGTGATTTTAAAAACTATTCAGATTTTTAGAGAACCTTCTAACAAGAAACTTGAGAATAAAATAGTTGAGAGAATTACGAGAATAGACGAATAAGATTTAGTGAATTGAGAGAATAATAAGGAAAAAAAATGAGTTGGTTATATATAGTAAATAAACTAATCGTTATAAAATAAATTTAGCCATTTGAAAAAAAATCGTTCGTTGGATTTTTAACTATTAAAAGAAGTTTCGTTGGACGAAAACCCAAATATTTTTTTTCTAAAATTGATTTATTTTCTTAAATTTGGAGAAAGAAAAACAATCTAATTTCTTAATTATTTTTAAACCAGCTTTTAAACTAATTTACCCTCAATAAAATGTAATCAAAATAAAATATTATTATAATTTGATATATTAATAAATTTAGGGATAATTCATATGTAATTTATGTGAATTAACGAATAATAACATTTTCATTCTCCAACTGTGCAAAAAGTCATTTTATCCTCAAAATAAAATTCCTGAAATCACAAAGTTTATCAAAATGGCTCAAAACGGACGGAAAACTTAACAGGCCGTTAACAATATGATGTTGTGTGTCAGGGTGTTAAAAATTTTATCACGTGATATTCCATGTCTGAAAATTAAAAAAAAAACAAGAAGAGAAAGAACAAAACAATTAGAAAACAAATTTTAAACCCTAAATCCCAAATTGTAAATATTTTAAGTAAAAAACATTAATATACTTTTATTATATTAAATATAATTTGTAAAATTTACATTATTTAGTTTAATAAATTTTTTTCTAGATTCTGAGTAATATTTAATTATTATTAAATTAGTAATCTATTATAAATATAAATATAATTAATATACTATTTTTTAATATGTGCTTAAAGCCTAGTATTTTAAGGTAAACTTCATCTGATGGCATGATGGTTAAGGGTGTTCACCGTCTTAGGTATGGCCTGAATTCGAGTCGCATTAATTGTGTTTGTTGTTCAGACTTTGTCCTGTTATTATAATTCACTAAAAAAAATCCGGTATTTTAAATGAACCTATTTACCTTGCTAATTTAAAACCCAATCTTATTAATTCCAATTCTATTTGATTTTGAAAATAATCCAAACCTTAAATAATGATCTCTAAATCATTAATAAATTCAAATGTTTTAAACTGTGATTCCATATTATTTTAATTTTTTCTCTTAATAGTTAGATTTGAATTTTTTCGGGAGGAAAAAGCTGAAAATTAAAAAAAAAATCTGATTTGTCATTCTTCTATTGAGAAAAAATAAGAATAACGGTGGAATCACAATTTCATTTCTCTTTCTTCAGAGAAGGGATTGTATTTACTCGCAAAATTATAGTATATATGTATGGATAGATATAAGAGATAAAAATTCTAAACCCAATGCACACGACAATGTGCTTTATTCATATCAGATATACTACAAAAACATGCATTGCACTTATTTTGTGTTTAGCATTTTAGGGTCTTACATTTTATATCTAAAACCATCTTCGAGATTGCATAAAAAAAATTTGAGAACCAACCCGATGCAAAAAATTACCAACCTAAAACTTAAAAGCATTACAAAAAGTATCAGACATGAAATCTCATGTGTTAAACTGTTTAACACCCTGGGATGCCACATCATACAGTTAACGCAAGGACGTAGTTAGGGGTTGGCAAGGCCTCGACCTCCTAAAATGAAAAAATTTTCATTTAAGCTCCTTAGAATTTTAAAAATTTTAAATTAGTAATAGTAAAATTGTACTTTGGCTCCCTTAAAAATGAAAAAAATTTAATTTTATCCATTAAAAATTATTAAAATATAGGATATTAAAATGATGAATTGCATTTTTATTGTTGTAAAAATTATAATTTAATTTCAACCCCTAAAAAAGTATTTTAGCTTCACCCCTGAGTTCGCGACCTATTAAGTTTTTATCTATTTTGGGCTATTTTGGCGAACATTGTGATATGAAAGTTACAAGTGACAAGATTTTATTTTGAGGGTTAAAATGATATATTTGCAAAATTGGAGGATGAAAAATGTGATTATACATTTTAACTTTTATTAACAATGTCGGAAGGATAGCCTGCCCTAAAAGGTATCATGTTTTAAGACCTAAGTTAAAAATAAATATTTTTGTTATTTTATATTAATAATAAAATCAATACTAATTAAATTAAAACTGATAAAATATTTTAACTAAGACAAAACAAGTTTCATTAAAATTTGTTGACCTAACAAACCTAACCCAAAATAAGGACCCAAAACGGATACGTACCCAATTTACAGTCATATCTACACGATTAAGTCGGCAATCTCTCCCTATAAATAAATCAACAAATTCCCCCAATTTCCCATCAAAATCCAATTATTTCAATAGTCTTCTCTTGATTCCAAATCTCTCCTAGAAGGTAATCTTCTCTTTGCAGCTTGGTTTTCTATTTCTGGTTTTGATTTTTGTTCTTGAATTTTCGTAAATTTTTATTCCGTGTAATTAGGGTAAGGTTTCATCGGTTCAATTGGATCTATTTTGATAAATATATTGACATCTATTAGTAAAGATCTTATCTTTTTTCAGAAATCAAGATCTGAAGTTCTATTTTGTTTTGTTCGGTTGATTAATTTGCCGACTTTGGTATTGTTGATTTTAGGGTTTCATGGGTTAATTGTGGTCTGGCTTAAGGATTTTTATTTACGTTATTTGAGTTTTTTTGATTTAGGGTCTGATTTGTTTAGTGCTTCATGGTTGGATAAACTGGCTTAAATTGAAAGTTATTCTTGATGTTATATGATTTGAAATAGCATTGATCAATAATATTGATTTGATTCCGCTTGATTGATCAATAATATTCTTGATTTTTTTAGCTTTTGATAATTGTTTGATCTATGCCTAGGGTTTCGTCTATGCAGATGAATAATTCTTGTTGGATGTTATCATTTATGGCTTGGGTCATCGATAATATTCTTGATTTTTTTTAGCTTTTGATAATATCTTCTATGTTTTTTAGTGCTTCATATTTGAACAATTCTTGTTGAATTCTTTTGGGAATTTTTCCCATAATTAGTTGTAAATTAATTCTGCTTTCTATCTATGTTTATTTACTTTATTTGATTTCTTTTATTTGTGGTCTGATTTAATAGTGCTTCATGGTTGAATAAACTGGCATGAATCCTAAGTTATTGATTGATCAATAATGTTCTTGATTTTTTTAACTTTTGATAATTGTTTGATCCATGGCTGGGGTTTTATCTATGCCAAATTAAAATCTTAGTAATTCTTGTTGGATTCTTTTGGGGTATAATTTTTTTAAATAAGTTCTGTTAGTTGTAAATTAATTGTTTCTTGTTGACAGCAGATGCAGATCTTTGTGAAAACCCTTACTGGTAAGACCATCACCCTTGAGGTAGAAAGTTCTGATACTATCGATAATGTCAAGGCTAAAATCCAAGACAAAGAAGGGATTCCTCCTGACCAACAAAGGCTTATCTTTGCCGGAAAACAACTTGAGGATGGCCGAACTCTTGCCGACTACAATATCCAAAAGGAGTCCACCCTCCACCTAGTGCTTCGTCTAAGGGGTGGCATGCAGATATTCGTGAAAACTCTTACTGGCAAGACCATCACCCTCGAGGTGGAAAGTTCTGATACAATTGATAATGTCAAGGCCAAGATCCAAGACAAGGAAGGGATCCCACCAGACCAACAGAGGCTTATCTTTGCCGGTAAACAGCTTGAAGATGGCCGAACTCTTGCGGATTACAACATCCAGAAAGAGTCTACCCTCCACCTTGTCCTTCGTCTTAGGGGTGGGATGCAGATCTTTGTAAAAACCCTTACTGGTAAGACCATCACCCTTGAGGTGGAGAGCTCCGATACTATCGATAATGTCAAGGCCAAGATCCAAGACAAGGAAGGGATTCCACCAGATCAGCAGAGGTTGATTTTTGCCGGAAAACAACTCGAAGATGGTAGGACACTTGCAGATTACAACATCCAGAAAGAGTCTACCCTCCACCTTGTCCTTCGTCTTAGGGGTGGGATGCAGATTTTTGTAAAAACCCTCACCGGAAAAACTATTACGTTGGAGGTGGAGAGTTCTGATACGATTGATAATGTTAAGGCCAAGATTCAGGATAAGGAAGGGATCCCACTGGACCAGCAGAGGTTGATTTTTGCTGGAAAGCAGCTTGAAGATGGCCGAACTCTTGCGGACTATAACATTCAGAAGGAATCGACCCTCCATTTGGTGTTACGTCTCCGTGGTGGCATGCAAATTTTTGTGAAGACTCTCACCGGAAAGACTATTACTTTGGAAGTTGAGAGTTCTGACACCATTGACAATGTAAAAGCTAAGATCCAGGACAAGGAAGGGATTCCACCAGATCAGCAGAGGTTGATTTTTGCTGGCAAACAGCTCGAAGATGGTAGGACACTTGCAGATTATAATATCCAGAAAGAGTCTACCCTTCACTTGGTGCTCCGACTGCGTGGTGGAATGCAGATTTTTGTGAAAACTTTGACTGGAAAAACTATCACATTGGAGGTGGAGAGCTCAGACACAATTGATAATGTGAAGGCCAAGATCCAAGATAAGGAGGGTATCCCACCTGACCAGCAGAGGTTGATTTTTGCTGGAAAGCAGCTCGAGGATGGGAGGACCCTTGCGGATTATAACATCCAAAAGGAATCGACCCTGCATTTGGTTTTGCGACTTCGAGGAGGGATGCAGATATTCGTGAAGACCTTGACCGGTAAAACCATCACCCTGGAGGTCGAGAGCTCGGACACCATTGACAATGTGAAAGCGAAAATTCAGGACAAGGAGGGGATTCCTCCAGACCAGCAGAGGTTGATTTTTGCTGGAAAGCAGCTCGAGGATGGGAGGACCCTTGCGGATTATAACATCCAAAAGGAATCGACCCTGCATTTGGTTTTGCGACTTCGAGGAGGGATGCAGATATTCGTGAAGACCTTGACCGGGAAAACAATCACCCTGGAGGTGGAGAGCTCAGACACGATCGACAATGTGAAAGCGAAAATTCAGGACAAGGAGGGGATTCCACCAGACCAGCAGAGGTTGATATTTGCTGGTAAGCAGTTAGAGGATGGTCGAACTCTAGCTGACTACAATATCCAGAAGGAGTCCACACTGCATCTTGTCCTTCGCCTCCGTGGTGGTTTCTAATTGGGTTTCTATTTTAGTTGATTTCGCAATTTTCTTTTCTATGAACTGCTTGTGTTTTAAAGTGGGTTTGTGGTTGTTCAAGGGAACTATGCTTTGCGGTGCTGAAATGGTCAGTGAACCACATGTTTAATTACTATATGAATAAAGTTTTATGTTTATAATTAACAGATTTGAAGCTCTTTGACTAAACAATAGGGAATGTATGTTATCTGTGATCATCGTATCATATTATTCAGGGGGCTAGGCTCTGGTTCGATTAACTTATTTGACTCCATTTTTATCTTATCAATTAAAATTTATGTTTATTTTGAGGTTATAAAATCTGATAATTTTTTTTATATATTAAATGAGCTGATTTGCTCCACAAATCAACTCCATTAGTATACTAATAATTACAGCTAGGGTAAATTAATATTTTAGAGCAATAAACTGAGACGACAAAAAGGGTAACAATTAACAGCTAATTTTTAATGAATTGTTTTCAAATGGTTAAATTTTTTCTATCGGTTAGTTTATTTGTTATATATATTCAAATAATTTTTTTTTTGCATTTAAATCCTTTTTACATTTTCAATCTCCTTAAACTTAACTCTTAACTCCAAATTCGAGATTTTTAGACTCGAGAATTTTGAATAAAATTTAGATATACCAATATTTTTGAAAATGCTTCTTATTCAAAGAGATTTTAAAAATTATTTAGGCTTTTAAGAGAATACTTCTAACAAGAAAATTGAGAATAAAATAATTAAGAGAATTGTGAAAATAGATAAATAAGATTGAGAGAATTGAAAGAATAAGATTTGAATGCTAAAGAATGAAAATGAATTTAGCCGTTTGAAAAAATTGTTCGGAATTATTAGTTTGAGTTTTTAACTATTTTTTAAATTTAAAAAAACTTAATTTCTTAATTATTTTTAAACCAGCTTTTTAACTAATTCACTCTTGATAAAACTGTAATCGAAATAAAATATTACTGTAATTTGATATATTAATAAATTTAGAGATAATTCCTATGTAATTTACGTGAATTAACGAATCACATTTTTATTCACCAACTGTGCAAAATGTCATTTTATCTCTCAAAATAAAATTCCTGAAATCACAAAGTTTATCAATATGGCTCAAAATGGACGGAAAACTTAACGGGCCGTTAACTATATGCGTGGCAGGGTGTTAAAAATTTTAACACGTGATATTCCGTGTTTGAAAATTTTTAAAATAAAAAAACAAGAAGAGAAAGAATAAAACAATTAGAAAACAAATTTTAAACCCTAAAATCACAAATCCCAAATTGTAAATATTTTAAGTAAAAAAATTAATATACTTTTATTATATTAAATATAATTTGTAAAATTTACATTAATTAGTTTAATATTTTTTTTTCTGGATTTTGAGTAATATTTAATTATTATTGTCGAAACCCTTTTTTATTTTGAAAACAATGGGGATCGACTTTTGAAAACAAAAATGCGGAGTCGCCACCAATCTCTTGATTTAGGTGTGATTGGACCACCTACTAAAACATTTTTATTCCATAAAAAATAAATTTGGTTTATGTAAAATAAAAAAAAGGGGTTCGGGAATCGGTTACTCATGAGGAAGGGTTAGCACCCTCGTTACGCCCAAAAATTGGTACCAAATTGATTTGATGTTGTCCTTATACCAAAAGGTTTTTTAAAGAAAAGATTTTCCAAAGTATGATTCTTTTTAAAATGTTTGAATAGCTCAAATTAGAGATCAAAATTCTCTCGTTTCAAAGATATGCAGTATCATACCCAGTACGATTGGATACGATCCTTTATACCTTTAAAAATACGATTGATTTTTGACATTTGAAAACTCGTACACTAAAATTATAAAAAGGTTATCCAAATATTTAGTTCACCGAAAAAATCATACCCAGCATGATTGAGCACGATTTTCCGAATTCTCAAATATTGGATATTGCCTTATTTCAAAATTGTAACGACCCGAATTTTACCGTTACCGAAAAAGTGTATTTTCGGGTCTCCGTTTCTGAAAAATGGATTCGTAAATATTTATTAAAATATTTACGAAGTCAATTGAGTGGTTAATTAGAGTTTAATTAAGTAAATTTAGTTTAATTAAGAGTAATTAGGAAAAATGACTAAATTGAATAAATGATGAAAGTTGAATTGTAGATTAAAAGAAAATGAAGAGGACCAAAATGGAAATTATGCCATTTGTCCTAAGTGAGGTGGCATAAACATAAAAATCTAAGATTTTATGTGTTAAAATATATATTATATTATTATTATATTATAGTATATTATATTATATATTATATTATATAAATAAGTAAAGAAACATAAGAAACAGAATGAAAGCAAACGAAACAGAGAAGAAACAGGTGAGAAAGAAAGAAAGAAAAAGAAAAAGGAAAATTTGGGTTTCAAGGCTCAAAGTTTAATTTGGTAAGTCAATTAAGTCATTTCTTCTTAAATTTTGATGTTTTAGAAGCTTTGGAACAAGACTTTGATGAAATTAAGTTGATATTTTGAGAGTTTATAGATTTTCAAGTATAGTTCATGTTGAATAAAATAGTGAATTAAGGGTTTAATTGAGTAAATTTCAAGCTAGAATTGATAATAGGATCAAATTGTAAAGTAAGTTATAAGTTTTATGTTGTAGGGACTAAATTGATGAAATTTTGAAATTAGGAAAGTATGCTGGAAATTTAATATTTAAATGAGAGTATGGATGAAATTTGAATAGAAATAAAGTATGAATTAAGATAGAAAAGTAAGTGAATTTAGTTAGAATTAAATTGAAATTAAAGTAAATCAACGTTTTGTACTAAGACTATTTTAGACAGCAGCAGTAGTCTAAGTTTGAAAAATCACCAAAATTGTATAAATTGAATTAGAGGATGAATAAAATATGAAATTAAATATTATTGAGTCTAGTTTCTTATAGAAAAACGATAAGCAATTGAATTGTAAATTATGAGATATAATGAATTTTGTGAGACAAGGTCAGAATGAATTTGGGTTCCCTGTTCTGACTTTGGAAAATCACCAAAATTGAATAAAAATAATTAGAGGTTAAAGTTATATGTTTAGAATCCCTAATGAGTCTATTTTCATTAGAAATCAACGAGAATGTTATCCGAGTTCTGTACTGTGAGATAATTAATTTTTAGTGAAGAAGGGATGAAACTGTCAGACAGCAGAATAGGGGTGAATTTAAAGAATAAACTGTACTTAATGGCTAAACCAAAAATTCTGAAAATTTTATTGTAAGAAGATTTGTGAGTCTAGTTTCAGGAAAAATTAGCGGATCTTAATTTAGAATTCTATAACTCAAGATATGAATTAGTAATGTATTAATGATTATGAATTGTATTAATTTCGTAGTCAATGTGGTACCAGAAATCTCGGCTAAGAAAGGACAAGACAAAGTCAACGGGAGTTAGCTCGAAAATTATGGTTTGTATTTCTATAATCCGAACCTAATACTTAATTGTTGAATTTATTTCTTAATATGTATATTAAGTGTTTTGAAGTAAGAATTATTGTGTTTTGCAAATGAAATGGATTGATATAGTATGTGATGAATTTATTGAATTTATATTGATTGAATTGGCGTATATATATAGATATATATATTGAATATTGAATATATATTGATTATTTGAATTGAATTGAAATATAAATTGTTTGAAAATTTTAAATATGAGATTTGTGATATTTGGATATTTGTTCTTGAAAAGTGAATTAAATTGTATTGAATTATGAATTTATGTGATTAATTAAAATGTGTATTGATTGAAAAAAATTGAAAGTGAATTGAATACCCTATTAACAGTATCGGGCTGAGTCGGATATAGTTGGCATGCCATAGGATTGGAAGTGTTCAGAGATTCTTCGACCTCGAGTCGATGAGACACTGGGTGTCACCATGTTTCTTCGGATAGATTCGATGAGGTACTGGGTACCAACTTTACTTCGGCTAGGCCGATGAGACACTGGGTGTCAAATATTGCTTGAACTATCCGATGAGGCCTTGGGTGCCATATTGGTGTGTTTGGTTGGATCCGTGTATCCGCCAAGGTCCGAGTCTTGTTAATAGGGGTAAATAAGTGAAAAGATAAGTCGAGTGAATTTGATTGATTGAGCTATTGGAATGAAATGAGAAATTGAATTGAGAATTGAAATTAAGATATGAGATTGAAAACATGAACCAAAAGGTTCATGAAATGAGTGAAGTTCAAATGGATGATGATTGATGTTAGAATGAATTAAAATGGTATATTGTTAAGAAGTAAAGTGTGAAAACAAGTGAATTGTGAATATATTGTATAGAATTTATACGGTAAGTAAATGAAAAGAATTGAACAAATATGTTATTGTGTTTGTTATATGACTTGTATAGAATTTATATGGTAAGTAATTGAAATTTTATCTATAAAACAAATAAATGAATACTTATAATTGTTATTGTGATTTTAAGTTTAATTGTTATATTATTAAGTGTTCGGATTATGGAAATACCACTGAGTATACCATACTCAGCGTACGGTTTGTTTCCGTGCGCAGGTTTAGTAAAGATAGAACGTTGAATCAGCATCCCAGTTCGATCCCGAATTCATTAAGGTAAAGTGTGTTAATTATTGGTAACGGCATGTACCTAGGATGTTTTATGAGAGTCATTTAGGTTGTAGATGTACTCATGAAATGAGTAAATTATGGTTGGCAACGGTATGTAGTATGAATTTTGAAATTTACTAAAAATTCGTTGTGATTCTAAATTAGTCCCGAATTAAATTTACTGTTCATATTGGACCGCGAGGGCCCATTAAAGGGACGACATCTTAAAATTAGGATGTGTGTAAATATTTATTTTAATTAATGACCGAAATTGGACTGTACTGACTGGTAATGTCTCGTAACCCTGTTCCGATGACGGTATAGGGTTAGGGGGCGTTACATTTAGTGGTATCAGAGCTATTCAGGTTTAGCCGATTCTCGGACTAAATCGAACTCAGAATTGAGTCTAGGGGTACATGCCATAATTGAGTCGAAATTGAGTCGGGATCGGATGCTGATATATTTGTTTTGTATTGTTTTATGGTGAAAATGTTAGACAAAAATATCGATGGTATTGATTATGAAATGTGTACTAGAGACGAATAGTCTCGTGAATTAGATGAAAACTGAATCAACAACACTGGGTATAAACTCAATGGGTAATTAATTACTGAATGATGACTGATGAAATAATAGAAAAAAAAAAGGATACATAATTATTTAGAATTATAACTGATGTTTTTCAGTGAATAGAAGAAATTGTATTTGTTATGATATCTACCCCTCCTGTTTCTCAATCGGTTCCCGAAGTGCTTCAAGGTATAGAGCTTGTCTGAACGGGTAAGTTATCTGCTGTTAATGATCTGGACATGTATATATATATGGTGTGGATGAATTGAGAATTACAGTTGAGAATGATCTTGAAAGAAACTGAAACCTGGTTAGAGAATATTATCGGGATTGTAAATGAATTGTTCGATCACCGATTAAATGTTAGAAGGGTATGATATTTACGTTAAAAGATTCAGCTTACGGTGGTAGAAAACATTGATTATGTTGTGATTAAGAAAGGGTTATTTGAAAGTTTTCGAGATGAGTTCGAAAGAAATATATATATATATCGATCGAGATTTCTTGATCGAAACGTCTGAAATTCTTGAAGCTTAAACAGGATCATATAACGCAAGCGTGTATGAAGGAATTTGTTTGATTAAATAAATATATCAGAGGATATATTCCGATAGAAACTGTATGATACAAATGGTTTGAAGATGGTTTAAATGAAGACAGAAGCTGAAGAATATAGAATAAGGAATGGAATATGTGTTAGACATGATTCTCCTGATTATTATCTTAGTGATTGCTTGAAGAAAATTGAAAAAAAAAACATTATTCAGAGTTCAAGACCGAGTAATGTAGTTAACAGAGGTAGGTTACCCTGTAATCTCAAAAATACGAGTGAAAGCCGAAGTGTGACAAATGACTTCACTGTAAAATCTGGAGAATGAACATCAGCCAGGGTATATATTAATTATATATGAGAAGATTTATCTCTACCGGATGTCATTACAGGTACTTTCTTCTTTATCGACACTAATATGATTATTTTAAATTGATATTGGTTTGACTATTCCTATGATAACATAAGTTCAGTATCTATTAAAGATTTGCTGTTGGGTTTGCGAAATTTTTGGGTTGAAGCATTAAATTTTTCAGATTAGTATTTATGGGTGATAAGATCTGCGAGGAACTGCTTGATAATGATACTCTTGTTTTTCGAGCGATTTGATGTTCTTACTGCTTGATATAATCTCAATAATGGAATGGTTAATTCTGCATGATATGGTGGTAAATTATACTGTGAAGTATAATATGTTGCAAGATCAAGATGATGAAATGTTTTGTTGAATCGAGAGAAGATTGAGCTAATTGTCTATTGTGATATTGAACATGCCAACATAGATATATGCGGAAAAGGGTCATGGTATTTACCTTGTTTATGTATTGAATATTAAAATATTTAAGTTAAGGTTTAAATCGGTGGCAATAGTGCAAGAGAATTCTAATGTGTTTCGGAAGAGTTACCGAACTCTGTTGATTGAAGAAGTTGAATGTGCTATAGATTTTGTAACTGAAATGATAGTGAAAAATATATTTGAAATCGAGGTTTTCTAAAACTAGTCGGTTATTATAGAAAGATGTGGAATTGGAATGATCGATAGACGTTAGCAAGGTTACGATTAGTTGAAAGCTCGATTAATCAAGCACTAGTTACGTTCGATCTGAAATCCGATAAAGAAACTTGTGGTTTACAGGGATAGCAGTGTTTTGATGTAAAAAAAAAAGAAAAAAAAGAAAGTGAAGTAATGGTTTATGTTACGAAATGTTAGAATCACATGGGAAGAATTATTTGATACCTGATTCGAAGTGGTAGTTATTGTTCTTGCATTAAAAGATCAAGATATGATAATTAATTATCATCCAAAAAGACAATGAATGTATGTATATTCAAGTTGAAAGCTTTGTTTTGTGTTATGAGCTATGAACATCTGACTGTTATCATTTGAAGATGGTTCAATTTTGGTAGAGATAAAAAATTTAAACCGACTTCTTTACGATGATCTGCGAAGCTCGAAAATGTGGTAATGAGTTATCGATTAAATGGATATAGTATCTGATTTACGATTAAACATTTCAGATTGGATATGATGGTTGTTTGCTATTTAGAAATAAAAGCTGAACAGAGATTCGAACTTATACGGAGAATTTGCATGAAATTATAGTAGTACTATGTCTATGCATTTTGGAAGAATAAGATGTACAGTGATTTGAGGAAGATGTGTTGAAGATCGGAAAGAAAAGTAGTACTTTGAAATTGTATATAAATGTTTATATCGATCTGAGATATCTTGAGCTATTACGACTAGAAAGGATATCAGAATGGAAATGGGATATAATTTCTATGGGTTTGAATTGGAATTATCTCGATCTTTGAAAAAGAAAGACGGTATTTGAGTAATCATCGAAGGTATGGTGAAGCTTGTATATTCTATTCTAGTATGAATAAGTTTCTTACTCAATAATTGTTTGAAATCTAGGTTTCTGAGATTATCAGATTACATGGTATGGTGGTTTCTATTATTTCTGATTGAGATACGTGGTTTATACTCTGATTATAGAACAAGTACAAGAAGTTCTGGGTGTGTAATAATAGTTTTCAACACTGTATGAAGTTCTGAATAATGATTGATGTAAAACTGCATGGGATTTGATTAAATACAGTGAGAAAAAGAATATGCAGAGTTGTTTAATTCGTGAAATTGAAGAAAAGTGGAAGTGATTTGAGATAGATTGAAAGTAATTTTGACAGATAAGAATCATATGTGGACTTGAAACGTTGGGATATTGAGTATTTAATTAGTGATATGATATTTCTTAAAGATCCACCTTGGAAGAAAATTTTAAAGATCAGGTTGAAAAAGAAATTGAGTTCTTGTTCTGTTGGACTATGTGAAGTTGTAGAAAAGTCAAATTGGTAAAATATTGCTTGGTTTTGCTTCTAAAGTTACAGAAAGTTTATGATAATTTTTCATGATTTGAAGCTCAGAAGATTATAGAGATCAAATCTCTTGCATGTTATACCGACAAAGGATATTGAGATTTGATGCAATCTATAGTATGAAAAAGAGCCGGTTGAGATACTAGCCCGAGCGGTAATGTCATAATATTGAAGAAGCAATATGGGAACCGAGAGGAACAATGAGATCTTTGTACTTATACCGCACCTCTCTCGAGTAAATTTCGAGGACGAAATTATAAAAGGGGAGAATTGTAACGACCGAATTTTACCGTTACGAAAAAGTGTATTTTCGGTCTCCGTTTCTGAAAAATGGATTAAGTAAATATTTATTAAAAATATTTACGAAGTCAATTGAGTGGTTAATTAGAGTTTAATTAAGTAAATTTAGTTTAATTAAGAGTAATTAGGAAAAATGACTAAATTGAATAAATGATGAAAGTTGAATTGTAGATTAAAAGAAAATGAAGAGGACCAAAATGGAAATTATGCCATTTGTCCTAAGTGAGGCGGCATAAACATAAAAATCTAAGATTTTTATGTGTTAAAATATATATTATATTATTATTATATTATAGTATATTATATTATATATTATATTATATAAATAAGTAAAGAAACATAAGAAACAGAATGAAAGCAAACGAAACAGAGAAGAAACAGGTGAGAAAGAAAGAAAGAAAAAGAAAAAGGAAAATTTGGGTTTCAAGGCTCAAAGTTTAATTTGGTAAGTCAATTAAGTCATTTCTTCTTAAATTTTGATGTTTTAGAAGCTTTGGAACAAGACTTTGATGAAATTAAGTTGATATTTTGAGAGTTTATAGATTTTCAAGTATAGTTCATGTTGAATAAAATAGTGAATTAAGGGTTTAATTGAGTAAATTTCAAGCTAGAATTGATAATAGGATCAAATTGTAAAGTAAGTTATAAGTTTTATGTTGTAGGGACTAAATTGATGAAATTTTGAAATTAGGAAAGTATGCTGGAAATTTAATATTTAAATGAGAGTATGGATGAAATTTGAATAGAAATAAAGTATGAATTAAGATAGAAAAGTAAGTGAATTTAGTTAGAATTAAATTGAAATTAAAGTAAATCAACGTTTTGTACTAAGACTATTTTAGACAGCAGCAGTAGTCTAAGTTTGAAAAATCACCAAAAATTGTATAAATTGAATTAGAGGATGAATAAAATATGAAATTAAATATTATTGAGTCTAGTTTCTTATAGAAAAAACGATAAGCAATTGAATTGTAAATTATGAGATATAATGAATTTTGTGAGACAAGGTCAGAATGAATTTGGGTTCCCCTGTTCTGACTTTGGAAAATCACCAAAAATTGAATAAAAATAATTAGAGGGTTAAAGTTATATGTTTAGAATCCCTAATGAGTCTATTTTCATTAGAAATCAACGAGAATGTTATCCGAGTTCTGTACTGTGAGATAATTAATTTTTAGTGAAGAAGGGATGAAACTGTCAGACAGCAGAATAGGGGTGAATTTAAAGAATAAACTGTACTTAATGGCTAAACCAAAAATTCTGAAAATTTTATTGTAAGAAGATTTGTGAGTCTAGTTTCAGGAAAAATTAGCGGATCTTAATTTAGAATTCTATAACTCAAGATATGAATTAGTAATGTATTAATGATTATGAATTGTATTAATTTCGTAGTCAATGTGGTACCAGAAATCTCGGCTAAGAAAGGACAAGACAAAGTCAACGGAGTTAGCTCGAAAATTATGGTTTGTATTTCTATAATCCGAACCTAATACTTAATTGTTGAATTTATTTCTTAATATGTATATTAAGTGTTTTGAAGTAAGAATTATTGTGTTTTGCAAATGAAATGGATTGATATAGTATGTGATGAATTTATTGAATTTATATTGATTGAATTGGCGTATATATATAGATATATATATTGAATATTGAATATATATTGATTATTTGAATTGAATTGAAATATAAATTGTTTGAAAATTTTAAATATGAGATTTGTGATATTTGGATATTTGTTACTGAAAAGTGAATTAAATTGTATTGAATTATGAATTTATGTGATTAATTAAAATGTGTATTGATTGAAAAAAAATTGAAAGTGAATTGAATACCCTATTAACAGTATCGGGCTGAGTCGGATATAGTTGGCATGCCATAGGATTGGAAGTGTTCAGAGATTCTTCAACCTCGAGTCGATGAGACACTGGGTGTCACTATGTTTCTTCGGATAGATTCGATGAGGTACTGGGTACCAACTTTACTTCGGCTAGGCCGATGAGACACTGGTGTCAAATATTGCTTCGAACTATCCGATGAGGCCTTTGGGTGCCATATTGGTGTGTTTGGTTGGATCCGTGTATCCGCCAAGGTCCGAGTCTTGTTAATAGGGGTAAATAAGTGAAAAGATAAGTCGAGTGAATTTGATTGATTGAGCTATTGGAATGAAATGAGAAATTGAATTGAGAATTGAAATTAAGATATGAGATTGAAAACATGAACCAAAAGGTTCATGAAATGAGTGAAGTTCAAATGGATGATGATTGATGTTAGAATGAATTAAAATGGTATATTGTTAAGAAGTAAAGTGTGAAAACAAGTGAATTGTGAATATATTGTATAGAATTTATACGGTAAGTAAATGAAAAGAATTGAACAAATATGTTTTGTGTTTGTTATATGACTTGTATAGAATTTATATGGTAAGTAATTGAAATTTTATCTATAAAACAAATAAATGAATACTTATAATTGTTATTGTGATTTTAAGTTTAATTGTTATATTATTAAGTGTTCAGATTATGGAAATACCACTTGAGTATACCATACTCAACGTGCGGTTTGTTTCGTCTTGCAGTTTAGTAAAGATAGAACGTTGAATCAGCATCCCAGTTCGATCCCGAATTCATTAAGGTAAAGTGTGTTAATTATTGGTAACGGCATGTACCTAGGATGTTTTATGAGAGTCATTTAGGTTGTAGATGTACTCATGAAATGAGTAAATTATGGTTAACAGCGGTATGTAGTATGAATTTTGAAATTTACTAAAATTCGTTGTGATTCTAAATTAGTCCCGAATTGAATTTACTGTTCATATTGGACCGCGAGGGCCCATTAAAGGGACGACATCTTAAAATTAGGATGTGTGTAAATATTTATTTTAATTAATGACCGAAATTGGACTGTACTGACTGGTAATGTCTCGTAACCCTGTTCCGATGACGGTATAGGGTTAGGGGGCGTTACAAAAATTTTTGAATAATAATAAAAATTAGAAATTCACTCAAAACGCCTTTATTTGTTTTAAAATAGATGGAATACTTAATGCATTGTGTCAAAAAAATTATATAGAAAAGGATTAATGAGCATGAAATAATATAGTACAATAAACCACAATTAATAAATCCAACAGTTATGTACAACTGTTCTAAGTAAAATGTAACCCAATTCTTAATCATGGATGGAGAACAATTGATACAATGGATAAAACAATGACTAAGTAAAAATGGCACAATATAAAACAATTCACAAAACATTTACAAAATAAAATGAAAATTTGAAGTCAAAGTGGTGAGACAATTCTAAAATAGTGATGAACGAATAAACACATAATATATATGATATATAAATTGATGAATTGATGAATTTGAAATTACTCAAGAAGGAAAAAAACTAGATATATATATATATATGTAATCATTAAAATAAGCTATAGAATGAAGATGTTAGAATTAAGTGACCCAAATTTTTATTTAAATAAAATACGATGGAAAATAAAATAAAAGTAAAATCCATATAGAACTAGACTTCTTTTATTTTATTTTAGAATAAGGTTTTTAAACCTTATTAAACTCCATCTATTTTATATTGATTAGGATAAGGTGTTTCAATCCTACTAGAATATGGCTTTGCAAGCCTATAAATAGACACAGTCTATTCCTCTTGTTTTTGAGTAAAATTTTTCGACATAGTGAATTTTCTTCTCCTCTGCCCGTGGTTTTTTTCCCGAAAGGGTTTCCACGTAAAATTTGTGTGTTCTTTATTTTATTTATTTTATTCTATTTTATTTTTTTTTTCACAAAGTGGTATCAGAGCTTCCGGGTTATTCATCTCGATCACGGTAATGGCGTCTTTAAAGTATGAAATTCATTGTTGGATCGCAACACATTTGCGTTGTGGCAAATTAAGATGCAAGCGATTCTTGCACGATGGATCTAGAGGATGCCCTGCTAGGATAGATAAGATGCCTTCGACATTAACAGATGAAGAGAAGAAGCGTAAGGATCGAAAGGCATTAACACAATTACATCGCATTTGTCCAACGAAATTTTGCGGGATGTGATGAAAGAGAAAACCGCCATTGTATTATGGAAGAGGCTAGAACAAATATGTATGTCGAAAACTCTAACAAGCATGTTGCATATGAAGCGGCGTCTTTATGCTCATCGTTTGGAGGAAGGTGCGTCGACACGAACACTTAACAGTGTTTAAAGAAATTCTCTCAAACTTGGAGGCCATGGAGGTTCAGTATGATAAGGAAGATCTAGGATTGATTCTACTTTGTTCGTTGCCCCCGTCTTATTCAACCTTTAGAGACACGATTTTATATAGCCGCGAGTCTCTCACAGTTGATGAGGTTTATGATTCTTTAACCTCGTATGATAAGATGAAGAATCTTGTGGTTAAACCCAACTCTCAGGGAGAGGGTCTCATTGTTCGTGGGAGACAAGACCGGAATGTTGATGATGATCGTGGTAGAACACAGGAACGGAATCCTCGTGGTAAATCTAAGGGTAGATCAAGTCTTCAAACAGAGGTAAAACTTGCAACTTCGCAAGAAGAAAGGGCACATTAAATCTGAGTGCTATAAGCTACAAAATAAGATTAAAAGGAGGTGCGAATCAAAAGGAAAACAGACCGAAAAATTCGGTGAAGTCGATGTTGTAGAAGACTACAGCGATGGTGAACTTCTAGTCGCTTCATCAATGATTCTAAAGTGGCGAGTGGATACTTGATTCAGCTGCACCTTCCACATGAGTCCCAATCGGGATTGGTTTACAACTTATGAAACAAAGATGTCAAGGTGTTGTTTTGATGGGAAATAATGCTTCATGTAAAATCGCAGTGTTGGAACAATTAAAGTTAAGATGTTTGATGGAGTTGTCGAACACTTAGTGACGTGCGGCATGTTCGAATTGAAAAGAAATTTAATTTCGTTGAGTACTCTTGATTCAAAAGTGCAGATATACAATGAAAGTGGGGTTTTAAAGATTTCAAAGGGTCCTTGTTGTGATGAAAGGGCAAAGAAAGATTGCCAAGTTATATGTTTTGAGGGGTTCTCTTATTCTCGGTGATGCAATTGTCGCTTCCTCTTCCTTGTCGGATGATGATATTACTAAACTTTGGCATATCGCCTAGGGCATATGAGTGAGAATGGCATGGCGAAATTAAGCAAAGAGGACTTCTTAATGGGCAAGGAATTTGCAAACTGAATTTCTGTGAGCACTGTGTTTTGGGAAGCAAAAGAGAGTTCGATTCACTAGAGGAATCCATAACACGAAGGAAACGTTGGAGTATATCCATTCGATCTGTGGGGCCGTCCGAGTGCCTTCGAGAGGTGGAGCTAATTATATGCTAACCTTTATTGATGATTTTTCCGAAAAGTTTGGGCGTTCTTCCCAAGCGAAAAGCGATGTGTTTTCCGCATTTAAGTCTTGGAAAATTATGATTGAAAACAGACGGAAAAGCAGATAAAATACCTCCGCATGCACAATGGCTTAGAGTTACGCTCGATGAGTTTAATAGATTGTGCAAGTCGGAAGGATCATGAGACACTTGACGATTCGTCATACTCCACAAAAAAGCGGCGTTGCGAGCGAATGAACGAGCGATCATGGAGAAGGTTCGATGTATGTTGTCAAATGCCAACTTACCAAAGTTATTTTGGGCGAAGCGACCTCTCTGCATGTTTTTGATCAACCGATCTCCATCCGTTGCCATTGAGAAAAGACTCCACAAGAGGTATGGTCCGTAATCCCGCTAATTATTCGATTTAAAGATTTTTGGGTGTCCTGCGTATGCTCATGTTGATAATGGAAAATTGGAACCGAGATCCATTAAATGCGTTTTTCTTGGTTATAAAGTGGTGTAAAAGGCTATAAGTTATGGTGTCCTGAAAATAGAAAAGTTGTGATTAGTAGAGATGTTGTTTTTGATGAAACCGCTATGCTACCTAACTTATCTCTTAAAGACTCTTCCAATAAAGAAAACCAAAAGCGGTGGAGCATCGATTAATACGAATCAACTCCTCAAGCCGATAAAAATTGAGAATAGAGTTGCTTCTTCACCGCAATACTCTATCGCCAAAAACAGGACAAGAAGAGAAATTAAACCTCTAAAGAAGTATGCCGAGGTTGATCTAGTTGCTTATGCTTTAAATGTGGTGAAGATATAGATGCGAATCAAGAGCCATTTAATTATTCTAAGGCGATTAGTGTGAAGACTCGAAAAAGTGGATGTTTGCTATGCAAGAGGAGATGGAATCACTCCACAAAAAGCGAACATGGGATCTTGTAAAACTTCCTAAAGGTAAAAAGGTCATTCGTTGTAAATGGGTGTTTAAAAGAAAGAAGGGACTCAGGAGTTGAAGAACCCGGATATAAAGCAAGGCTTGTTGCAAAGGGTTACTGATCAAATTCCGGAGTGGACTTCACAGATGTGTTCTCTCCAGGTTGTTAAGCATAGTTCGATTCGAGCTTTGCTTGGTATTGTGGCCATGCATGATTTGGAGCTTGAGCAGTTAGATGTAAAACTGCATTTTGCATGGAGAACTTGAGGAAGATATTTACATGCAACAACCGAGGGTTTTATAGTCTCGAAAAAGAGGACTATGTTTGCTTGTGAAAAAGTCCCTTTACGGTTTGAAACAGATCACCAAGACAATGGGTACAAGAGGTTTGATTCCTTTATGACTTCTCATGATTTCAAAAGAAGTAGTTTTGACAGTTGTGTCTACTTTAAGAAAAAGTTGATGGTTCTTTTGTGTATCTACTTCTTTATGTTGATGACATGTTGATAGCGACAAAAGATAAAGAGAGATAAGAAAGGTTAAAGCCCAACTAAGTGAAGAATTTGAGATGAAAGATTTAGGACCAGCAAAGAAGATACTTGGTATGGAGATTCTCGGAGATAGAAAAGCAAGTAAATTGTACCTAAGTCGGAAGGGTACATTGAGAAAGTTCTTTGCAAGTTCAATATGCGAGTGCTAAGCTCGTTAGTACTCCTTTAGCGACCCATTTCAGACTTTCATCGGCCTTATCTCCTCAATCGATAATGAGATTGAGTACATGTCACATGTTCCATACTCTAGTGCGAGAGGATCTCTCATGTATGCTATGGTTTGTTCACGTCCGATTTATCATATGCGATCGGTCGCGATTAGCGAGATACATGGCGAATCTCGGTAAAGAACACCGGAAAGCGATTCGATGGATTTTAAGATACTTACGAGGCACTACTAATGTTTGCTTACAGTTTGGAAGAACTAAAGATGGAGTTATAGGGTATGTTGATGCTGATTTTGCTGGAGACCTTGATAGAAGAAGATCTCTCACGAGTTACGTCTTTACAATCGGAGGTTGTGCAATTAGTTGGAAAGCCACTTTGCAAACTACATCGCTTTGTCTACCAATGAAGCTGAGTACATGGCGATTCTCGAGGCTTGTAAAGAAGCTATTTGGTTGAAGGGACTATTTAGTGAACTCAATGAAGACCTTCAAATCAAGACATGATTTTGTGACGGTCAGTGCCATCTTTCTTACAAAAGATCAAATGTTTCATGAGAGAACAAAACACATTGATATTCGGTATCATTTTGTTCGTGATATTATTGCTCGTGGTGATATTGTTGTGAGCAAAATTAGCACTCATGAAAATCCTGCAGATATGATGACTAAGTCACTTCCTATAACCAAGTTTGAGCATTGCTTAGACTTGGTTGGTGTTCATTGTTGAAGTTAAACCCTTAAGGGGTTTTTGGAAGAGGTGAAGAACTTGTTTATTGAAAGTTCGCGATGAAGAACTTGTTCATTGAGAATTTGTGTCAAGGTGGAGATTGTTAGAATTAAGTGACCCAAATTCTTATTTAAATAAAATACGATGGAAAATAAAATAAAAGTAAAATCCATATAGAACTAGACTTCTTTTATTTTATTTTAGAATAAGGTTTTAAACCTTATTAAACTCCATCTATTTTATATTGATTAGGATAAGGTGTTTCAATCCTACTAGAATATGGCTTTGCAAGCCTATAAATAGACACAGATCTATTCCTCTTGTTTTTGAGTAAAATTTTTCGACATAGTGAATTTTCTTCTCCTCTGCCGTGGTTTTTTCCGAAAGGGTTTCCACGTAAAATTTGTGTGTTCTTTATTTTATTTATTTTATTCTATTTTATTTTTTTTTCACGAAGATTTTTAGATCAAATAATATACCAAGTGCTAAAACATTTGTTAAAATACATGCAACAAAGGAAAATTTAAATAATATATAAAATATGAAAGGAGAACTAGAATTCATAATAAAATATAATTTTAGGAAATACATAATAATAGATTTACAAAACACATATGTACCTAAATAGACCTAGAATTAATTATTTGTAAAATTAGCACGAAATTTATAATGCATATTAGCTTAAGTTAATTTTATCATGAATTATATGTAATGCAAAAAAATGTAATTATATATACAAAGAAAAACTATATGTATGGAATACGTGAATTTAATAATGTATATAGGTCAAACATACGTATCAATATATGTACATGCATATATAATAACAATTTAAAAGATATATGAGATATGTAAGATTTTCCATAAACAACAAAGATATATAATAAAATATAGGAATAAATTTAAAAGATATTATATGTATAAATAACATAAAATTGATAATGTATATAGAATAAAATTAACTTTATCATGAAACATATATATAATAATATATAAGAACATTTATACAAAATATTATATAGAATATTGAAATAATATGATGTAAACAAACTTTACAATAATGATATAAACAAATAAAGTAAAATTATCAAAGTAGCTAGAAATATAAAATAAAATAATCAAGAATTAAAAATGCATGTTAAGTGGATTTTTAGAATAATAATGAATTATATAAAAATAAAGAAACTCAATTAAAATAAAGTTAAAATGAGAGGGATAATTAATAAATTAAACCAGTGAAATCGTAAATGGCTAAAGTGCAACACACGCCAATGTCCAGGGATCAAAAGTGAAAATATTCCAGATCCCAAAACATGGCGTGTAAGCGCGGACTAAATTGCAAAGACACGCAAACTCTATGACAAATTTGAAACGAAATGAAATGGAAATAAGAATTAATTTAAAGATATGCGCGAAGATGAAGGACTAGTCGCGAATTTGACCATTCGAGGTAAAAGGTCGCGGATCCAGGCCATGAAAAGGGTCGGCGCACGGATCTTCTCCCTCCTGACGACACCGTTTCATGTTCTGCACAAAACAAAGTAAAAAAAAAACCTAAAACTAATAAAAGCAAATCAAAATAAAACCAAAACCTAAGGCCTTATTCATTCGGCCGGATTAAAACTTCACAACTGTCCCTTCGTCTACATATTCGACGGACGACGTCAAACGAGGGCTTAATCTGGTCCTAACTGGCCGCAAATTCGCAAATTTTTCTCAGCTTTAACTTCAATCCTCATCTAGGCTTCGATTACCACGAAGCAAACAAGGATTTCGAAGCTTCAAAAAAAGGATAAGTCTCTTCCCTTTACTCACTTTTTTATATTTGGTTTCATATGCAGTAGAAAAGCTTTAAGAAACAGGAGATGAATCGAAAAGAAAATAAAATCACCTTGTGAAAAACTGCTCTCGAGATGATTTCTTATTCAAATTCTTTTTTTTTGTATAGATTTGTATCCGTAATTTTTCTGTGCTCCCTTTTACATTCGATTTCACAAGCTTTTATAGTCGAATAAAAAGAATAATAATCATTAAAAATACAAAAAATTTCCCTTAGATCTATTTGCTGTCAATCTGTTGTGAGTTGTTTTCTGTTATTTTCTTCTCGCAGGTGTGTATGGCGCGGTGTTGCTGACATGGCGAGGCTATTCGTGAGGCATGACGCGAAGTCTTCCAGAAGCCTCACTGTTTGGGACTGCTGATGGTGTTTGCGGTGCATGGGAACGGTGGCTTAGGCTTAGTTTGGCAATGCTTTTGAGAAGTGCTTTTGAGAAGTGCTATGGAAAAGTGCTTTTGAGAAGTGCTTTTGAGAAGTGTTTTTGAGAAGTACTTTTGAAAATTTTAAGTGTTTGGTATTGCTGTCAAAAAGTGCTTTTGAGAAGTAAAATGTCTATTTTAGACATGATATTATAAAGTAACAAATATGTATTTATATAATTTTTAAATTAGTTAATATTATGATATTTTAGCAATAATATAAAAATAATTTATTATAACTCATTGTTAATATTTTAATATATAATATTAATTTTAAATATTTCTAAGTAATTAATATTAATTATTTATTAAATTTAATTAGAATATATAAACTATATTTAAACATTTAAATATAATAATTAAATATTTGTAATTAGATATTGACACAATTGTATTATTTTTAAAATTATTTTTATTTTTAATTAATGCTTTTAACACATTTGTAAAACTCATATTAGATAACATAGAAAATATAAACCTAACAAATTAAAATATTACATATATTTAGATTAAAGTTTCAAAAAGGGATAATATTTATATACCAAATATAAATACTAAAAATTTTACAATAGCATTTAGAATTTAAAGTGAATTCATTAAACTAGAAGTTATAGCATCTCTTGTTAATTCCATTTCAAAACCACTTGAATTGTTTGATTCACCGTCATCATCACCATCATCATCACCATCATCGTCGTCGTCGTCGTCATCATCACTTTCTCGACCATGCACAATTTCTAAATCAATATTATTCTCATATGCCCAGTTAATATCTTCGTATTCCATAAAATCTGCATCATTTCGGCCGGCATGTTTTCGGATAAAATTGTGTATCATCATTGCAGCAACAACGATCATCGTTTGCTTTTCAAAACTATAACTTGGCATATCTCTTAAAATGGCCCATTTTTTTTTCAAAACACCAAAAGTTCGTTCAATCACACTACGTAATGATGAATGTGAATGATTGAATACCTCTTCTTTACCAGATACCGGTCTACCTCTACGAAAGTCAGGTAAATGATACCGCTGACCTCTATATGGTCCAAGATAACCTTTCATTTGAGGATATCCAGAATCAACAAGATAATATTTTCCTACATGTCATAATATAACAAACAATTAATTCAAGAATTTTTTTATAAAAATTATCAATTAAAGAACTTATACTTTATTTTTTAAAAAATCACATATAAATAAAATATCTAACCATTTGGTGGGTGCGGAAATTTGTATTTTGGATCTCAAATTGCATCAAGAAATATTCTAGTGTCATGTGCCGATCCTTCCCATCCAGCCATGACAAAGGTGAAACACATATTAAAATCACATACTGCCATGACATTTTGAGTAGGGATACATTTCCTTCCAATATAGGGAATTTGTTCATTTGGTGGAAGAATAGCGGCAATATGAGTACCATCAATTGCACCTATGCAATCCTGAACAAATAATCATATTAGTCTCGTGCATATTTTAAGTCGACCAAAAATATTAAAAATATAATAAGATAAAATTAAATTTTAACCTTAAAATGCGGCATATATCTAGAATCATTACGTATTTGTTCGGGTATTGAGCTAAAAAAAGGATCTTCGGGTGCAATTAGATCAGTGGCCATCCTTGAAACTTTTTCAAGCACAATTGCAAAGTACTGACTTATTGTTGATCTAGACCTTTGAAATCTTTCTCGATATTGGGAAACTTTTGCACCGGTACCCAAAATGTATAAAAAAATTCCCAATATTTCACTAGAAGATATGTTTCTTGAAGTTCGCAAGTTGTATCTTGTCTCCAAAACTCTCAACAAACTTGTGAATACCATTTTAGACATCCTAAAATTAATCATATAACGTGACTCGTGACCGTCAAGGATCTCTCGAATCCATGTTTCACCTGACTGTTTTGAATTCATGCATGGCTGCTTTAATATATACTTCTCGTAATATAATTGTACGGAAGAAGATGCAACAACAAATAATCGATTAAAACATTCCATGCGTTGTAAAATCTCTTTCTTTTCCTTTTCATCATCACAGTCATCACTGTTGTAATTCTCAACTATACTCATCACCTGCCAAAAAATTTGAACATCCAAAATCATATATAAACAACTATTGATAAAACTAATTTAGTATAAATAAGTAGAACATAAATTCAATAACCAAAGACCAAACATAAACAACTATTAATAAAAGTAGATTACACATAGATAAGTAGAACATAAATTCAATATCCAAAAACCAAACATAAATAACTATTGATAAAACTAGTTTAGGATTTTTGTTTAGTCACATAATAGATATCTCCTAACCCTAGAAGATTAGAAAATTTTCAGCTATCCTCCATTTCCGTCTTAAGCCACAAAGCTCTAATCTTGGGATTAATTGATAAAAACATAATTCGCTTGTCCTTATTGAGCAATAATCTAAGTGCGAAAAAGTATAGCGAACTAGCTTCGAACTTCTTCCGACATCTTTGTCGAGCACTTTGACTGCTTGTGGAATACCATATGGATCCATAACATGAGTCAAACTAGATGTGGCTTGACTCATATTGTCAGCTGCATCGTATAATTTTTCTATTTGACTAGACAATCTTGCAGCCCCTCCAATTTGCTTTGAGGATTTCTTTCTTCTAGTTTTAAAATGTGAACTTGATATCTCAGGGTTTTTCCTTTTTTGACCGTTTCCATCAATTTGAACATCATTTGAAATGTGAACATCATTTGAAATGTGAACATCATTTAAAATGCGAACATCATTTCTCACATTTTTTTCTTCATTCTCTTCAGGTATTTCATTGTTAACAACTTCAAAAATATCACTACGGAGTGTACCAGAAGAAGGTGCCCATGCTTTATCACCTGTTGCAACTATCCCCATAAACATTTGGTCTAACTTCCCTTCGAATTCAGGATCAATGCCCGATGTTCTAAATTTTTGAGCTTCAGGCACAACCTACATATCAAAAGATAGTTTAATAACAGTAATTATCAATAAACTCATAAATAAGAAAAAAACAAAAATATAGGGAATTATTAATGTACCTTTAGCCTACTCTCCCACCAATCATCCGATGCATCAACGGTTCTTTTTATAGGATTCCACCCTAGACCAGTATCTTCGCCTTTAAGTTTCTTCCAAGCTTACCATTCTTTTTTTAAGGCATCCCACCTATTTTTAAGTTGTCTTTGTGAAAAACCCTTGCCTGTTTCTTTCTCAAAGTTAGTCATTATTTTCAACCATCCATCTTTTGTGAAATGAGTACCAGGCCTATTGCCTTTCAATATCTCTTTAATACAAATATCACAAAATATTTCTGTCAATCTCTTATCCCACATTGCTTTCACTTTTTCACCACTAACTTCAATCGCCGACGTACTCATCTATTGTGTATATGAACAAATTCGTTTCAGCCAGTAAAGCAATTAAGAAAATCAAATGTCACAAAAGTATATTTTTTTAGATGTGTATCGAAATCAAGATAGGATCCTAAGCTTTTTTTTTCTCAATCAAAATCAACTTTCTAAGACCGGAATAATAACCATGAAAAAGAACACAACTAATAATAACATCAAACACAATTAAACCATGCAGCTTCAATGGCAAAACAAGCATACTAATAAAACATAAAGAGGCTGTTTAACGCTGAAATTATTAATGATTAATAAAATAACCTGAAATATTTTGCATTGGTTAAAAGTGCTTATAGAATTAATTTCTTTACGTTGGAGTAGAAATATGGAGAAGATAGCAATAAGCAATGAGCCATGTTGAGAATTTTCTCGACAATTGGTATCGAAATAATTAACATAGATAAAATAGTTTTAGGTGATAAATCAAAGTTAGCTTTAGCAGCAAACTTAATTAGCTCATTCATATCAAACATAATTCTTCTAATTTTAGATTCTTGATTAAATTATTCTTGACAATCTAATAATTGTACAAATTTATCTACATCCTCTATCTTTTATCTGTATGAACTTCTCTGTCATTCTATACTATAAATATATAATATCACTATCTGTAAATTCTTCCTTTAAATATTTCATTATTAATATTTATCTCATTAATCCTATCTTTTTCCCTACAATATTTAGCTATATCCTATTTTTCCACAACTAAAACATTTACATTCTTTTATAGATTTTTTATCATTATCTATATTATTTTGAGAAAGTATTTTTCCTCATATATTTCTCTCTTTTAGAATTTCTTCTTTTATTTCTCTTAAAATCTTTGTATCTATATTTCTTATAAGGATATTTTTACTTCTTTTAATATTATCTATTTTGTTAATATCTGAATAATCTTCCGACTCATAATTTATATTATTTATTATGTCTTTCCTATTACATCCTAGTTTAGGTGCTTTAAGATCTAGGCATACATCTTTAATAAATTTTAGATTAATTTTTGCTCTATCTTTGTTAGATTCAAGACATTGTCTTCTATTTGACTACAGCTAATATGGTGGCCTATTGTTTTGCAACATTCTGCTATTTTTTGTTGGGCTGAAGCAACACTAACCTTTTGACTTTCCTTCTTTCTATAAATAAACCAAATTTCAACAATCTTACCCAAACTTGAACGAAAAATTATCAACAAAACTAACCCATCACTGGAAGCAAAATCTTTATAAAGATAAAAGGCATAGACATAGTTCTTTCAATCTACAAACAACTAAAACAGTTTAATAAAAAAAAAGAAGACCCCAAAAAGAACCCTTTTTCAGAAATAAATAATATGAAGCATACTTAACAACAAAATTCAACAGGAAAAAAGAGAGCAAGATTTTGCTATAACGATCAATCGATTGGAATCAAATATATGGGAAAACAAGATCAAAAGTACCAGATTTGTGGGCGATTTGAGCTTAAGAGAGTGAGTGCAAGAAAGATTTGTGAGCTTTCAATAAAGCAGAGAGTGAGTGAGCGAAGCCCCAAACTGAGAGAAGAAGAGAAGAAGATGAGAACGAAAAAATTAAAGAGAAGAATGATAAGGAAAAGAAAAAACTCATCGGTGGTGGAGAAGAGGATCAAACCAGAGAAGAAAATATTGTTGAAAATTAAAATGGAGGAACAAAACACTTCTGCAAGAATTACAGCAGATGAGACATGTTTTGGTTATGATTTTGCTTTTTTTACTTAAAATGGAGGAAATAGGTTCTGCAAGAAATCTTTTAAAGCAGCAGGTGAAGATGAGAAGAACAAACCAGAGAACAAATCAGACAAGAAAAAAGGAAAATAATATCCTCTAACGTCTAGAAAAAGCAGAGGTTAAAATAGTAAAATACTGCCAAGAAGTACTTTTGGCTGATAAAAGCCAAAAATTTCTCCTTTTCATCTGTGCAAAAGTCCTTTTTTTAAGTTGAAAAAAGTGGTACAGATGAAGGTTGTTCTTTATTACTTTTAACAAAAAAATCACTTTTTTGCCAAAAGCCCATCAGGCAAGTAGTGCCGAACGGGGCCTTAGTGGCCTAGGGTTTCCACTTTCTGAAAAGAGTCAATGGACTAAGTTTTGGGTTAGGTTATTGGGCTATGTAATGGGCTAGGATTAGGTTTTAATGTTTTGGGTTTTAGGCTTGGTCTGCTATTGGGTCCTGGATCGTTTAAAGGGACTTAGATTATTTATTTGGTTTTATTTTGTATGGGTTAGTAAAGATTGTAAGCGGACTGTTTTTAGACTATTTAATTTAAAATATTTTTTTTGTTTTTTTACATTTTGTTTTATTGCTTCTGATGGGCCCGGGCAAATTGGGCCGCTTACAATTATTATTAAATTAGTAATTTATTATAAATATAAATATAAATTATATTTAATATAATTAATATGCTATTTTTTAATACGTGCTTAAAGTCTAGTATTTTAAGGTAAACTCCATGTGATGGCTTGATAGTTAAGGGTGTTCACCGTCTTAGGTATGGCTTAAATTCAAGTTGCACTAATTGCGTTTGTTGTTCAGACTTTGTCCTGTTATTATAATTCACTAAAAAAATCTCGTATTTTAAATGAACCTATCTACCTTGCTAATTTAAAACCCAATCTTATTAATTCCAATTCTATTTGATTTTGAAAATAATTCAAACCTTAAATAATGATCTCTAAATCATTAATAAATTCAAATGTTTTAAACTGTGATTCCATATAATTTTAATTTTTCTCTTAATAGTTGGATTTGAATTTTTCCGGGAGGAAAAAGCTGAAAATTAAAAAGAAAAATCTGATTTATCATTCTTCTATTAAAAAAATAAAGATAACGGTGGAATCACAATTTCATTTCTCTTTCTTCAGTATATATATACGGATAGATATAAGAGATAAAAATTTTAAACCCAATGCACACGACAATGTGCTTTATTCATATCAGATATACTACAAAAACATGCATTGCACTTATTTTGTGTTTAGCATTTTAGGGACTTACATTTTATATAAAAAACCATCTTCGAGATTGCATAAAAAAATTTTGAGAACCAACCCGATACAAAAAAATTACCAACCTAAAACTTAAAAGCATTACAAAAAGTATCAGGCATGAAATCTCACGTGTTAAACTTTTTAACACCTTGGCGTGCCACATCATACAGTTAACGCAGGAGCGTAGCTAGGGGTTGGCAGAGCCTCGACCCCCTAAAATGAAAAAAAAATTCATTTAGGAGCTCTTTAGACTTTTCAAAAAAAATTTAAATTAGTATCAGTAAAATTGCACTTTGGCTCCCTTAAAAATGATAAAAATTTGATTTAATCTTTTAAAAATTATAAAGATATAGGCTATTAAAATGGTGAATTGCATTTTTACTGTTGTAAAAGTTACAATTTAATTTCAACCCCTAAAGGTTTTTTTTGGCTTCACCTCTGAGTTGACGACCTATTAAGTTTTTCATCTATTTTGGGCTATTTTGATGAACATTGTGATTTGAAGGTTAAAACTGACAAGATTTTATTTTGAGGGTTAAAATGATATTTTTGCAAATTAGAAGAAAAATGTGATTATGCATTTTAACTTTTATTAACAATGTCGGAAGGATAGCCTGCCCTAAAAGCTATCATGTTTTAAGACCTAAAGCTAAGTTAAAAATAGATATTTTTGTTGTTTTTCCCACTGGTCTGAACCATGCTAATATTTCTCAACTAATCTAAAATGCAGAGTATGAAAGAAATTAAGGGGCAGTTTAGATGTGTGGTTGTGTGTGGTGTAGTACGGTATGTTTAGTTTATTTTTTCTCTCACGCTATAATATCTATTTAATCATACTGCCACATTTGTTTTTACACTAACTGTAGGTAAACACATTACCCATCCTAACTAAGTCTAAATCAAAATTAAAAACTTTGATTTAAACAAGTTAATCATAGATCTAAAACTTTTTAAAAATATACGAAATTTTTATTTTCGATTTCAATCATAAATGATTAAAATATAACGATAAATACATGTGACATTTTTTTCTTGTATAGCATGCTTATCTCATACATATACATGAATACATTTTCGTCAATTTCAATTTCATCATATACTATATGTGCACAAAATAAACTGACCCTGATGAGCCAAAAGTTTCTATGATTCTATTTTAAGAAAATGACAAACTACATAAATAGTTATCAAACTATAAAAATTTATTATAGATATTTAAAATAAAAGTTAATAATTTAAGCACCCACGTACGTTATATAGTACGGTCATTTTAGTCACTTCTACTAAAATTACAAATAGTAAACCCACGAACAGTTAAAAATCAAGATAATAATAAATTTAGCTTACAATTTTATTTATCACATCAACTTATTTGTCATTTTAAAAATTAACTCTCAAAATTTACAAATAATCTTAATTTAATTCTAAATCTAAAAATTCAAGTAAATATATAGAAGTACATAAATAATTTAAAAATGATATAATAATATATTTTGAAATATATAAAACAAGAAAAATGATTGGTGATAAGAAACAATAATATATAAATTTAAATATATATATACATAAATAGATAAATATTTTAAAAATATAATAATAAATGTTTATGGATAAGGCGGGTCGGATTTGTGTTGAATTTATACAAAGTATTTAAATTAAAATTTCAAGTTTAAGTATGATTCGATTAAAAATTAAGTTTATTTTTTGTTCAAATTAATTTTATTTAAAATTAATTTTATAAAAATTAATACATTAAAATGAAAATAATTTTTAACATATTAAAATTCATTAAAATATTATTTTTATTAAAAAACACTATCAAATATAATTAATTTAATATAAATATAAATATATAATTAATAATTAATATATAATTAATATTTAAAACTCAATCTTATTAATTCCTATTGGATTTTAAAAATAGCCCGAATCAGTAACCTTTATAAGGTAGATAAGTTTGAATAGAGAGTACATTTACTTGCCGTGCCGTTAGTAGATGAGATGAAATTAGTAGATGAGATAAAATTAACAATACTGTAATATGAAACAAAAAATAATACTCAAATCTAATCGTGAACTAAAATTTGTTGTAATTTGTTGAGAATTAGGCATAGATTAATATGATATAAATGGTTTAAACTAAAATTTTCCCATTTCTTCATATGTAGTCGCAAAACTATAATTATAGTATAATATGGATAGATATAAGAGTTAAAAATACTAAACGCAATGCACACGATAATGTGCTTTATTCATATCAGATATACTACAAAAACCTCAACCGGTGAACAACTAAACAACATGCATTGCATGCATTACACTTATTTTGCGTTTAGCATTTTTGGGTCTTAGATTTTATATCTAAAGCCATCTTCAACTATGCATATCACATCTCCTAGAATCTAAACGACACCTATTCAGTGCCGTCTCTGCCGCTTCACACATATCTTCAGCCTCTCGACTCTCCCACCGTACTCCCTGCAGCTTCAGCTGTTGTCCTAACGCCTGTTTCAAGCCTTGGCACCGGCAATCCTGCCTTAGGTTCTGGAGCTCGTAGCAGCACGAGTTGAGGTAGTGGGTGCCGTATCCGCTGTGGCTGCGGCCGGCCTGTTCGTTCATGTACCACTGACAGTTTGGGAGGTAGCCTTGCTGCCATATCTGGTCTTGACACGACCGCCGGTCGTGTCGGTACCAGTTTTCTTCGTCGCCGTCCGTGGTCCGGTAGATGGAGGCGTTGACGAGGAAGAAAGCGAGAGCGAAAGTGGCTACGAGGAGAGCGAACTTTGCCATGGTACGTTTTTTTATATATATAACTGGATTGATTGATATATGTGATGGGAAGAAAATGGGGGTGGCGGATGAAAGGATATTTATAATAGATTTAGGCCTTTGCATGGCGAGTACGTGTAATGTAGGGTTTCAAGTTTCAACACGTAGGTTTTTTTGCATGCAGATGGTGGTGAGAAATTAGATTTGTTTTTGTAAGTTTATACAACTAAAACCTAGGAAGAGATGCATAAATAAATCACTTATCAAAGATGCATCAACTTAAACATATTACTGAAATTTACGTTTGACGACAAGCACTGATCTACCAAAAAACAATTACCAAAAGTGTCAAGAGACCTACTGCATGATGCACAAAAGACCAAATCTCAAATGATTTATTCTCCTCCTCCTCATCTTAAATATATTATCATCACTATAATATATAAGAAAAGAAAGTTAATTATAAGTTTAAAGTATAACTATCAATATTATTTTTATTTAACATAAATTTAATTCGAGATTAATTGAATTTAACTCAAATAATTTAAATTAGACCAAATTTTGAATTTAAACATAAAAAAAAGTTCTTTTTACTTCAAAAATTGCTTATTATAATCAATAAGTAGTTAAGTGAAATGGTAAGGTACATTATACTATAAAAAAGAACATATGTTTAAAAAACAATATTTATTAAAAAAGATAACCTTAAACTCTAAACATGTACCATAAAACGAATACGCGTATGGAAACAAAATATAAAAAGCCAAATGGTGGGTATCAACGAGAATGACTATCACATGGTGCTACTTCAGGTGTCGTACAGGGTGCCAATTGTATGTTGTAAGTCTTAAACTTTTACCTTCTTCTGTTTTTTCTCTTTTGCTCTTAATTTTAAATATTAAAATTTTAACATATTTTAATCACTAAATTATTCATATAACATTATAAATACTAAAAACATTATCACACGTTATGTGTGTGAAAATCATGTATTTATCATATGTATATGCATATAGAAATTATGTATTTAAAATATAGAGGTATGTGTAAAAATAACATAAAGAAATTATAAAAGTAATGGTTTGGAACTAATTAATAGTAAAACATGGAATATTTATGATATTAAAATGAAAAATATATACAGAAAGTTTTAAGAATACTAAATGAATATAGTTGTTTATTATTGTTTTGTCATCAATTTTAAGTTGTTGTCGAGTTAACTTGTGCTTAAAAAACATGGTTTCATTTTTCTTTATCAAAAATTATCAAGTTAGTGAAAAAAAATTAATATTAAAATTCTATTTTAAAAAAGATTAAATATTGAGTTCACTGTGACACCAATACAATTTGATGAGAAAAATATTTTACGTTAAATTTTTATTAAAGCTTACTTAAAAATTATTATTTGTGTAGTGGTAAATTTTTTTTATAAATCCATTAAACATAGATCAATCCCTAGATATATTAATATTAGTTCTCTAAAAAAGCTATATAAAATGATGAAAAGATAAAAAATCATCAAAATAACAATAGAATCATTTAATAAAAGGGGATATTAGTCGTTTCCTAACCAAGTTGATACCTAATTAACATGTGACATCAACTCAATCAGGGGTTTTATTAATAGTAGATATATATACATTAATTATTTTATGATTTGGTTGTTGTGCACTTTCTTTTATTGAATTAGAAGTGTTGTGTTGAAGTGAAAACGCATTTAATTAGACTTCTTAATGTTATAATATATATGTCTATAAGTTTATGGACTGCGTTGAGGCAAGATGTGAAGGTTGGAGCTAAGTGACATTTGGCAATGCTTACTGCAAGTTGTCATTGAGGCAGTTTATTATTTGTCTTATTTGATTTGACAATTTAAAGAAAAAATTTTGCACCTGTTAATGTGATGTTATATTAAATATACTATGGTCTATCTATAAAAACCAATTTTTAGTTTTTGAAGATTGAATTGGATATGAGTGAATCAATTCAACCCTTGGAATGTGAAGATTCGATCAAGACTGTGTTGCTGGTTTTGGAGAGCATATCTTCGATTGATTGTGCTTTGAATTGTAATATTGTAATTGCTATTTTCAAGGAGTTATTGTGTATTCACTTAGATTCTATGTCAGCAAATATTAATATATGCTTAGAGGCTTGTCTAGGTTTTAGAGGTGAGCTTATCGAGAGCACTTTAATCTATTTATTAAGGAACTATTTTTAAGAGAGAGTGCAAACTGAATTGGAAACATTGTTGATTGTTTGCTGCCCAAGTTCTCAGGGGAAGAATTTAGAGGTGAGTGTTCTAGTTTTTAGGTACCTATACTTGCGGAGTGATAAAGTGTGAATCACTTATTCGAAGAAAACCAGTTAGAAAATTGTAAAGAGGAGAGGAAGAAGAGCCGAATGGAGGTGTTTTAGGATCAAAACAACACCAGCGAAGGGCGAATCACGATGCTAGATAAGAGAGGAAAAGTAGGTTTTCTTAGAGATGTGAAGAGGCAAATATTGGTACAAAAGAGATTCTTTTTAAAGTGGTAGAGAAGAGATTGGGCTTCTTCAGTGATTTTAGCGATTTTTTTGAGAAATAAAATGAATTACTTATAAAAATTAATAGGTCTAGCTACAAGTCACATTTTTTCACCATGCATTTATAGACAGGTTGTGTTGTCCGTTGGTATAAGGTTAGCTTATACTAACAGGTTATTGATATCCGTCATAAGTTTATTTTACGAATTTGAGCCGTCAGTATAGGTTCTATCCGTAAAATGACAATTTTTGTTGTACTAAAATATCATAATATTATATTAGTTCATCATTTAATTAAAATAATCTTAAGCAAACTACACTCAAGGTCACTTTAAAATAGTGTCGTTTCTATTTTGGTCATTTTATTTTTTTTATCAATTTTGTCACTTGAATTAATATAATTGTTTGAATTGGTCACTATCACTAAAAATTTTATTAATCCACTAATAGATTGTTGATATGATAGATTAGCCAATTGAATGACAAGACACTTTTTTTTCACTTTTAACTAAAGTTTAACAATCTCTCTCTAATTATTTCAAAATACTTTTTTTCTTCTTTCTCTTCTCTCTGTACCTCAGAAAACTAGAACCACAGTTGAGAAACAGTCATCCTTTGAGAAAAGCTAAGATACTTAAAGAGTGGCAATTTATGGTTGTTATTGTGGTCGCTTCGGCATTGATCATGATAATGATAATCAGCAATCAATATCAATGACAAACAAAACTAAAGCCACAAGGTAATGACCATATGTCATGTTACAACCCATGACACTACATTTTCATGCAACTATCTTTATCCTTTGACAATAAAATGACTAACCAAGATTATTTATGGATTCATCACTAAAAAGATAAGCAAGTCAGTTTTAGACAACAGATACATGTATGGCATACAAAAATTAACACTTATTGCATATGGGAAAGAAGTGCTAAATTATACATGTCCACGAACTTCAACATTTTCTTTTGGTATTAGCCAAATTAGAAGTATCTGAATAGGTGAAGAGTTACACCAACACTTTCTTGAAAGGCATGCCACTCATGTCTCCCTGTAGTTGAAACACATCTTTACTCCCTATTGCATTTTCAAACCTGGAAAAGGGAAAATGGAAATCTCAAATGGCTATCTTCTGTCATTTCAAATGTTCCCATCCAAAATCTAGTTTTCCTGCACAAACGAAACGCTTAAGTTAGTACCCATGAGGAATAGAAAACCCATGCCGGAAGAGCTGTAACGTTCACGGTTCACGAAACTCAAGTTAGCGAATGTTGGAAACTCAAAGAACCCCAATTTCGGAAACTCAAGTTAACTATTAACTATCCTGTGAGGAAGGAAGTCCCATTGAGAAATGGTGGGGTTTGGGCTTTTCATTGTCTTCATTCAATTGGCTAATGTGTCATGGTTGCAATTTATTAGTGTGGTTTAACGAAATTTTTTACAAAAAAATTCTCTAAAAGTTGTTACTTTTATATACATTGATAAAAAAATAAGGTTACCAAGGTTAATGTCAGGTAATAAACGTATGTGCCGCAGCTGCTCGATGAGCCAATTTATCAGGCTTCGATGTATACCCCATTCAACAAACACAATGAAAGATGCCTATAAGAAATGAGAAATATACAACTGCAACAACTCTAACGTTCAATGGACCGATTTCCTCATACCTAGCGTTTCCTCCCTTTTCTATCTTTAGTAATGATGGTAGCCTTAATAATTCTCAAATTATCTAGCTTGACCAAAACATACGGTAGTACTAAAAGAGGAAAATGCCTTCGACTGCCAGCCAGAAGTGTGACCCCCGTTATTAATGGTGAAGTAACTCCTCTTGTTACTATTGTCGCCACTCCAAAGACTTTGGATATATTGCTAGTGAGAATAGTCACTCCAATTAACACTAGAGGAGCTTGAAATGACTGAAACCCAACAAGGGAAGTTCTGTCCGGTATGGATTCAATTGGATTTGAGTTTTCTAAAAATCAAACCTTATTTCTAAGATAGGTGTGATAAGTCACGGAAATTTGAAGCTCATGATAATTAATCCATTGAATCATTGTATAAGGATTAACCTATTCATTTCCAAAGCAAATCTCATTCTAGTGCTTCCGTATTTGCCTTAGTATTATAACACATCATTCCCAAGGAGATAGATAAGTTGAACTATCGGTCTCTTCTATCCACTGAGTTACCCAAATGCCAACACTAGGGTTTCTTTATGTGTACCGCAAACTAGGCATTCAACCATACACTTGTTATATTCTTTTTCCATAGTTCTGCTCATATAAAAAGAGCAATATTTCAGAATTTCCATAAGACCTTTATGATGTAGCTCGACCAACACACATGCATGTCGATTGTTAAAAAAATACACACTTAATAGATCATAGTTCCACAAAATCTCGTCATTCTAACATAGAACCTGGTTAAAATACCAAGTAAAAATCATGCCTCGCCATTAGGAATTATAATTGTACATGCACAAATGCCATTTTATACCCTCGACCACTTTTAAGAAGCAATATTAAACTAAATCTTAAATTACCGAGACTCCTATAGTCCTTTGCTATCCTAAAACCCAAAAGGGATTTTTTATGAGCCAATCCTTTAATTCTCTAAAGTAGCAAACCATGATTCATAATGAGGGCCACTAGTTTTGAGCCTATCAAATTTAGTAAAAGACCCAATATGCAACTATGCTTCTTATAACTGCTTGAGTAGAGTAAAAAGACCAAAATTGAAGCCCATGGAAATAAGAAAATCATTCTCCTAAACCCATTTCACCCACCATGGATAATCTAACCTGAGAAACATCTGATTCTCCACCCGCACCCAACCCTCAATTTCATCTTCTTGTTACATTTAAATGGGAAAAAACCCTTAAAGGAAAGCCATTAGGATTGAGGAGCTTACTGAAAATTAAGAATGCAACGAATTCAAGGCTAGAAATGAAGGAAAAAGTGATGAGCAATCAAAAAGCTCCTAAAAAGCGTCGTAAATTATCTTAAACTTCTAAACGTTGTGGCCTTTCCAACCATCAATCTTCAACCCAACCAAAACCCTCCATTAGCATTAGTTCTTACTATAGGCTCTTTTGTTAGCCTGTAAGAACTTTCTTAGTAACCCCAACCTAGGGATCGCATCCTTTCGAAGCTCCATGCATTCTGCTCCTTTTGCCCGTTTATGCTGCCCTTATTCTACTTACCTCCTTCAGATTGACAGACTAGCATTACAGGGAGGATTTAGCTTTAACCAACTGCATGACGCCCGTGCTCATGGTTGAATCCTTTAGGACATGGCTCAAACCCAAATCACTTATGGTTATGTCTCTTGTCTTTTTTTCATTCCAAAGATTTTCTGGCGTGCAACAGAAAAGTCTTCACTAGAGAGTCACTTTTCAATTCATTGTTGGGCTCAAGATATCTTCCTTGTGACTGCTGCTTTGGAAGGCTCCCTACTTTGACCGCCCTTGGCCCCTTTAGCTCTCGGCTCTTGGTTTTGTGTTTTGCACTGAGGAGCTATTTTGTTTCTTGCTTTCTTAGAGAGGGGACTTGCCCTGGGGCGTAGGTAGGGGTAAAATGGAAAATTTTCCCTTTAAATTAATAAAGATAATATTATATTTTACCCACTTAAAAATATAGAATTTTAATTTAAAATTATAAAAATATAAGCTAATAAAATAATAAAATTATATTTTTACTATTATAAAAATTATAATTTAATTTTGACTCCTTAAATTAATTTTTTGGCTTTGCCCTTACTCTTTTGGTCCATTCGTTATGAATTTTACATTGTTTACCCGCAAAAAGAAAATCAAGATCAATGCACTATTTGGGGTTTTGACAATTATTTTCACACTATGACTTGAACTTTTTCATCCAATATGATATCAAAACTTTACAATCTTAACTATTTTTTCAAGTTAATCTCTGAACTTGACAATTGTTCTCCCATTAAGTCTTAAACTTTTTTGGCCCAAATTAGTCCCTGAATTTTCCATGAAAAAATGTTAGACCGAAAAGAAGTTTAGGCCCCCAGTGTGATAACAACTGGTAAGTTCAGAAATTAACTTGGAAAATGAAAAAAATTCAGATCCTAATACGAGAACAATTACCTCATGGACTAACTTGAACAAAAAAAAAGGTTTAAGACCCAATTTAACAACAATTACCAAATTCAGACCAAAAAATGCATTAACCCTAAAAATAATTTTAACCCATTTGAATGACCGTACACGTTACCATCCAAGTTGATATCAGCTAAAATAAAGGAGCTTACGCGCTAATTAACTCACTCGCTTTCGGTGCCCAACCATATCCGAAAACCTAAAGATTCTCTCTCCCAAACCAAACCTTCAAATTTCAGCAAGAGAGAGAGAGAGAACTTACATAGCTCAGACTTCGATCATCAATTTAGGGTTTCTTAATTCGATTCCGCGATTACCCGATACCCCAATTTTACAGATCAGGTATGTTTTAACCTTTTCTTTTGTTCTTTTTTTTTTAAATATTAAAAAATTGCAATTGGTTACTTCGATTGTTTAAATCATCTTCGGTTCTTGTTTTTGTTGGATTGGTTTTTAATTTTGTTTCATGTTGATCTTTAGTATAATTTGGAAATTTTGTAGTTAGCTAAAGTTTTTTGGCTTCTTCGAAACTATTATTACTATTCATGGTGTTAGCTTTAGGGTATAATTTATTTAATCTATGTATATATATTTCCTTAACGAAAAACAAATTTTAGAACTTTTTTTGGTTTTTTTTAAATTTTAATTTATAATCTTTATTTGAATCTCGTCTTCTTGTTTTAAAAATTATTCCTTTTAGCATGGGTGTCCTTAAATTCTTTTAGGATAAAACTGCAGATATCCATTAGATCTGTATAATGAGTGCCTTTTCTTGAAAACGCAGCAACGAGTTCATAGCTATGCATTAAAGTGAAAATCTATGTGTGGTTCTATGTTACTTTATCCTTGTTTAGGCACCCTTTGATGAAATTCTTTTTCTGAAGAAGAAAAAATTGAATGGTGAACTAAGGGCCAAATAGCAAAAAGGCGAAAAGGGTTAGGGGTTATCAGACAGAACCTTTCCTTTTTTATCGATATCTGTTTTCTCTGTCATAAAATGTTTATTTTAGAGATAATGAGAACGAAGAAGAAACCTGTATTTGATCCACTGAAAGGAAATTACTGATGAATATTCGGCCTTGCAATGTAGGTCTGAGTGTTCTAGTTGTTCGGCTGTTTCTATCCGCTAAGTTTCATGTCTGATCTTGACATCCAGATTCCTACTGCCTTTGGTACTCGTTTCTCCCTCATATTTATCTCTTATCTCCTTGTATTAACTTGCCTTTAGCATGGAAATTCAAACTTATCATCAACTGTATGCTGCTAGATCCGTTTGCTGATGCAAATGCTGAAGACGCTGGTGCTGGTGCCAAGGAATACGTTCACATTCGTATTCAGCAGCGGAACGGTAGGAAAAGCCTGACCACTGTTCAGGGATTGAAGAAAGAATTTAGCTATAACAAAATTCTCAAGGACCTCAAGAAAGAATTTTGTTGCAATGGCACCGTTGTCCAGGACCCAGAATTAGGAAAGGTTTGTGTTTAACCTCCTAAGAAAGCGACCTCAGCCGCCTTTGTCTTCCCTCTCCGTTGTTAATTTTATTATCTACTTGGTTTATTTGTAGGTTATTCAACTTCAAGGAGATCAGAGGAAGAACGTCTCCACTTTCCTTGTTCAGGTAATTGCCATTATGCTTCGGTTTAAATCTTCTTAGAACTGCCTAGAAGATTCGACGTAGTTGTTTGAGTTCTTAGCAACCAATCTCTTTCGTTTTATGGACAGGCTGGTATTGTGAAGAAGGATAGCATCAAAATCCACGGTTTTTAAGTCTCGGCTACGAGAGTTTCCAGGAGACTTAAAAGGTCTATCATCTTCTAAGCCGGAAGAGCTACCCGATGAAGTATTAGTTATTTAGGTGGTGTCATATTATCTATAATGTTAGTCTGATACTCTGATATATTGCATCCTATGTTTCTTGTGCTGTCAACTCTTTAAGCTATATGTGATGTTGAATGACAATGATAACCGTTGCATATTATACATAAATAGTTGTCAAAGTCTTGAGATCGAATCAGTGTTAGTTTTTTCTTTTTCTTTGAAGATTTTCTCCTGTTGGATATTGGATGACAGGTATGGATTATATGGTAATCTAACAGTTTAGACTTTTGAATTTGATTTTAGAATACAAAAAGAAAGATGAATGTTATCTACCCTACCATATAATGTTGGGTTTCAGTTTTGACCATTGTTACAGTCAATTCAAATGGATGCTATCTTCAACTATTTTGCTTAACATATTGAGCAAAAGTTTCTCTCGTATCTGGTGTGTAATTCTTCTATATTTAGTCTTTTAGCCAGAATAATAATAAGTTACATATTTGATCCCTCTACTATGTTTATATATGGGATTTAGTTTTATATATTAATTTGATATAATTTAATCAAATAGTTCGATTTTAACACACAAGAAAATTAACCTTAGCATTTTAACTTAAATAATGGAGAGTGTCAACTATTTAGATTAATTAATGATATAAAAATACATGAATTAAATTATGTCAAATTAAAGTAAAGTATAGACAGGAAGTTTTAAATTTAAACATAGTAGTAGAATCATAGTTAAAATTTGATTTAAAACAATTTATGCATAACATACGCATTTGTTATTTAAAATTTTTTAACAGTGTTAATAATTGTACTTATATTTTTAAATCTGAAAACTAGAGATTGAATTCTTGAAAATAAGTATAAGGACCAAATTTCAAATGTATTCCACAAATTCTAACTTTTAAATTTGTATTCCACAAATTGACCCTAAAAAATAAGAAATTCAATGCGAATCATACTAACGTTTGGATTAAAATCAAATTTTGATACAAATACTGGGTATAGATACAAAGAGTGTTACTCACAAACTTAAGTGCAAGTGCACGGTTTAATTATTGAAGAAAGAGAGGGAAAAAAAACACTTGTACTCGTTAAGAAATAATATTCTTAACAGTATCCATATATGAGCCTTTTAAGCCTTACTTTCCAAGACATCCTACTAATGGAGCAAATCTAATAGTCTTGCCAACTTACTTAAGCTTAGTTTCACAATCTTCTTAACATGGAGTGATTCTACAACAGATGATATTTTCTGATACAACAATTGACAAAAATATTAATAACCAAAAACTTGTATCTACATTCATCAAATCCAACCCATATCCCATGTCCTTGTCCATGTTGCGCGGACACAACTATGGCCATTTGTTTGTCAAGTCTAAGCAACAAAGACAAGAAATAATGGTGAGTTTGCCCAGGGTTTGGTCGCGATAGGATGATCAATGTGGTAAATATCATATATGGTTCTCTATGTTTGGTGTGGTTCAAATTATAAGTTCTAAATTGCTCATAAATTAGGTCAAGTCTAAGTCTAATATTAATATATTTTATATTTGTTTAAGTCCGACTCAAAACATGGGTTTAAGTTTTTGCCAAAGTTAGTTCATATTTACAAAAGATTGACTCAAACCCATTTTAGATTCGCCCATACTAGTATTAAAGATGAAAGTAACATATTTTTTTTGGTGAGTTACAAAAATAGGGTAAAACCTGAACAACTAACATAACTAGCGCAACTCAAATCCAAGCCACACTTGAGGCAGTGAACATCCTTAACTATTAGGTCATTACACAAGGTTCTGAAAATAATATATTAAATGTAATGATAAGACATATTGTATTTTAAAAGAAAATTTTAATTCAAATATTAGAAATGATAATATTAAAAGTAATCATGGTTCTTGAAGGATTAGTATTTAATGAACAAAGCGAGTGACAATAAGGCAAAATATTATTCTTATTATAAACTTTATGAGCGGATTTATTTATTTATTCTAATATTTTTTTATGTCTATTTTATGATTCATATGAATTTTATGAGTTAGATTTATTTATTTTTTAATATTTTTATGTATATTTTACAATTTATATATAGAGTTCGTGACTACTCTTAGAATAAGTTTATATTACCTACCTATAAAACAAATTTTTTTTTCTAATTAAATTTTAATTGATGGCATGCAAACTTTCGAACCACTAATGCCCAAGGTGTAGGATGTCAAGTGTTCGATTCAACTAAGACAATAACGTACACTTATATAAAATGTATAGATTTAAAATTTCTATTTATTTAGATTTGAAAATGTTGGTTGAAACACTAATTCTGTTTTTTTTTTTTTTGTTAGGAGTTCTGTAGCGGTAAAAGTATTTACTTTTTTTCCTCTAAGATTTTAAGGATTTTTCTTTTTCCGAATTATATCTTAGAGCTAGCAGATTAAGACATAAGTTTTAGAAAAACTAGTCCCATTTTCAAAAAAGAGAAAACTATATTCACTAAAATACTTGTATATTAATTTTGAAGGTTAAAACAATAAACTTGAAAATTTCAACTTTCAACAAACTCAAATACGCTCCCACATTTCATTTTTATTTTGATGATCTAATATGAGGCATTTGATATTATTAAATTTTATATAACATTTCCCATTTCACCCAAAAAAAAAAACTTTTATCAATCCAAAACAAACACTTAACTATGGAAATATTTAAATATATTACCATGTATAATTTATGAATTTAATCTATATAATATTTTTAATCCATATATTTTTAAATTATCAACACAGCATAGTTAAGTTCCAGCCTAGTCAACTATCAAGTGCAGATGTTTGGCTGATCCACAACCACAAAATTTAGTCAAAGGCTACTTCGATATATTTGTTTAAGAAAAGAACAAAAAGAAAATCATTATTGAATGCCTCAATCATTCATTTGCCTTCCTTTCCCTCAATCATTCAAGCTTTGCTCTTAGACCTCAATTATGGCGGAAACGTTTCTGTTTGGTATTGCAGAAAGGGTTGTCGAGAAAATTGCCGCTCTCACCGTAGACGAAGTTTTCTTGGCGTTTACTGTCCAAACCGATCTGAAAAAGCTGAAGGACACCATGATCAGCATTAAAGCTGTGCTCTTGGATGCTGAGCGGCAACAGCACCGAAATGAAAAGCTGCGCCTCTGTATGTGGAAGCTCAGAGACATCTTTTACGATGCTGAGGACGTTATTGACGATTTCAAGTGTGAAACTCTCCGCAAACAGGACTCCATCAATCATTGCAATACCAATAGCTCAAAGGTGCGGTTTTTAGCTTCCTGTTGTAATTGTTTGCCTCTTTCATTGTCTTTAAAAATGGCTCATAAAATCAAAGCCATCAATCGGAGGCTAGGCGAACTTGCCACTGAATGGAACAGCTTTGATCTAAGACAGTGTAGCGACAACCGACATGTTTTTCGCAGAGAGACTATCTCTTTTGTGGATTCTTCTGATGTTATTGGTAGAGATGAGGATAAAGAGAACATCATTAACATGTTGATGAAACCAAGTGAGCAACGAAGTGTACCTGTCGTTCCCATTGTTGGACTTGGGGGTTTAGGGAAAACCACGCTTGCGCAATTGGTATACAATGATGATCGAGTTACTAGCCTTTTTCCTTTGAAGATATGGATCTGTGTTTCTGAGGAATTTGATCTTTCTAGATTGCTCAAGCTGATTATTCATTCTATAAATAAAGAAGAAAATTGTGATGATTTAACACTTGAAGCCTTGCAATCTTGTTTGAGAAGCCATTTGAATGATAAGAAGTTCTTGCTCGTCTTGGATGATGTGTGGAATGAAAATCAAGCAAAATGGGTTGAGTTAAGAAATTTGTTGAGATCAACGGATGGATTTTCTCCCAGCAAAATCATTGTCACCACTCGGAGTTTGAAGGTGGCCTCACTAATGAGTTCGATTCCCTCTTATATATTGAAAGGTCTCCCTCTTGAAGACTGTTTGATATTGTTTACGAAATGGGCTTTTAATGATGGTGATGAGACATATTATCCAAATCTCATTAGAATTGGGGAGGAGATTGTGAAAAAATGCAAAGGAGTTCCTTTGGCAGTAAGAACATTGGGAAGCCTGTTATTTCAGAAAACTGATGAATCTGATTGGATCTATATAAGAGAGAGTGAAATATGGAGACTTGAGCAACATGAAAATGATATTTTACCAGTGTTAAAGTTGAGTTATAATCATTTGCCATCTCATTTGCAACGCTGTCTTGCTTTTTTGTCCTTGTACAAAAAGGATCAGATCTATTATAGTGACCAAGTCATCCGTCTTTGGATGGCAAATGGATTCCTTGAGCATCCAAGGCAAAATCAAGAGTGGGAGGATGTTGGCAAACGATATTTGAATGAATTACTGTCAAGGTGCCTCATCCAAAAGGAGGAGGATTTTTGCTTGAATTTTACCTTCAAAATGCATGATCTGGTACATGATCTTGCATTGGATGTGTCTCAAAAAGAGTGTAAAACAGTGAATTCCGAAACAGAAATGGCTGATGAAAATGTTCGACATTTATTATTATGTGATGAGAAATTGGTTGAAGTTCCACGTGTTTTGGAGGAAATGAAAAGTGTTCGAACAGTAATCATCCAAGATGTTTCAAGGAGATCAAAGATTGTTGATAAATCTCTTATAAATCTTTGTGTCTCCAATTTCAAGTATCTAAGGGCACTAGAATTAAGGAATTCACCATTGACGGCTTTACCGAATTCCATTTGCACCTTGAAGCACTTACGAGACCTTGAGTTGGTCCAATGCAAGGGTATACAGGAACTTCCGAATTCTTTCGATAAGCTTCGCAGCTTGCAATCGTTAAATTTGCGAGGTACTCGTTTGAAGCAGTTGCCTGAAAGTGTGCAAAGGTTGATTGAGCTTAGACATCTAGAAATAACCATTAAAGCTGAGCATTTGAAAGAAATACGAGCAGGATGTTGGACTTCTCTTCAATACTTGAAGTTGCATAGGTGTTTCGAATTAGAATGTTTACCTGAAGGAATGCAGTATCTGAAGTCACTTCGAACACTTGTCTTGAAAGGCTGTAGTAGACTTGTCTCATTGCCACGGAGCCTAAAATTCCTAACCAAGTTAGAACACCTTGAAATAATTTTTTGCGACAAAATCAATTTAGAAATGGAACCAAAAGAGGAAGAAGATAGAGACCTTCAGTTGAGCCTTAAAACTTTCGAACTCTATGAATTATATGCCTTAAGAGATTTGCCACAATTGCTTCTTCAAGGATCTTCTTCCACTTTGCAGCAATTACGAATTAGTTGGTGTCCAGAATTGTCCGTTCTACCAGCGTGGCTACTGAATCTCACTTCTCTTCATAAACTTGAGATTGAGTATTGCTTTAATTTGTCAGCTCCAGTAGAGGGAATAGACCGCCTCACCAACCTTAGAGAATTGGCAATTCACGAATGCCCGCAGTTGAGCAAAAGATACAGACAAAATGGGGGTGAAGATTGGCACAAAATTGCTCACATCCAAAACGTTGTTATTAAGGATTAAGATTGAGGCATGTGGTAAATTGATGGATGTCTCTTGTTTTCTCACATCCAAAATTGCTCGCATATATATATATATATATTGTATTACAATATGATCCAAGATTTCTAATGTGGCCATATGGAAACATCATTACCCCGACTGCTGCGCATGTAGTTCGGCAAGCTGGCTTGTTTCTTCTGAGTTGGCGTACAGCCCGTGCTGTTTAGGGTGTGTAGACCTTGATAGCCTATTGTGGAAGGGGTTGATTGTTGGTGCAAGACTCCATTGGATAAGTTAAATTGCAACATTCAACGTATTGCAACATGTTGCTGCACAATGAATAAACTCAAATACCTCAAGCTTAAAAAAAAAAAAAAAAAAAACCGAAGTTGCCATTTGTTTTGTTTGTTTACCTCAACTTGGTTTATGAGCTTTAAGGAAGACAAAAGAAAATAAGACAGAGAACACGTTAAATAAACTGTGCTTTTTTATCTAATGAAAAAAAAAATTGAGTGCCGGCCACTGCATGGTTGGAATCACTTTATATGTAAATTTTTAAAAATATTCTTTTATTCCTCAAAAGTCGTGTCGGTCATTTGATCACCATAATTAAATTTTTTTTAACACTAATATAAAATGAGTACCAATATCATACAATTTATAAAAAAAAATACATGGGTGCCAGTGATCTGGTGCCCGTAACTCAAAAAAATATTTTTTTAATATTTGACACAATCATCAGACAATGATTGTGTTAGATTTTAAATGGGTGCCGGCCATCTGGTGTCCATAACCTAATTTTATTGTCCAATTCAGGCCATTTGAGTGATTATTTTGAGCCTGTGTCATTCTTGTAAATAATTAATTTTTTGGGTTATTTAGATAAAATTGGCATGAAAAAGATAGAGATTGTAAATGTTATACTTTCTCTAAAAAGGAAATAATTCAAATATAGTGAATTGGTAAACCCTTAGTTGAGGTATGATGTATACCAAGGTGTGAAGGTAGGCAATTGGATCGAACTACTATAAATCAATTTGTCTAAGCTTCTCTTTCCTTCCCTGATTATTTAGAAAAGTAATTGCAAAGAATTTTAAAATACCAATTCACCCCTTTTGGTATATATTCAAGCTTATAAAAAAGGATTCAAATGTTGATGATGACATAATTGAAATCTTCATGTTGCAAAAAAAAAAAAGTGTTATGGACTAATTATAGAGAAGTCCCTAACTCTAGCCAAACATAAAAAATTGCCGCGTCAACAATAAGTTACAAACATAAAAAATTGTCGCGTCAACAATAAGTTAGTAGATTAATATAATTTTTAATGGCAATGATTAATTTGAGAAATTATCTTAATTAGAGTAATTAAATGGACAAAAAAATTTAAAGTGACCAAAATAAGAATGATACTATTTTAAAATAACCTATCATATAATTTACCCTAATAATAATTAGATGTTGTAGTGAAGCCTTAATAGTGATCTTCAAAATTATTATGGCTTTAAAATATTATCTTATATATTTTATTGAAAGAAAAATTATTGCAAATACATTTCATCAACACATTTAGAACATAAAAAGTGGAATATCGTGGGAAAGAAAAACAACGATAATAAAATTTGTAAATCAAAACAACGTAATTAAGTTTGAAATTAATATATATATTTGTAGTCGATTGAGTCTTAGTTTCATTGCTATCGATATTATTGTCTATACAGGAGGACGTGGATTCGAGAACGCTAAAGCGCATTTATCCTCCTATTGAAGAGTTAGGGAGGGACCATAGGTAATTGTAGGTAATTATCTGATTCAATTTGTAATTAGAGAAATCTACAATTGATAAATACTCCTAAATCACTTGTACACCATTACAAATACATTAATATATTTGACTAATTCAATAATAGTTTTACAATTAATCATATATTTCACTCAATTATGTTTTTAAATTGTTTAATACTCGAACCTCGTATGCTGATCTAATGGTCAGGGTGCTCACCGCTGCAGGTGTAGATTGGGTTCGAGTCACAATGTTGTTAGGGCTTTGCCTTCCTGTAATTCACCAAAAACAATTGTTTAATACTCTTAAAATTACTTGTACATCATTAATTGTACATAAATTACTCGATTTATAGTTTAATTTAATTTAATTTAATATTATGAAAAGTTTATAAAATAATAATTGATAAATAATATTAAAAATGTGATAATACACCTAATTTACATGTTTATCATGCTTAATGTTTATAATTTTTAATGAGATGTTGCTATTATTATTTTATTTTTGATTAGGTGCAAAAGCAAACTAAGAAAGTACAAAAATCGAAAATGTGAGCTGTCATCAAAGTTTTGAGTCGAAAATGAGTTGATGGATAATGATTTATTTTGAGAACTGTTATTTTAGATTTATTTGTAAAATAAATAATTTTATTTTTCATTAGGATGATGTTTTAATATTCTAGTATTTTATCTTTAAGATAATATTTTTAATTTTTAGTATTTTATCTTTTATTTTATTTTTAAATAACTTTTCAATATTAGATTGATGAGTTCATGTAGAATTGAGAGGGAGTGGAGAGATGGTTTTAGCAATCTACATTGGAAGCTTTTTGGAATATTAAAATTTAAAATCACTTCACAATTATCACCAAGCGTTTGTAGTCCAACGGTTAGGATAATTGCCTTCCAAGCAATAGACCCGGGTTCGACTCCCGGCAAACGCAATTAATTTTTCATTTCAAGCAATTTCCCTTCCTTTTTCCTATGGAATGCAAGTGGTAACTGCTGAGTGTTTGTTGGATTAAAACATGAGGGCCATTTGCCTACCAAAATTAGGGATGTTAATGTTGGAAAAATTGTATTTTATGAAAACTTTGAGACATATTCTTAATAGGTAATCAATAGGTAAAGGTGAATCCGAGATATATTTTTCTATGGGAATTCTCTTAAAAAATGATTGCATAATTAAGCTTGGAACCCTACCACATATCAGACTAATATTAACTTTTTAAATTGAAATAGTACTAAACTTTTTTTTTAATGATAATAGTATTTAAGTGAGCTATGTGAACATCCTCTAATTAATATAAGATTAATGATGAATTTGATGGACGGTGCATTTTTGTTTGTGATTAGTGTAAAAACAATGGTGCCTATGAGATTAGATATTATAGCGTAAGACAAAAAGTAAGTTAAACGCACCGCAGTGTACCCACCACCCATCCAAACCACCCTAAAACTAAATTTTTAATGGATATAATGAAGAAATTATCACTTATTTATAAAGGTCAAAGTGTTAGTTAGAGTTGTTCATGAGCCGGATCAGGTCGAATAAAAAAATTATGCCCATTTTCTAGGCACAGGCGCGGCCTGAAAAATATTATAATGTTAACATTCAATGTTATTATTTTAGCTAAATTTTATTTTAACTTTGCATAAATTTTAATAAACATATTTTTATATAATTTTTATCAATATCATGAGTGTATCATAATCTAATAATGTTATTAGTAGGTTCAAATTGATAGTTTTATTAGTTAAACAAAAAATTAGACTCAGATAAAATATAGACCAAACTTTAATTTTGATATTTGAAGTTTGAACTCTACCTTAACTTGTTTTCAAGTTTATAATATGTTATTTTTTATATATTATATAATTTATATTATATAAAAAATTAAATATGTAAATATTTAAAAATGTTAATAATTTTATTTATAAATTTAATGAAAGAAAGAAATCATTAAAGCATAATAAAAGAAATGAATATAAATAATTATTAAATATTAAATAAAATAATATATTTAAAAATATAATAATATGAGTTAATCTAGATAAAGTTGAGTTAATCATTAATAAATATGGATAATATTAAACAAAATTTAAAACTCATGTTTTAGGATGGGCGAACTTAAACACCTATGTATAATTATTGACAATAACATCATACATGTGTACTATCAAAATGTCACATGAAAAGTACAGTTAACCATATTCAAGCATAATAAACTTAATATACCTTCATCCTGTGAAATTATCTGTGAGCTTAACTAGTTAATTAAGTAAACTAGTTGAAATTAAATTATTTAATTCAATATTTGTAATGATTGATTTTAATTGGAATGATTAATATAATTAATTAGTATAAAGATTAAATATACAAATTATTCGTAATATAAGAATTAATAGTAAAATTTTGATGAAAAATAATCGATTATATTTTATCCTTCTATTAAAAATAGGTAAATTATTATCTGACGTTAGATTAAAGAATAAATTAATCTTTTTATTAAAAAATTCATATATTTGTACTGTTAAAAATTGATGTGATTAACGAAATAATCAAACATAACATTGTGTGTGTCATATGTATATTATGCTAATGTAAAGAGGCTAATTTTAATAGTAAAAGTAAATGAATATTTTATCAAAAGAACTAATTTATTTTTGATCTAATATAAATAAATTAATTTAAATATTTTTAAATAAAAATAAAATATAATTTGACTTTAATACACATACATTCTTCATATTATTTCGTAAAATTCTAACTTTTATGTCAAAATAAAGTCGAATTTCAACATTATACCTCAGATTTTCCATATCATTTGTTTTGCACGCATGCTCATGGATTGCCAACTGTCCCCCTTTAATCATCACAAGCTATTTCTGGCGAGTACAATAGGAAATTCATAATCTGACGAGTGTAAATAACCCCCATCACCTCAAGTTGCGTACAACCTCCGAAAAATAGAAAAATAATAAATTTCTAATTAATAAATAATTTTCTAGGCCTTTCCCTTTAATTTCCTCGCCACCCAAACAAGAAAAAGAAAAAACCTACACCGCCATCCCTCGTAACGCACAGCGACTGTTCCCAGACTTTATCCGAGGAATTTCTTTTGTCATTTCGTTGATAATCCGAACTTCAATTCTTTAAAAAGGCTTTGGATTCTTGGATAAGGTAAACCAGTACCCTACAGCTTGTCTAGTTTTATATTATGTGTTCTTTTTAAAACTTTTTTTTTTTGGCTTTTGTTTGATCTTAAACTTTTCTGATGATGGGTTTTGCCTATATGATGAAGATTTCCTTTTATGTCCTTAATTTCTATGCCTTTACCTGAATAAAAAGAACAAATTTAATATTCAAGATCACTTTTTTTTTCCGTAGTTACGTTAAACTGGAAAATTTTAATTTAAATGTAGTGAATCTTTGGTCTTTAAATGTTAGTTGATTCTATAATCTGATGTTGTGATTAATTGTAATGATTTTAGGAAGTTTGAATCTTTGCTTGTTCACAATTTAGCCTATAGTTACGATTTTACAATGATTAGATCTTTCTATGGTTTGAATTTGCATTTTATGAGTTTGTAAGGCTTTTGTTCTAATTAACTTGTTAATGGAAGGAAATGGATGCCAGCTTTGGTTTGATTGCCAAATGGTATCTAGGTTGCTTGATTTTTGTTTCTTCGATTTTGGTGAAATATGATTTGAATTCTTGTTGGTAATATGTTATATGAAGTTTGAATCCGATGCGGGTTTGGTTTAACATGTTTGGGTTGTTGTTAGACCTTTTTGATCAACTAAGTTCATGTTTTGGTTTGGTTGTCAATGGTATTTAGGCTGCCCCATTTATTGTTTCTTTGGTTTAAATAAAAAAATATTCTTATTCTTGATAACAATATGCTATATAAAGCCGAATTTGATGGGGTTTGGCTTAACATATTCGGGTTGTTGCTAGGCCTCTTTGATCAACTAAGTTCATGTTTTGGTTTGGTTGTCAATGGTGTTTAGGCTGCCTTTGAATGAAAAATTATTCTTATTCTTGATAACAATATGCTATATAAAGTCGAATCTGATGGAGTTTGGCTTAACATATTTGGGTTATTGCTAGGCCTCTTTGATCGTTCATGTTTTGCTTTGGTTGCCAAATGGGTTTTAGGCTGCCTGATTAGTGTTTCTTCGATTTTACGTGAACGAATTCTTGTTCTTGATGATAATATGTTACATAAAGTCAAATTCGATGTCGCTTTTGCTTAACATGTTTGGGCTGTTTTCAGGCCTCTTTGATAAACAAAGTTTCATGTCTGATCTCGACGTCCAGGTTCCTACTGCCTTTGGTATGTTTCGCCTTAACATTGCACTATTAATAATTGTTCTAATTTCAGGTTTAACATGCCTTTTGTATTTGTTGTGTTAGATCCCTTTGCTGATGCAAATGCTGAGGACTCGGGTGCTGGTGCAAAGGAGTATGTTCATATCCGTGTTCAACAAAGGAACGGTAGGAAAAGCCTGACGACTGTCCAAGGGTTGAAGAAAGAATTCAGTTACAACAAGATACTTAAAGACCTCAAGAAGGAGTTTTGCTGCAATGGCACTGTGGTTCAGGACCCAGAATTAGGGCAGGTGTGTGTATAACCCTTTTAAACGATTATGGATAATATCTGTTATTCGTACCTGATGTCTAAGTTTGTTATGTTCTGGTTTTACACTCAGGTTATTCAACTTCAAGGTGACCAGCGTAAGAATGTCTCCACCTTCCTTGTTCAGGTAATTGTTATTGCTTCTTGGAATTAGTTGATGTTAAGCAAAAAGTAACTCGGACTAAGTTGTGAGTGTCGGTACGAGACTATGGGTGTATGTCTAGCATGAGTATGTTTAGTTTCATATCACTATGCCCATTTCCGCATATGTCTTGGACAGGGGTTTTAGACATGAAGGAAAATGATGAGTTGGAGCAATATATTGTGGTGTTTCAGTTCCTAAGTTCTACGGTCTTTTGTTTTTTTGGACCAGGCTGGCATTGTGAAGAAGGAAAACATCAAAATCCATGGTTTCTAAGTTGCAGCAAGCTTAAAGTTTTCTGCTAATCTCTGTGCCTTGTTTCGAACCTGGATATACTACCCGGTCAGGATATACTATAATAATATCTATGCCGTTATATCATCTCTATGCTGTTTTGATCGCGATATATGCCGCTCGTATTTCTTTTGATTTCCAGTTCACTGGATTATGTACTGTTGGATGATTTTGAAATCTATGAAAAGCTTGTTTCTCTATGATTCAAAGTTGAAACAAATGTTGTTATTTTAGCTTAAAATTGTTTCAATAATTGATTGTATGAGATTTTGAGAGTGATTTCTTTTGAATTGAAAGCAGGCAAAGTTTTGAAGAATATGAGATTTATGTGATGCTAATAAACCTAGTCTAGTTTGCACCATCCATCTAATATGAGTAAACAACATCCCAACCTGCCTAGGATTAGTTCCATGAATACTCTTATTCCTCTCTTGCCATAGCTCATAGATCTAAGAGATCCAAACCAACCTTATTATAGTTGAAAAGTGAAAACAATGACTTCCCTCATGCTTAATCATCCCATTCAGTCAGGCCATGCCATGTATGGTGCATAAGATTTTGGTCACCGGTTTGCATAATAAGACTCCACAATTGCCTTGCATGAGCACACCCTATGAACAAATGGTCTCTTGTTCCTGCTTCTGACCTGCAAAGAATGCATGTTGGATTAACTTACTGCTTCCATGAAGATTAGCGATCCTTAGTTGGTAGCTTGTTTGGGATGGCTAACCAAGAGTTAAAAGCATGTCTGGGAGTAGCTGATCTTCCCTATGCCACCTTGTTGAAACATCAACCATGCTTTATTAGCTTTATAACTTGAGAAGTTCCTATTTGCAGCAGCAAACGCCTTAGCTTCAGTAACTTCTTCTAAGCTTGGCTTTGTCCTTGCTTCATCTGAGCATCCCATAGTCCTCTTTTAATATGCAAGGGACATGCCTGTGCCATAATAACCCATAAATTCTTCAACATACAAGCTTTGTTCCAAGTAAGGAGATCCTTGATCCACAATCCACCTTCAGCTTTAGGATAGCAAAATTCCCTTCCAATTCACCCTAGCACCCTTGGCCGGTCCTTCTTCCCCCTTTCAAAGGAATGCAAAACACAATTGAGTCACTTTTTTAATGACTTCTGATGGGAGTAAATTTATCTATACCAAAAGTTTTGCAAATTAAATATAGCAGATTGCAAAAGTTGAACCTTGTCTACAAATGAAAGAGTTTTAGTAGCCCAACATCTGATCCTCCTAGTAATCTTTTCAAGCTTCTTGTTACCAAGGGGACTCCACCACATCAATGAGCACCTAAGTGCTAAACAGTAAGTTATCACAAAGATTCCTCCACAGCTCATAAAAGCAACAGTAAGATATCGCAAAGATTCCTCCACCACATCAAGGAGCTCATAAAAGCAATGCCCGAATGCGATATAAAGCACACATAAGTGCACACATAAGTGCAAAATCTCCAATAGAACTTTCGACAATTTATATCCCTAATTGGCATGTCAATTAATCCTAACATTTTATTAAATCTACCACCAAGGCATTTTACAATTATAATAAACAAATATTCATCAATGTTATTAATATATGCATACATACATATCATGTAAGGCATTTTACGTGCTCACATGTATTCATGTTCAAATTCATATTTATAAAGGCCTTTTGAACATATTCATTGTATGTTCATAAAGCATATAGACATATCCATCTCATATAATAGTTTTAAAAGTGAAAAGTCGTATTTTCATTTTTTAATCTTTTACATATTAGTTTTCATATTTTAGCATGATATTGACTAAAAGCATAAATTCACTAATAAATCTTATTTGTGGCCACAATGTCAACTATTTATATTTTCACATTAATAATATAATTTTATATGTCAAAACACTTCCATGACAATTAATATGTCTATGTTATATTTTCATTTTACAAAGCATTACTTAACTAACAATTCCAATTAACATAACACATTATGGACTTATTTCATATATTTTAAACCATGAGGTTTACATATGTTTATCACAAATTTTCATTCCATATTTATAACCTAAAATTACCTAATTCATACTTTAATATAATTTAAGTAAGAGTATCCAAGCTACCTATCCTAATGGACGCTTTACAAAACTTGATCATGCCTCCATGGACTCTAGCCCATCATCAATCAAACTTGTAATTCTGTAAATCATTATTTTTTCATTTGTTTCATACAAAACATTTAACAAAAAATGATGATGTATTTCATCTCAATGTAAAAAGTTGTACAAAAAAAAAAAAAAACTACTTTTGTAGTTGTACCAAGAAATAGATCAAACAAAGCATTTTGTTAATTTAATTCGAGTTTTACTTAATTGTATAGAGATTTTAATAGATCCAATTATTTTTAAAGCAAGCTTGGATTAAAAAATGGTGAATCCCGAAATCTCAAGTAAATCTACTATTTCAAAGTGATTTTTTTTTACTCATTTTGAATTAATTATAAGGTAATTTAACTCAATTTAATAGATGGTTAACGAATTTTTGAAAATCAAGCATTTTCCCTCTTTTAAATGTTCAGGAGAATTTAATTTTTAGGAAAAGTTAAATCTGACTAATTAGATGAAATTGAAAGCTTAGATATGTAATTAAATGGTATTTAGGATGTTTGAAAACAAATTCGAGGTTTAGAAACGAAGACTTGGCAAAGAATATTTTATTTTGGCAAAACTAATTAATTTTCGGTAATGATAAGAGAGTGTGTAGATTTGCGGTTTTGCTATGGTTTGGATGTGAAAAAAACGATAATTAATTAGTGTGTAATGTGTTTATCATGTATGCTGGATCTATCAGGAGCTTCTATGAGAAAGTCAAACGGCAAAGAGAAGTTTACTTAGCCTTTAACGTTCAATCAAAAGTAATCCGGTGAGTGATTGAAATTGCTGCTTCTAAGCACAATTCAATGCGTTATTAGGGAACTTAGGTTAGCCTAAACACCTATCCTAAGTTCCAAGTGTAAATATCCCTATTCAATCTATTATTGTTATACAAATCATGTTTATGAGATGTGATATGTTATATGAATTATCATGAAATGTCCATGAAAATATTACGTGATTATGACTGAATATGATATAAGCTTGCTGGTATTTATGCATTTCTTTATTTAAATATTTATTTGTTTTTAAGAGAGCTTAATTTCGTAAACACCTACCTTTGGGCAGTCCTTGTTGTTTACATCTTTTTGGGTTTCTAGTTAAGCTTTGAAAAACTAGAGAAATTATCTATCTTAGCCTAATAAAAAGATGGGAGCCGTAAAGGTTATAGCTTGTATCATTTAGTGAATTGGGGAAAATGCTTAGTTGAGAAAAGCTAAGCTAATGAAAGTAGACAATTGAGGTCAAACCTGTATCAAATTTTGTAATCTTTTAATTTCTCTTCTTGATCACCAATTAACCCCTTGACGTTTATCGAGCGTAAGATTAAGATATCCAAGTTGAAAGCCGGGCACAAAATCAAAACTAAACAATTTGTTAACTCGTTATGGTGTTACTTTCTCAAAATCAGCTGTGGTAGACCAATTTTCAATTTTAGAAAGACAATCTCTTATTGCTTGTGTCCAATTCCAAACCTATATTACATGAAAAATAGTTACTTCAATTACCATTGCAGAATAATGAGACCGAAGTCTAGAATAAAGTTGAGGTTTGGGAGAAGGTAGAGGCAGATCAAAGTGGAGCAATGGATGTTGACGACAACGAGAACCATGAGTGATGGACAGCGATGGACGGGGCGGATCACTAGAGAGGCGAACAAAAGAGGGAGAAGCAACTGATTGTAACACCCCGAAAATTTTTACAGTAAGATATTATCCTTTATATAGTAAAATAAGGAAATAAAGTGACAAGAAGAGGAAATTTGAGTTATGTCATTGGGAAGTATATTATGACATATTAATTCAAGAAAGGACTAAATTGTAAAAGTGAGAAAAGTTTTGTTGTCCAAGAGTAAATACTCAAAATTTAAGGGGTTGAAGTGTAAATATGAAAAAGTTGAAGGACCAATATTGAAAATATTTTAAGGGTGGAATGATCTAGAAACCGAGGAAAATTGATGAATTAGGACCAAATTGAATAGGTGAAGAATTATGAGGGACTAAATTACAATTTTACTAAATTAAGTGATGACTCAAGAATGAAATTTTACAAGATCACAAAGGGCAAAATGGTCAATTGGAAGAGAGAGAAATGAAGAAAGTAATGATTATGTTGGTGATATTTTATAATTATTTAATTAGATAGTTATTATTTATTTAATATTTTAATAAGATATTTATTATTTTATTTTTTTGAGCCTAAGGATGAAATCGTCATTAATGAAAAGTTTAGGGGTAAAATGGTAATTTTGTTTAGAGCATTAATTGAACGTATTAGAACATGAAATAAATGAAAACGACGATCAAATTTATTTACAAAGATCCGGATGACTCGAATACGAGACTTGAACGTGAAAAATGAAAGATATCGGATTAATGAAATTATAAACATGAACAAGCAACGAGGTAAGTTAGTGTAACTTGAATTGTATTTTTAAATGCATGAATTATCGATATAATGAATTACCTGATTTATGCTTATGAAGAAATAACAAGAGAATGATATTTATCATGATATGTCAATATGTGATTATCTTTGATACGTTGATACAAGGAAATTAAGTATATTGAGACGAGTAATAAATTTAAGTAAAACATGTCGAGAAAAATAAGTACTTTTAAGGGACAATATGTTTGATTTTAATTGGTTCCAAATATGAACGTTAGATGAAATAAAATATCTGATAAATAAATCGGTAACTCCGGCAATGCTCCATAACTCTATTCCGGTGACGGATTCGGGTTAGGGGCGTTACACTGATTTTTCTTTAAACGTAGGGATTTTGGTTTTTCTAATTTGGGGAACTAGTTGAAAATTTTGATGTTTTAACACATATTTACTGGTAGAGATATTCAAATTTTGGTTAAAACTGAATTAACCGACCGAATCGATCTAATTTGGTTAATCGATCTAGTTCGATCGAAGGTCGGTTAAAGATTTTTTAGAATTTCGGTTAACGGTTAATCTGGCTCAAATCGGGTACTTAACCGAACTTAATAAATAATATTATATATTATATGTAAGACTATTGCTAAATCGGTTAATTTGGTCAAATAAATATTATTAATTTATTTTTTTTTGATATGTTTTATACTCGTTTTAACAAAAAAAAAAAAAAACATATAGATTTTGGTTAATTCAGTTCGGTTCGGTTTGGTTAATTTATTTTTTTAAATTTCGGTTTGGTTAACAGTTAAAAAAATTAAAAAGTTCAGTTAATATTAATTTGGTTCGATTAACCGATCAGTTAACTGTTTGAACATCCCTATTTACTGGTTCTTTAGAGGGAAATGTCTGTAAATAGATGCGAGCAAAACTTGATTTGATTCCGAAAAAAATTTAAAATATGAGTTAATCGAATCAACTCAAATAAGTAATTCGAGTTTTGAGTTCGAGTTAAGTTGAATTTTAAATTCGAATAGTTCAAATAATTTGAATAATTAATTGGTACAAAGAAACCTTTGTACCGTCAATTTTGAAAATGAGCAAATTGATCTCTCTCAGTAAAAATTACAAAATATTTATAAAAATTTAAAATTTATATTTTAAAAAATTCTAAAGAATATATAAAAATTTCAAAATTTCAAAATTTTCTAAAATAATAATTTTGAGTTTCTACCAGTTTCCTAAATACGCCACTACGAGAACTTAAATAAGTTAATTAATGATTTAAGCTTATTATACTAAAGTATCTTATTTTTATTATTTTGTTTTGAAAATATTTTTAAATATATACGGTTTCAAATTTATGTACTCTAACATAGAATTAATTATACTGTAACAAGATTTTAATTTTACATGTTTAAATTTTTTTAATTTAACTCAAAACAATTTCACTAGTTGATTCAAATCAACTCAATTTCATTTCAAATTAAGTTAATATGATAAAATATGATTTGCCAACTCGATTAATTCAAAAAATTTCACTCAAATCAATCGAATACACACCCTTATCTATAAATATAAAACAATAGGCGACATTTCTTTATTCTAAGTTTTATTCACTAATCATCGATTAACTTCTAAGTTATTTACTTTTAACTTGGTTTTCTTAACAAAATGAACCTTTCCATATACTTTGGTTCATTTTCATGATTTAATATTTTGTAAATATAATTTTTATTAATTTTTTCTAATTTTATTTTGTTATCTTTTTCTTGAATTTTTACAATTTTTCTTAGTTATTATTAATTTATGTTCCTTAATTTTTAATATGATTCAACTGTCAAATTTCACTTACTATTTCGTTTTTTCAACCATACTAATAATAAATTAAGAAAGTTCATTGTTTGATACGTAAAAGATTAATTTTTTTAATAATTCATACACGACTAACAAGAGGAAATTATTGTCACACACAAACCATTAGTAGACAATTCTTACTACTCGATCCCAAGACATAGGAACGAGATGAACACCCTTAACTAATGAACCAAACTTTTCAATTTTTTCACCAAGGTAATTTTTTTTACTATGAATGCAAACAAGAATTATTAGACTTTTTTTGGCCATTAATTGAAAGCAAATTGTTTGTTTGAAGGATTTTTGCGTTATAGAGAAATGATTGTATGAAATAGAAATATTATCACTTTCTAATAGTTTAATACTACATCAGTAATTTTATTTCAAGATTTTTATTTGGATTTGATTTTCTTCAGGGCGAAAATGCTAATATGGCATTAAACTATTGGAAAAGATATACAAATTACGTGGTGTCACTGTTTTATACAATCTTTTTGCTCGCGTCGTATATGATATTTATGCCAGAATTGGAATAACATAGCAATAAATAAATAGTGAGAATGAAAAATGGCAAAATCACCTAGGTTGTTGTTTGTATTTCTTGAAAGAAAATGAAACTCAGAAATGCTCATACAACAATGGATTGGTATAGAGTAAACAATGCTTCTATAGCATCAGCAGCTATAGAATTCTGTAATCCCTAATCCACAAAATGTATCATTCTCTTCTCCGAAACCAAGTTGTTCAATCCACGAGAGAAAAAAACAACTGGGGCCGAAAATGCGCCTCCATCTCCCTTATGCTATGTTATCTTGTCCTGTGATCACATGATGAATGGAAAGAGTTTTTGAGTTGAAGGACTTGCCTGTACCTGTGATCACAAGGTGAATGGAAAGAGCTTCTGAGTTGAAGGAGTTGCCTGCGCCTGTGATAACAAGATGAATGGAAAGAGTTCTTGAGTTGGACTTGCTTGTATAAAATTTTATCATACAACACTATTCATCCTCATTGCTTGTAAGGGCGAAGGTAGTAAAAGGTTTTAGGGGCCTAAATTGAATCAAATTCAAAGGGGCGTATAATTTCATAATTTTCAAAAGGATTAAAAAAAAATTTTACTATTTAAAGAGGTTTGCCAACAATCTTTTTTCTTAAAATATACATGTTTAAGGTATGTAGGCATGCCCATAGGTAATGTGATTCACCTAAGCTTGAATGTCCGTTTGAAAAATAGACTTGGATAAAATTTAAGGTCTGTTTTTTATATGGGTCGAGTTTTGAGTAAGATTTTTTTGGCTCAATCTAAATATATTATGTTATAAAAATACTATATTAATTATAAATATATATATTAAAAAATTTACCCGACTAAATAACCAATCCAAAATTTTAAAAAAATTATCTAAGCCTTTTTTTTGTGCATTTAGTGTATTATATTTTATTAAAAAATTATTTTTAAATAAAAATAATTTAAAAAATCAAATATGACGGGCCTGGTTGAACCCATATTTACTTTTCTTAAATTGCATTAGGCTTTGATATAAAGGAAGTCCATTTTTAAGGTCAGACTAGACCCGAACTTGAAAAAATAAGTAGGTATCTTGCATGAGTCCGACATGAGCCATGAGCACGTATGCAACATGTATTTAAAAACATATGTCAAACACATGTATCGTATTTGACATTATGCACCATATGAAGGAAAAAGTAGTACCTTTTTTAAGTATTTCTTATGAAGTTTCATTGCCCCTATGCATGCTTTCTTGGCATCTAAGTTCCCAGTTATGTCATTCAGAATCTGGAAAGGTATAAAAGCAAGAAAACAACACAGGTAAAGCATTAAGATAAGTAGGACCGGGAAATAGATGTTAGTGTTAATCGATATCGAACGGAAGAAGCGAATTCCTAACAAACACTACGAAAATGTAAGCTTACCTGAACTACATCGTCCAGACCGCGAGCTTCCTGCAGTAGCGTTGAGCTTTTGTCTTTCAAGACACTGGCGACGAGGAAAACGGAAATGGGAAGATGAGCTTCAGGGTTTTTCACCTTCATATTTTCCCTCTCGTATTTCCCGCACTTTCGTGTTGATTTCTGTCTTACTTTAGCACCTTCGGTTTTCTCCATATCCGAACCCGAATCTTCGTACTGGTAGAACATGTCCGGATCATATTCCAGAGCCCACATCATCTATAGAAATCAATATTAGAACACGAATGCTAATCTCACTCAAACTCGAATGTGAGCAAAGCATTTAACATACCTCCCATAAGTATAAGGAATCGCAAAATGAGAACTCTCGACGAAATAAGACCATTAGCATTCGGAAAGCAAAGAGATAATCACCTCCACCTAGCGTCTCTATAAACCAATGTAAGGAGGAAAACTATTAACAAAATGTGCAAAAAGAAGTTATGTAAGTTTCGGTTCGTACCTAAGTGCTGATGAAGTTTCGGGTCGATAACTTGAGTTACCGTCGCCAAACTACAAAGCTGTGTTTCAACCCCGACCGAACTATCGGTGCACCGGAAATTTCCTCTCTTTAATAAGATTCAAAATATGAACACATATTGTAAGAAACCAGCAATAAAGCCGATGAGCACTGCAATGTCATACGGAAATCAAGTCAAAAAGAAGTACCAATCTACGCATTAAACGCTCGAAGCACCAAAATGCATCAGCTTCATCTTCAAGAAGCATAATCATCGGGGAACATAGGTCACTCATTCCTGCTCGACATTGTAAACAAAATTAGACCACTCATCCTATAAAATCCGATTCAATTTAAAAAAATAGATCGAGTATTACTTACCTTGACAGTAGCCAACATCAGTATCTATCCAAGCATAAACAGAGAGAATATCCCATAGTTTCGCTAAATTCTCTTCCTTCTCGTAGAATACTAAAGTCCGGTCGGTACGCCTCACATCCAGGCCTGAGTCGAAATATGAATATGAGGAATGTCATTGGACTCGAAGAAATAAAACAAAGTATATACTTATAATTTTCAAATTTTTATCTAATATAATTTTAATCATCGTTAGTGTATTAGAAAATAATGGATAGAAAAGTATTTGAAAGATCGAACCCTAATCTTACCTATTTGATGCAATGTAAGCAGCCACTGGATTACTTTATTGTCCAAAGGACCGCGACTCGTTAGTTCCTTCACAATTTCTATCGTATTATCATCTGCGCTTAGAATAATTAATCACACATTAATATTCGAATGTACAATATTTGAATTCACATAAAATATCCATTTCCATCTTTAATATCATATTTATTTCAATTTGGTCCAACTATTTGTTTAAAAAAGAAAAGTGAAGTGTTGAGTGAGTTACCTTGACTTGTCTCCGCAAGTACTAAAGGGTCACTAATTGGCTGACCGTCTTCGGTTATTACAGGCGCTGTTATGTACTTGCCACTTCCAACGACAGGAAATATTTCACGACAATCACTCTTCATTTTTGCATATTGCTCCCTAAAAAAAAAAACAACTTTCAAAATGCTCTGCGGTACAATTTTTTGGTTAAAATATGCAATTAATCCTTATATTTTAATAAAATTCGAGATTTAATCCCTATTTTTTAAATTCTAAAAATTAAGTCCTACTCTTTTAATTTTAAAATCCTAATCTAATCACTAAAATCATAAGTTTTTCTTTTTTTTTTCAAAATTTATCAATAAAACATGTTGGTTAGACTTCCTTCATTTGACGTGGCATATGGTTGAGGAAAAATAAACATGTTAAAAGTTGACAAATTTTTAGCGGGGCCAAAATTAATTTTTAATTTTTATGATAGTAAAAATTCAATTTCACTATTTGAATAGTCTATATCTTTATAATTTTAAAGAATTAAATCGAACTTTTATCATTTTTAGGGGGCAAAGTGTAATTTTACCTTTATTAATTTAAAATTTTACAAATTTAAAAGGCCTAAATGAAAATTTTTCCACTTTAAGGGGTTCGGGCCCCCTAGCTACGCCCTCGTTGTATTATAATTTTTAAATTAAAAAAAAGTAAGAGAATTGGATTTTTAACTTTTAAAGTATAATGATTAAATCTCAAATTTTATCAACATACATGAATGAACTTCATATTTTAACCCAATTTTTTTTATTTAAACTGATTCGGTAAAACTTCAAACCAAGTTTAATTTATATAATAAGACACGCTAGTTTAATTTTAAAAAATTTCACTCAAATTAACTCGATAAAAAAAAACATAATTTCCAAAAGATTGAATAGAAAAATAAAAGGAATGAAGATAAGTGAAGTACCTTCGTTGCTGACGTATCTGATCCCTTTCCTCGTATGTGCTATCGGCATCAAAGCAACCAAGTAGAAACTCCCATACTTCTCCTCTAATTGTCGGATGGATCCCCTACATTTTCCAATCCAATAATTAAAAACCATAAATAGAGCCAATCAAATTAGAGGATTTAGTTTTTATATTTTAATTTTCAATATAATTTTTTTAAATTTTTCTAAAAATAGATAAAATCATTAAAATTTAATCATTATTTTTAAATATGTTTCTCTCAGATATGAATAGATATTTAATATTCAAGCTGATGGTTATGCCAACCCAAGAACATGATTGATTAGGGGTGAAGTCGAAAAATTCTTTTAAAGGGATCGAAACTAAATTAAATTTTTTTATGAGAGCCAAAATACTTTTTTTCATTGTAAGCTTAAAATTTTATAATTTTAGAAAAATTAAATCAAAATTTTATCATTTAGAGGGTCAAAATGTAATTTTACAATGTATTAATTTTTTACTTTTGAATTTTAAAAGGGTTAAGATACAAATTTTTCATTTTAGGGACACCAAGGCCTCTACTTGTCTTTTGAGCTAAATTTGATTACCCTTAAAAAAAAGTCAAATCGTTTTTTAATGAAAATACCAACTAAAATCTTAATTTTTTAACGATGTTGGCACAAAATTCACGTTAAAATTAATATTTTAGTCGATATTCCATTAAAAACAACAATCCGACTTCTTTTAAAAGGTTGAATGTCAAATTTAATTTTAAAAAAAAGAATAAGGGTCAAATTGACAAAAGAAAATGAAAACATTGAAGGCTAAATTTATATTATGTCTTGATATAAAAACCAATTTAGAAATTGAGGAATAGTTTAAGGACGATGGATGCAATTAGCCCATATGCATGTATGTATGATGAAGATCCACTCACCCCACGATGTATACGGTCTAGAGTTTTGGCAATATCCAAACGGCCATCTGGAGAAAATGCAGCTTTCCATCTCCTCACGCTTAGAGTTTTTCCAGGCTGCATCCATCACCATATTATCATCTTTTATTAACCAACTTCTTTTCCCCATAAATAATCCTCATTTATTTCCAAAAATTAATTAAAAATAAATAAAAAACAAACCCTGATCTTAAATTTGGTGTTCGGAACATCAGTACATTCAGGTCGGACCTCATAATAAGAATCTGCAGGTTCTGCTGGAGCTCCCACATTTATCAAATAAATATTTAAAATAAAAAACTGTTTTTCCCTTTTTGCACAAAAAAACTTCTTTCCACCAAAAGTTAAAACCTTTGGGTGGAAGAAGAAAAAACACCCAAAACAGAAAAATGCAGGGGAAAATTTGATAAAATGGAGAAGCCCAGGCAACTCTGCTTCCTCAAAAAGGGATTCTCATTCTTGGACTGTTTTTAAATTTGTTTTTAATTGCTTATTTTTGTAATTACAAACCGTTTTTCCTTCTTTTTCTCTGCTTCTTGTCTAAATTTAACCGCCAATTTCCCTTATTTGTCTTATGTCCTAAATTTAAATCTCTTTTAATGTTTATTTTGACTTTTTAATTTGACATTTTCTTTATGTTTTTTTTTCTACCTAGAAGATTAAACTTTCAATAACTGAAAAAAAGGTCACTTGCAACAATAAAAACAGAATACAGTTGTAAAACCCATACCATCACTCAAACAAAAACTACATGTTGTCTTACACCGAGTTATTCGTCCAGGTTCGAAAATAAGCTTGAAAAATGAAAGAGTTCGAGTAAAAATGTAAATTCGAAAAATAGATTTAGACAAAAAATAAAACCTGTTTTTTAAATGGGTTGAGCCTCAGGTAGAATTTTTGGTTTCGGTTCGGGCTAGCCCGAATCAACTGTTTTACTACTACTTTATTGTTATTATGTGGATATTGTATCTCTTGTTTTATTATTAATTCTACTATTATTTTAGAGACATTTACTTATTAACTTGCAACTATCATAGTGTTATTTAAGTATAAAGATTTTTTAATGTATTTGATGTATTATATTTTTAAATTAATTTTAGATTAAAAATTTAATACAAGTAAGTTGGATCAAGTTTGGGTTTAACATTTTTAATCTAGGTTGGGCTTGGACAAAATTTTAAGCCTAGAAAACAAGCCTAAATTTTTACATTAACCTAACCCGACCCATGATCGGTTCTATAACTAGTTATTAGCTTGGTTGGCTTTTCTTGGAATTTTGCAAATAAAAATATCATCAAATAAAATTTGTTATATTTAAATTAAAGTTTTGATGTTAAAAAGTTATATTCTAATTAAAATAACTTTATTTTGGATATTGTATAATTAGAGAATTAATAATAATACATGTTACATTCAAAGGAACTACTCAAATAAAGACTTATCACTTGCTCCTAAAAGTTTAAACCCAAATGAAGTATATAACTAAATATCCTTTAATCGCTAAATCAATTAATGTCTATTAACTTTCTTGACGTGACATCCACATGCATATTACATCGACAATTAATTAATTTTTTAAAATTAAAAAATATATTAATTGTTGATGTGGCATCAACGTGTATGCCATGTTAGGAAAGTTAACAAACGCTAACTTTTCCATCCATTTTGTGTAATTTGACAAACAATGTAATGTCAAGGGCTAAAAGAGGCGATAAATTAAATGAATAGTTGAAATGATTTTTTTTTTTTGTAAAATTTGAAGATCAAATAAGTTATTATGCCAAGAATATTAGATATTTTTTTATACAATGTTTAGCACTACTTATAATCCCTTCTTAACCTTTAAGTAGAAGGATAAGTAAATTTTAATGTGCTCGAAACCACTTTTTTCTACACTGATAATAATATCGATATCAATTAAACTAAAACTCGATTCACAACAATAACATAAATAAAGGCAATATTCAATACAGATATGTTGGATTTTGTTTAAAAAATTATATCTCATATCTAAAGTCATATAAGTATGAGGAATGAAATTCAACAATTACGATTTGCAAACCTGTCTCCATCTCAAGCACTCTTTTTCTTTTCCTTTTCCTTTTTCTTTATTATTTTAGAATATATCTAAAATAAAAGAAAATTTAAGAATGACTTGAAGAAGAGGAACTTTGATATTAGACCAAATTTAATTTTAATTTTTGTTGCTAATTCGTTGTTTTAAAGTTATATTTACAATCATATCAAACGATTATTATCATAAATATTCAATACATGTATTGAACTAAATAATTAATTAGTTAACACATAATTCACACAAGTGGAATTGAATCTAAGTATTTAAAATATTCGAACTTTAACTTTACTATTTCAATCGAGAACTCATTGACACGACTGATATTTACTATGAATTACTACAGTAACATTAATTATATAAAAATTTACACATTTTCTATTGGTGAAAGCAAATTCCATTAATGTATGTAGAATTTCAATGGTTTAACCCAAAGGAAAGACATGGATATTCTTGTGTATGATCAAGCAAAGCATATATTCAATATATATATATATATATAAAAAGAAGATTCATATAAACTATAAGAAGTAGAAGATTTATACTTTGGTCCAGAAACCAAGAAATCCTCGAAGCAAAAAAGAAAGGAATATATGGAAAAGAAACAAAAGCTTGTAAGCCACAGTTTATATAGTTTTGGGTTAATTCCATAATATGTTCTCAAAGTATAGATTAGATTTTAAAGTGGCCCTACATTTCAAAATGCTCTAATTGAGTTCTTAAAGTATCATTTTCGTATCAATTAGGTCCTTCCATTGGCTCGAGCACTAAATGCTGACTTAGATCTAACATGGAGTGAATTTAAAATACGTAAACATGTGTGTACTTATTATGTAAACAACTTGAATCTAACGTGTTGAAAAAAAAAAAACAATCTCATTAAAATTTAGAAGGGTGCATGAGATTTAAGGTGTCCATGCGATAAATACACATTTTTTAAATATGCCACATGTCATATCGCGCTACAATTCAATGCGCAAGCTAAAAGCTAAGCTGACAAAAGGGCCTAATTGATATGATACTAATATTTTAAGAACTCAATTAAAATATTTTAAAATTTTGAGACGAGTTTAGAATTTGAGCTATAGTTTGAGGACATCAGGTGCAATTAACCCTAAATTTCTTTTCATGCAAGTTGGCCTACAAAAACCCTGGTATAGGCACCCATTGTTGTCACCAAAGTTTCAGTTTGTTTTGGTTGAAAACACATATAGGGTCATTGTTTGTTTGTTTTGGTTTTAGGAATGGCAAACTCCATTTTGAGAACATTAGATTATGAAAGCAAAGGATTTGTAGCAGTGGGGCTGCTTTGTTTGATGATGATGATGATGATTCAAAAGGGTTATGCAAGAGAATTCCAAGTGAACTGGGGTCTTCATAATGGCTCCAATGCTCAAACTTACAATCAATGGGCTGAACACAACAGATTTCAGATTGGTGACTCACTTGGTAAGTTGCTAATATCCACTATACAAATCACATTTTGAAGAACACATTTGAGAAAAGAAAAGTCATAAGGTTTAAAAGATAATTCAATAGTTTAATTATTTCTTACAATCAAGTCCGAACTTAATTATGAAATTGTCAAAACCCATTATTTTTATAAAATAACAAATATTTTTTAGTGTTTTTATTTTTATATAAAATTTAAAAAATATATATGCATACGATAATATTTGAACCTAAAACCTCGTAGATTTGTCATATTGATTAGGTTACCCTTAAAAGGTAAAAGGATCTAATTTTTAACTTTCTAAAGGTATAGAGACTAAAATCTCAAATTTTATATAAGCATAGGGACTAGTATAATGTTAAAGTATTTTGTTTGAATTGTAATGTATGTGTGCGATGATATGCCACAGTGTTTAACTACGCACCAAACGAAGATTCAGTGCTATATGTGAGTGAGGATGCCTACAAGAACTGCAATGTAGAGTCACCCTGGTCCAAATACACCGATGGCCACACTGTTTTCTCATTGGATCATTCAGGGCCATACCATTTCATCAGTGGTACCAAAGGCAATTGCCAAAAGGACGAGAAGTTAGTGGTCGTCGTCTTAGCTGATCGGACCAACCGTTCTTCCAACGCAAACGTAACCAACGCTCCTTCTCCCGCGCCATCTGGTTCGGTCGATGTAATGGTGCCGTCTCCAGCACCCGTAAACGAAACCAATGCTCCTTCTCCTCCACCAACCGGTTCGACCAACGTAATGCCGCCATCTCCGGCACCTTCTGCGGAGTCTCCACCGACGGGGACAGTGGAGGTTAACCCGACACCGGCACCGAGTGAAGAGTCACATCCACCAAATGTTGCAACTTGTTTGAGGTGGATGAGTACTACAATGGGAACAATGTTGGTGGCTTCAACTCTTGTTTTAGGGTTCTAAGTGGGGAGTTCTTCCTTTATTACTACTATTGTTAATTTTTTTGATATATTTATTTTGTTTGATTTGCCTCAGTTTGTGTCTATTAGGTTAAAATGGGTTTTTTTTTTTCTTGATTATTGATTGTTAAAGAAAAACAGAAGGAATAAGCTTTATATATAGTGTGTATAATATTTGGTGTGTACTTGTTTGTAAACACATAAATAAATGGATTTTATACCTTTTGGGATACCAGCTTCCTTTCTCATTTTTTAGTTTCAATACATTTATATGAACGAGCCCAATAATTAGTATTTCGCATTTAATAGATCCATTAAGAGGTAGATGTTGTTTATGAATTTTAAAACTTTTTATTCTTAGAGTAAGGATCAAACTCTCAACTACTGATTAAGGTAACCTCTTTTCATATGATAAAAATTTGTTTCTATCTTTCTTAAATAGGTTTTATTTATATTGTAAGTTAAATCTAATTAATCTTTATTTTAAATAAAATTTGATTTCCACTAAAATGTGGAGTTTATTTGAATAGTTAAATATTCTTTGATGAAAAATTATTTTTGTAAACTATGAGTGAGTTCTTTTTTTCTTTTTGTCAAAATCGATGTAGTTTAAAAAGTATACAAATAAGACTAGGTGATAATAGGTGAGTGTAGATATAATTAAAAAATTAATATATATATATATATATACAAAATAAATGATACATATAACAATTTTTCAATTCTGGTTGCGAAATTTCCTTTCCGTTCATTAAAGATCTTAATTTTAATTTTAATTTTCATATATATATATATATATATATATATATATATATATATTAATTCCATCAAATGGCCCCAAAATCAATCAAATTTTAATCGATCCTCAAAATTTAGTATAACTCCAATCACATCCTTTTGCCAATCATTCCATCAACTTTTCTATTACATGTCTATTAGTGACATGTGTCAACAACTGAGTTTGACATGTATCATTTTAAAAAAAATTTCTTCTCTTCTTACATTATTCTTTTCTTTTCTACGTAGTAAATACAAATACAAATAATATATATTATAAATAAAATAAATTTTAAATTCATAATTAATTACACTATTATTTAATTTTATTGTTTTATAAAAATATTTACTTTTTCTTTTATATAAATAAATACAAAATAAATAATATTTTATTACAAGTGATTCATAAAATATAAAAGTAATGTATAATAAATATTTTCTTTCTTTATTCTTTGTTTTCTGTAAATTTTAATGGTTCATACAAATACTTTAAACTAGATCATGGCCACACCGCAATTTAGAGTCACCCATGTCCAAATATTTTCAACATTGGGCCGAGAAAATCTCCACATTTTTCTCAAAGGGGAAAGAAGCAAAGTTGTTGCATTGATGATGGGGGATTTCAAAGATCTATACCGAAATTATTTCCAACTGCAACTTGAAATAGAACTCTTGGGTTTCGTTTTTATACGTAAAAGAGGGCTACATTCCCATTCTGTTTCCTTAAAATAATCCCCACTAATTAGTTTTTCTTTACACATCATTTCTTTAACCTCTCTATCAAAAGTTTTCCCTAATTCTACTTTCTTCATCAACCTAATTGTATTGTGTAATATTGAATCCAATATCCCAGCTACCTGCAAATTTAAACACCAATGACCGTGGATTTCGTGTAAAAGTAAAAAAGAATGGCGGTTTGGGACATGCTGCTAAGATACTAACCGTGAAAACACCTCCTATTATAGCACAGACATTGGTGAGGAAGTGTGAGAACGATTTTGGGTTCTCTGTTACCAAAACCTGCATACAGAAAAACGAATGAAAAACAAGAAGAATGGAAGGTAAAAACTTTGTTAAAAATTATTAAAGCAGTTTGGAAAATAACCTGCATTGGAGATAACTCGAAATGAAATTTCACAACAGGTATGTATATGCTCTGTGCCAGACTGCTGTGGGCGGTGTATTCATATTCCTCAATTAACGTATGTTCCCGAGAAGATTTTCTTGTAACTACCTCTGTTTTGACTATTTGAAGGTAATGCTCTATCTGAAAATGAAGTGAAGAAAGATGATCAGTTACGTTCATTTACGAGTTTTAGATTATAAGGATTTCTTATTCTCAACCAAGGTCAATGCCTATCTTACTCAGCCACAGAGATAAAACATCATTTGCTTTGACAAAGATGCGTATAAAATGCTCATGGTCAACCATGTTACTTAAAGAGATAAATAATTGGAAGGAAAGGACTGTATAAAAGAACAAACTTACAGTAACATTTGCATCTAAATCCGGTGATTAATGAACAGCCGACCATTCAACCTGTCATGGCTTCTCCCAAGATAAGGTATTAATCTCTTTGCATCACTCAGTAACCGAGGCGAAATCGTTTTACCAAACGAAAGATGGTTAATGACATGAGACATGTTCATTTTAGAAGTATCAAAAGAATGGGCTCCTGAACGAGCAGAGATGATAAGATTGCCGGGAACCTGCAAAGTGCAAGTCGCTTAATACTTTGAGGTATATGAAGTAAAACAGTTCTGAATTGGCAAAAGTTTGAGATCAAAGAGACTATGTAACCTCTGTTGCTCCAATTATTTATTTTTGTAAAAGTACCTATGTCCGACACTCATGTATGACACATGGATATGGGAATATGACCTCCAAATACATGAAAAAACCTTAGATAATCTGACCATACCTGTGTCAGACACATACCGGTATCCTACACTGACACTTGAGTTCTAGTAATGTAGGATATAACAACATTTCTACGGCTCATGTATCTCAAGGGTAAACATAAACGATTGGACAAAATAATTACAAGTAAAAAATCCAAAGGTCAGTTTCTAATTTAGTATCGTGATTATTACCTTCTTTACACGGACATATCCTTCAATTCTGCATCCTCCGGTCAATGGTGCTGGTCGTTTTGTTATATTGGATTTATCCTCTAAAGCCAGCCTTTGGTTCTCTCGTGGAATAGAAGCAACCAAATCTTCCATCGCCTGAAAGAAACAGACAACTGCATTAGGTCATGCATGCACGTTTATCTTATAAGATTTCTAAAACTGAACTGTAAAAGCAAATAGCCAATTCAAAACTAGTCGTGTACCTTAACCAGGGTTTCTGTATCACGATCTCCATAATAAGATTCATGTTCATGGTGTCCGTGGTCCTCCCTGAAATATATACAAAAAAAAGGTCAATCCACATTGAACATATAACATAAGGTTCAGCAGCACTAATTAACCTAGAAGAATGTAATAATCATCTAGTTGGTCAAAGGAAAGTGGAGGGTTAAACACATGCCTGAAAACATAGTACATAAATGAGTTTCACATACTGGAATATAAGCAACATAAGGAAAAGGAAGAGGAAGAATGTGGAAAAATGGGGAGGACATTCAGTCATTTACATAAGGGTGAAAAAGGATATGTACTATAATACTTCCTCTTACCTCAGATCACTGCCTTTACGGAAAATACGAATGGATGGATATCCTTGGATGTGATGCCTGTATGAAGAACATAGACCTAGTGAGCATAGTAGTAATAAATGTGCCAGAAAAGGAAGAAAGAGATAAAGAGAGAAGATTAAACTTATGATAAAGCTAAGAAAAAGATGCAACATTTGGGACTATTCCTATACTAGAAGCAAGAAAGCAATGTTTAAATATATATATCAGAAAGACTGAAAGGCAACAATATGGAGGTCAAATAATGATGTATAATCGTATTCTCAAACAAGAAAGCATTAATTTACATGAGAGAAAACATCAAACAAAGAAATACCTCCTACACAAGTCAACTTCTTCAGTGCAATCAACCTTGGCCAGAAGAATACGCCCATCCGCTTCTGGATCATATCTGTAAAAGGCAAGGGTGAAAAATTCATGCCAAACCAATAAACTATCTATAAATTTACTCCATGGAGTAGAAATGATGAATGCTCAGACCTCTGCCTTATTATGTTAGCAGTTTTCTCCCATGATGGTTTCTGAAACGTAAAAAGTAAAATGGTGAGACAAGGGTCTAATTATTTCTGGATGCTCTTTTTCGAATAAGTAGACAAACATGCATTTGCTTTCAAGGATGACACAGAAACTAAGGTCCTACTACAGAAAATATCACATCACAAAATATATTAGGGAGTCATTAAAATGCTAAATAATCCAAAAGAAACAAAAGAGGGTTATTAAAATAAAAATGAACTGCATAAAGTCACAAAATGGATTGTTAATAAGAGAAGAATTGGAAATCATATGACTATAACAAAAGTTGTGTATAATGACCACGGTATGTAGCCAAGTGTTAGACAATAGTACTTTCTGCAAGCATCTTCAAGACAAAAGATCACACATGCTAATGGAAGATTACCAGGCGAATACTCCAGTAGCACCAAGGAGCAAAAAAATTTACAACTAAAATTGGATACCTGCAAAAAGAATAAAAAAGTCAAATCAAGTACATAGAGGTATCACCAAAATTGGCATTTAGCAGAAAGATCCAAGTGGGAACACAATACACAAAATTAAATGGTTTGAAACTTTGAATTAATCCACTTACACATGTGAAAGTTTGTCAAAGCTAACACCATTTAATGGTACAGCACCCTCAACAGTTTCTTCATCAACTTCATCTCCATGCTTAACAGAATGTGGAACAGGTCCAGAATGAAACTCAGCACCAGTAGGTCTTAAATGTTGATCTATTGAAAACTTTCGGATTGTTTTTGTTATATTCAACCTGTTCTGAAAATAGAAGACACAAATTTAGTCATATGGACCAAACTTTGAATGGTAAATGCTGCTGAGGAAAAACATTCAGGCTTCTTGAAGAATGAATATGAAAAGTATTACTGTCAAATACAAACAATATCCAGCATAAAATGGTGTGATGTACTTCATTTTATTTAGCATAAAAATACATTCATATGAAATTCAAAATATATAGGGCACAACAGTATTAGCTCATCTTAAAGTTTTCTGACAGACTCTATATTGGGCATTTAAAGTGCAATTTTAAGCTTGGTAAAAAGCTTCAGAGCAAAGCAAGGATCATCTTGCAAAAGATTTAGTACTAAACAGAAGCATTTTGCTTTTCAATTAAATTAAGCAATTGAAACACTAATATAGGTACTTACAGTTCCCAAGACATCACTCACGTCAACAGATGCAAATTCACATGAGAGCGCTGGAAAACTGGAGATCAATTGGAATAGTCAGCCAACATAATTATCTATCATTAAAAATAAAGCTCAAACTACGTTCAAGGATATTACAGAAATGAAAAGATACATGCATATCAAGATAACCAACAGAATAGCAACCTACAACAGTTTAGAAGAAAAACCATATAAGATGATCAAATAAATCTTGATTTACATGCAGAAATCTAATCCCAACATTTCTTGGGAAAAAAAAAAGCGTGGGGGGGGGGGAATCTGTATAGAAATCTCAATAGCAGTATAAAGTACCATCAGAACCATAATGCAATGGATCTCACTGTTTATGTGCTAGTCAAGCAAGAATGTTGCAATTGAGTTAGGACCCCAATTGCATGGGGGATCTCTTTTCATGCTAAGCTCAATTGAAAAGAAATGTGAGATTTACCAGATTGTAAGTACATTTCTCATCACTAGGAATTTAACACAGTTCAAACCACCCATGCCCATTACGCTAATGTGCCATCAGTATCAATTAAGGCAAGCAGTAAAAGCTTATATAAGCACATACTCAATCTACAAAATACAATTACACTCTGCTTGTACTTTTGACATGAAGTTCACCTGGACCTTCCATAATATTAGCCACAAATGAGAACATTGAAAAATAAGATTGCTACAGAAAGTTAGTGCACCTCATGTTAAAATCAATGCGTAGAAAGTCTCCATCAGAACTATTGTCAACAATAACAGATGTAGAGGTGCTGACTGTAAAATAATTACTCATTTCCTGCAAAAGATATTTAATGGATTAAAGCGCGTAGAGGAAAAGAACAGAGGAATCAATTTCATTTCAAGGAAAAAGTAGAACAAATGAACTAAAAATATATCTGATAAGTATCATCCGAGAAAAGAAAAGGAAATGGCAACAAATATTACGATAGAAGGATGTTGCAAAGGTGTTGTTTGGGATTTAAAATCAACCAACATGCCAAACCAAATCAAATTTGAGTAAATAGAAAAGCTGCCTACCATTCCAAATAAAAACATCATAGCCAATGCAGCTATGATGGATAACCCTGCACCGGATAAAGATGCCTCTGTTAAATCTCTAGGGATTTTCCTGCACATAGATGAAAAAATAATTAATAAAACACAAGTATCATTATAACATTTACTTAAACCCTGTAAAAACCCTAAGCATTTCAGCAGATAATTTAGTCCACTATATGTGCTTCAACCGAAATAGCAAACAATATTCATAAAAAAGAATTTAAGCTCATTCACCAAATTACTATCAAATTTTAGCAACCAAACAAGAAGTTTCTCCAAAATTATTGACAGGAATACAATCTAATGCTAGAACGTAATATTTGTTTTTCATTTTCCAGTAAATAAATAAACAAAATTTCAACCCAAATATAGCAAACAGCGATTAGTTTTGCTCTTTTTCTATATTAAATGCTCGGATCCATTAAACTAACTTAACTTCATTTCAGCCAATAATCAGAAATTTTACTAGAAAAAAAACTGACGAATCAAAAAGAGAACTGAGAGATCTGAACCTGTAGAAATCGACGGATTTGATCTTGCTTGAAGAAATCATGACTGGTTTTAATCAATCGGAATCAGATTTTTTTCAAGAGAATTATTTTGAAAAAGATAAAAATAAAGATAAATATAAAAAGAGGAATTTAAATCCCAAGAGATCTAGCAATGGAGAAACTTATTTTCCAGATACTATAAAGAGTGAGAGATGAGCAAAGTCGTTTTATGTTTTAACCACTTTAACTCTCCTGCGTTTTCATTCGGGGTTTTCATTTTCCATATTAGATTTTTTAAAAAACAGGGTTTTCAATTGGGTTAAATTACAAAATACTCCTTAAATTATATTCCATTACTCAAAATAATACTTAATTTATACTTCGTTACTCAAATTACCTTAGCAGTAAAAAATCTCTTTTAATGCACTTGTTTTAATTGTTAGGCAACTTCTCTTTGCAACCCTCCTATCATTTTTGTTCTATTCAACTTCTTCTCGATATTTAGATTTCATGTTCTGTATGTACTTTTTGTTATTATAAAGGTTCACCTAACATTACCTATTTTATGCAAAGCGTATAGAAAATAAAAAAAAATCATTTTTAAAAAAAATAATACACAAGTTTTGATTAGGGGAAAATGAATCGAAATCAAAGCCTAAAAAAAGAAATGAAGCTTGCCAGGATTTGGGTTTTGTCGTCAAAAACTGAGTTTGGATGAGTTTTTCGACAAGTTCTTAAGTTTTTTGTCATTAGAGTTTTTAAGTGAAGAAAAAAAAAACTTACTAAATAATATTTAACTTTTTTAATTAAAAATTGCACGTGTCACAAAATAATTGGCTAAGAGATTTTTTTTTACCGCTGGAGTAATTTGGGTGTTAGATCAAATTTTGGTTGCAGAATATAGTTTATATACCACTTGTGACCCAAAAAAAAATTAGGTATCAATTTAGGAAAGACATTATAGTTTAGGTATCACTTTGGATATAACGATAGTTTAGGAATCAATTGTGATAAAAATTTTAGGTACCAATTTAAAAAAATGATATAATTTAAGTAAGTTTAAACTTTTTTAAAAATTTTAATAACTAGGATTTAATCACTGTGGGTTAAAGTAGGTATAGAATACGGATAAATCTGAGAGTGATCCTCTTAGAATCGCCACGTGGGATAATCGTGAAATTTGTATCTGAATAATACAAACACTTTAATTTTGGCTGATATTGAGATTGCGATTGAGTCAAAAGTCAAAATAAACACCATGTCTTGAACTTCCAAGTTACTTGCACAGTACATTTTAGATTATAATTCAAAATTTAATTTTTTTTAATTTTACAATACTTAAAAATAAATAGTGGCATTAAAATTTAATAAGATTATTATTTTTAAACAAGTGTGATAAATACATGCGTGTTTTAAATTTGATTGGCCGATAATCTATTGGCCTAATGACAAGAACATTATATTATAGGCATGAGAGTCTGGGTTCGATTCCAAGCAATCACATTCCCTCCCCCAATTATTAAAAAATAAAATTGATGGAGGTGTTCTAAATAAATTTCATATCATATTCTTGGAGTTAGATGGATTATAGTAGAAAATAATAAGACTATTAAAAGACATTAAATAATTTTAATTTACTTGATATTTATAAAATTTAAACATGATTCCAATGTGAATAATATATATATATATATATATATATATATATATATATATGAGAAAGGATTGTATAAACAGATCATACATCTTCTTCTATCCCTTACCAATTATTTAATGTCATTTCAATATTTTTTTATGCCATTAACACATCATGTTGGTAATTTTTTATCCTAAACCCTAAACCTTGAACCTTAGACTTTTAACCCTAAATCTAAAGTTTAGGGTCCAAGATTCGTTAGGATCCAGGGCTTAAAGTTCAAAAAAATAGTGACAATGTGAATATTTGTAATAAATTTCACTAAAATATCAAAGATTGCTCTATTGGCATTTTTAAATGAAAGTGAATAGTCTTTTTATTCTAATTATTTCTTTTATTCTCCTAGAAGTTCGATTATATATATATATATATATGTTGGGATTGACCATTATAAACAATAAAATAGAAAAAATAAAGAAGATTGAACACACAAAATTTATGTGGAAAACTATTCAAGAGGATAAAAATCACAAGTAAATAAAACTTTCAATAATCTAAGAGTACAAGATGAAAAAATAATCTCAAAGAGCAAAACTCAAAACCTAAATACAAAGACCCTATGACTAAAATATTCCTAGACTTACTCAAAGTTTAATTGGAAAAAAATAATAGAGTTTAACGAGAGAAGAAATCCAGTTTAAGTTGAATACACGTTGCCACATCCGTTAAGTAACATTGTGACCGATTATGTTTCTTCTCTGGTTTACCCAAAAAGCGAGGCACACCCACAATATATATAAATAGATAAAGATAACATAAAAGTTCACTTTTTGGCTAATAAACTAAATAGAAAAGTTAATTTGATCAAAAAAGAGAAAATAACCAATAAAAATCAAATTGAAATTTGAGAAAGAACAATAATTTTGAGATTCGACTATTAAATGCTTGTGTTAAAAGAACTACAATTTCTTCATTTTTTAGTCTCTAAAATTCTATCAATGCTTACTCATCTAGAAAACGAAACATTCTCGATCTTCTTCATTTTTTATGTAATTCCTGGACTAAAATTTAAAATGGGATAAAAAATTCACATGAATACAAATATTGATCTCTACTACAATTCAAAATTGAGAATGAATAAGTAAATAAAACATAAAAACTAGGATCAACAGATGTCAATATTTATATTTAATAATTAGGGATAAATCTTAAAATTATACATGAATTATAGTTAAATGTGCAAGTGTATATATGAACTTTAATTTTGTGTAATTTTATATATAAAATTTTAATTTGATCCAATTCTTATAAATTATTAGTATAATTATTTATATAACATCATTTATGTTTATATATTGCATACATAAATAATTATATATATCCAATAAATAATTATATATATCCAATAAAAATAATTTGATGTATATATTTCTTTAAATGTGTATGATTAAATCAAAATTAAAGTTTCAAGTATATATTTGAACCACAATTAGAGTTTCACATGTATAGTTGTACCAAATTAAAGTTCATGTATACAATTGCACATTAAATTAAAGTTTATGTATAAATTTAAATTTTATCCTTAATAATTAAGAAGTTGAAAAGTTTGATAGCATTTTTATTGTTAAATAACATGTATCTAACAATTTCTCAATTAAATTAATAGTTATTAATTATAAATATACGTTTGTAAGTATCGATAATAGTTATTTGAGAGGAGAGTGACAATAAATAATAAAAAGTAACCCATGAAAAGTTTAGATATTATAAAAATTCAAGGGAGAAGAAATATATATATAAATATGTAAGATGGTTTAAATGTAGTTACCTAAATATGTTGAAAGCCTTAAAAGTTTAGGTTTTCAATTTAGGTTTCAATTTAGTTTTAGGTTTGGGGTTTTAAATACGGTGTCGATTTGGGTTTTAATTTCAATTTTGGTTTTGGAGTTTGGATTCGGTTTTGTTTGGGGTTTTGATTCAAAGGTATTTTGATTGTGCAATAAATTACTGAATAACTTAACATGTGTGATAATTTTACAATTTTGTAATATATATAAATAATAAAATTCAACAAAAAATTTTAAAATTAATTTAATAAAACATAATTTGGATAACAATAATATTAAATGAAATAAAATGGAAAAAAATGTATTTTATATTTCAGAATTTTCATTATTTTTTGGCTCGTTTAAGCCATCAAAACTTTATGCTTGTTCAAATATTTTCTGGTTTTAAGAATATTATTTTAAAGGTCTAGAAATTTCGTTTTATGAAAACCAATCACCAAAAGCCTAAGATTTTGGGGCTCAAAATATTACAAATGGTCACAATTTGCTCAGAATTTCTAGGTAGCTACTTTGGGAACTTAATTCATCTAAGACAAAACTCAATTTAGCTAGAAAAACAAACCAATGGAAAGATTACATTTCATTACAACAGAAATCATTTAAACTTCGACAAGAATGAGAAACAATAGATGGTTTTAAAAGGCCTTAAATGTAGTTACCCAAATATGTTGAAAGCCCTTAACTTGGGTTTTCAACTTAGGTTTCAATTAGTTTTCAGTTTGGAGTTTTAGATTTGTTGTTGGTTTGGGCTTTCACTTTCAGTTTCAGTTTCGGTTTTGGGGTTTGGATTCGGTTTTTGTTTGGGGTTTCGATTCCAAAGCATTTCAATTGTGTGATAACCTACCGAGTAACTTAACATGTGTGATAATTTTATAATTTTGTAATATATATAATAAAAATTCAACTAAAAATTTTGAAAATTAATTTAATATGACTTTTAATTTAATAAAACATAATTTGGATAACAATAATATGAAAATGAAAAAAAATTGTATTTTATATTTCAGAATTTTCATTATTTTTTGGCTCGTTTTAAGCCATCAAAACTCTATGCTCGTTCAAATATTTTCCGGTTTTAAGAATATTATTTTAAAGGTCAAATGTTATTCTAAAACTAGAGATTTTGTTTTATGAAAACCAATCACTAAAAGCTTAAGATTTTGGTGCTAAAAATATTACAAATCGCCGCAATTTGCTCAGAATTTCTAGGTTTCCTATTTCAATTAGGCTACTTTGGGAGCTTAGTTCATCTAAGACAGAATTCAATTTGGCTAGAAAAACAGACCAACGGAAAGATCACATTTCATACAGTAGAAATCATTTAAAGTTCGATTAGAATGAGAAACAATAAATGGTTTTAAAAAGCCTTAAATTTAGTTACCAAATATGTTAAAAGCCTTAAGTTTGGGTTTTCGATTTTGGTTTTAGTTTAGTTTTCACTTTGGAGTTTTAGATTCGGTGTCAGTTTGGGCTTTCACTTTTAGTTTTGGTTTTGGGTTTTTGATTTGGTTTCGGTTTGGTATTTCGATTCCAAGGCATTTCGATAGTGGAAAAACTTATCGAGTACCTTAACACGTGTGATAATTCTACAATTTTGTAATATATTTAAATAAAAATTCAACAAAAAATTTTGAAAAATAATATAATATGATGCTTAATTTAATAAAACATAATTTGGATAACAATAATACTAAAATGAAATAAAATAAAAAAAATTGTGTTTTATATTTTAGAATTTTCATGATTATTTGGCTCGTTTTAAGCCATCAAAACTCTATGCTTGTTCAAATATTTTGCAATTTTAAGAATATTAATTTAAAGGTAAAATGTAATTCTAAAACTAGAACTTTCGTTTTATCAGAAAGATTTACCAAAAGCTTAAGAATTTGTGGCTCAAAACATTGAAAATCATTATTGTCGAAACCATTTTTTTAAATCGAGTTTTGGAAAATAGGAATCGACTTTTTAAAAAAAATGAAAACGGGACTCGCCACCAATCTTTTTAGGTGTGATTGGATCACCTTTAAAATATTTTGTTTTAAAATCATTAGTTTTGGTCAACGAAATAAAAGAACGGGTCCGGGAGTCGATTACGCACGAGGAAGTATTAGCACCCTCGTAACGCCCAAAAATTGGTACCTAATTAATTATCAAATGTCTCTAATATCGGAAATTTAAAAATTTTAAGATGCAATCCTCTTTGAAATATTTTGATTTTGAAAATTGGGGTTCACTTGTATCAAAATATTGATACCAAGCTAGCCTTTTTGAAAATCCCTATCTTGAAACAACAAAGCGCCATATCCAGTAAGTTAGGATACATCACCTTGAAATTCCAAGACAGTCGCTTGCACTTTGAAAACTTTTAAAACTTAGAAGGGTGCTTAACTATTCGAACTCAACGAGAAAAGTTGCAACCCAATAAGTTAGGACACTATTTTTCTCGAAATTTCCAAACGCCAAGCATTGCCTTTATATTTTTGAAAACTTGGAAAATTGATGCATGAGGAATCGCATTACATTATAAATCATGCATGATAACATATTATCGTAATAGGTAAATAAAACATGCATTTAAACAAAATGATAGCAATAATATAAAATCATGCATTAGATACATACGTATAAAAAATAAATATAGCAAATCTTAACAACATATGTACAAAGATATACATAGCATATATTGAAGATGAATAAGCAAAACATACAAAGTAATAATTAAAAATGCATGATATACAATTTAATATATATATAAAAAAGGGTAATATAGTATCAATATACATTCATAAAATATAACATCAAATAATAATTATAAAATAACATTTAATACCTAAATGATATATACAATATAAAAATATAAAAGAGTTAGTATATATAGTATATATAAAAATATAAAATAAAGTGAGTAATTGTTAACAAGATATACATATAATACAAATAAAATATGATATTTAATAATAATTTTAAAATAGTATTTAATATACAATATATAATAACAAAATTTTATAAAAGAATAATAATTATATATAAAATAAAAAATATATATATTGGTTTAGAAAAATAATGTATAAAATACCAAATATGTAAAAGAATTTATATTTATAATAAAATAATTATATAATATATATATATATAAATATAAGTTTAGAATAATATAAAATAAGTAATTAATGATGAAATATATGTATTATACAAATTATAATATTATAATATCTTCAAAATGTATAATAATAGAATATAAGTAAAGTAATTATTAACATAAAAATAAGTATATAATACAAGTTAAAACCTTTAATGATAATAATATATAGATAATAATGTAAAATAATAATATTTTGTGAAAAGTAATATATAATAAATAATAATAATATAAAATAATTATATAATATATAATATAAAAATAAGGTTAAAAATAAAACAAATAATAATAATAATAATAAAATTATATATATAATAATAGAAATAAATATATAGGGTTAGATTTGAAATTCAATAAAATTACAGGTAATTTTAAAAAAATAAAGCTGAATTAAGGTCCTAATTAAAACACGCATAAAACGAAAGCGACTCATTGGACAAAACGCCCTATTCCCAAAACGGCGTTTTAACTCGGACTTAAAATAGCTATGGCGGACTAAATCAAACTGAAACAAAATATTAGGGCTAGATCATAAATAAAATAAAACATAATTATAAACACAAAAAGGTGGAAGGTTTAGCTACCCAAAATCATGTTTGTGAATGAATTAATTATTTTTATAAAAAAATTCATAACTAATGAATTCGTTGGTGTTATATCCTATAATATATTTAAATCACTACAAGTGTTTCCGTTAATCATCATACTAACACAACAGTTTTGTTATATGCATTTTATATAATCACTACAATGTTTCGTTAATCACCATAATAACACGAAATACTTATAGGTTCAAATCGTAGGCTCGGTCATGTACTAGAAAATCAGTTTTAGAGAAACTTAGATATCATATTTTCATTTAACTACCTTTTATAACACATTATGAGCCGAAAGCACATTTGACTAACTTGGCTCTAGTACCACTAAATGTAACACCCTAAACACGACCTAGACATCTAGACCAAGTTCGAAGAGTTACATTAACGTTATCAAGAAAACCAACATTCATAAGTATATATAAACCCAATATCAAGTCATAAAAACCATTAAATCTAACATACGAGTCATCCATTACTGAAACGCAATTTTACTAATTCAAACATAATTTTGGGTTAAATAAGAAGGTAAGCTTTATTGTTTAAAATATATTATAATTATATTGTTTTGAAACAATTTGGGATTAACTCTAACGTGATCTTTTTTTAAAGTGAAAGCACAATAGGTCCAACATGAAACTCTCTTAACCCAATCCTTGCATGGATATTACTACCATTTTCTATTAATATACACATGCACTGTCATTACTAAAAAAAATCTTACCCGATTAAATTCAAAATTCAAAATACATTTGAAATATGAATTTTAAAAAATAAAAAGAAATTTGCTTTTCATTTCTTTAGTTACCCGGAATCATGGTTGTGAATGAATTTGCTATTTTTAAAAAAGTTTTTCATAATTAATGAATATGTTGGTGTTATATCCTATAATATATTTAAATCAAGTAAACCTATAATTCATAAATGTTATTCATCATACAAAAAAAATTATTGGGAAAACTAACAAAACAAAATAGTGCCTAAAAACAATGACAACTCGAAACCTATGTTTCACGGTTTCAAAATGTTAACTATTAAAACAACATATTTAGTTTAAAAAAGACAAACACTATATATAAGGTAGCTCTCTCCATTAATTTTAAGCATTAGAAAGTAAAGAATTCAATAAGCATTAGTTACCCTTATTTCTTTGATATTAGAAGCATTTCGAATGGAATTTCGAGGAGTAATATGTATTCTTTATCTTTTTCTTCTAATTGGAGTTGATTCCAATGCCTTCCCAACGAATGATTTGATAAGCAAATTGCCAGGACAACCAGATGTTAATTTCAGGCAATTTGCTGGATATATTGAAGTGGATGAAAATGTTGATGGTCGAAGTCTTTTTTACTATTTTGTTGAAGCTGAGAAAGATCCCTTGACTCAACCCCTCACAATTTGGTTAACTGGAGGTTAAGTTCTTTAAATTCCTTTTAGTGTAGTTTATGATGTTATGCGGATTTCCTAGTAGGTATCCTATATGAATGAGTTAGAAAAAGTTCACCATGAGCAAGTTAAAGCCAAGGGAAAGCTAGGGCTTCGGCCCCATCGGTTCAATGTTACAATTTCTTTTTTAGCCTCTCCCAAAAATTTATAATTAAATTTAATCCCTTTTAGCCCCTTCGAATGGAAACATTATCACTTTTGGCCCTTGTTAGAAAGTAAAGATTCAATTTAGCCCGTTTCCATGCAAAGGTTTTAGGTTTATGTCCATCCCTAACACTAAATTTATAGCCTTGATATGACTATCATTTTTTAACTCATCTGAAAAGCCATACCTTTAAACATATACTAAATACTTGTCGAATTAGACTAGTCGTTACATTAGATCAAACCATTACTCTATTTTTCTAGCTTTACCTAAGCCTGGCCGACAAGTTTGTTTGATTACTCACATACAATAAAATCTGTTGTGTAATACTATTCAGGACCAGGGTGTTCTTCAGTTGGAGATGCCTTTGGAAGTGTTGGTCCTTTCATTGTTACGAAAGATGCTCATGGTCTCCAAACAAATTCCTTTTCTTGGAACAAAGGTTGTCTAATTTCCTATGATTATTTTTTTATTGAATTTTTTTTTTGTGTGTGTAAGTATATCATGTTTCATAGTTATTTCTTTCATATCCATATAAATTTATAATAAAATATTAAATGTGTTAGAACCATAAAATATTACAGAACGTCTAGTTTTCATCGTGTTCAAATGAATTGCATTGCCTTTCTTATATATATGTATATTTTTCTATTTCCATATCTATATAAAGTTCATCTAATATATGTTTCAGTGTCAAATCTATTGTTTATCGACTCCCTATTGGATCCGGATGGTCATATTCAAACTCAAGTAGTGATTATAATAACGGAGATGATAGCACTAGTAAGATCATAATGTATATTCTTCGTTATTAAATAAAATAGTTTGGGTATTATATATATATATATATTGATATTTTTCAATTATTTGTTTCTTACAGATAAAATATTACTTACATTCATGCAAAATGGTATGAAAAGTATCCAGTCTTCAAGTCCAAAGATCTATATATGGCTGGATCAAGTTTTGCAGTGAACAATTTCTTTTGTTTTTCTTTCTCTCATTTGGTAGCACATCAACATATTTTTAATTCACCAAAATATACTTAATGACTAGAGAAACAAAATATAATGTGATCTCTAGCATATAGTTTTTCTCTAATATATATATATATATGTATATATATATATTGTACTTTATTATTTACATATCAAGCATGCATCATTATTTTTTAGATTCAAACTCAAATAATTAATCAAATTTCTTATTAAAGTAACAATTGTTTTTTTAAAAATAATTCAAAAAAATATAAATGAATTCATAAATTATTTTTAACATACTTCTTGAATTGAATATGTCGAATTAATTATTGAATAAACACATAATAATCAAATTATCTCGACTTAATACCAGCTATGAATAAGTCTCCATGCAACAATACAAACAATATAACATGTTCATTACTTCAACTAAATTTGTGGATTTTTATTTTTAGGACACTTCGTACCAAATCTTGCTAATGCTTTGCTCGACGACAACAAGCAATCCAAGCAATCCAAATTTAATCTCAAAGGATTGGTTGTAAGTAAAACAGTATCTAATCAATCAAATTTATTTCCACTTTAATATAAATTTGCATAGAAGGATTAGTGAGAAATGTTCATGGTTGAGTAACTTGCCTAATTCGAGAAGGCTTGGATTTATTAGATTGGATTAGGATACCGACTTCTACGTTTAGGATCAAATCATTATGACTTTGATTATTGTTCATTACTGACATCATTGACAATAAATTTTTATTTAAATTCAGTATCAGCACTAACATAAAAAGTTTTAAATAATCCTGAAATACTTTTAGGAACTTTATTGGGCCCATATAGAACAGAAATAACATGTGTTGCAACTCAACTCTCCAGTAAACATGCTTAGGTTCAATTCAATGTTAATTTAAAGATTTTGTTGTGAACTTTATTTTATTTTTTTTAATTGTAACTCTTTTGAACAGTTGGGAAACCCAATGCTTCGTAAAAAGCTAGACGAGATTGCAAAAATTGATTTCTTTTTCTCTGGAGATGATAAACAACTCGTTGTATAACTAAATCAAGAAAGAATGCAATGCCATTGATGAAAATAATTACTTTTCTAGCATCAAAACCACTTGGAGCGCAAAATGCAAAAACCTTGTGTTCGAGGCCGATTTGGCTGCTTTCAAGACCGATGCTCATAATTACTCCCCGCAGAAGCTATTTGATGTCTTTCGCCCCTTGCAATTGAAAATGAGCTAAATTTGAACTTAACAAAACAGGTTTTCATTTATTTCTTTACATTCCTCTTACTTTACTTAGATTTGAAACTACAACTAACATAAGTTCCTATAGAATCGAATTAACTAATCAATTGAGTAAAATTAATTTTGTGGTATGTTTCTTTTATTGGTTATATCAAAAACGTAAAACTTTATATTTTGGTCCAGGTTCCTATAGTTAGCACAGAAGTAGACATGTGCCTTCCATTAAGGGTGCAATTTTACTTTAATATCCCAGAAGTTCAAAAGGCTTTCCACGGGAATCGAACCAACTTGTCGTATAGATGGCAGGGTTGCTTCACGTAAGTTTTCCCCTAAATTTTGAAACAAAATGAACTTTTTTTCCCTAATATGTTCATATAATTACTTTTATAAATTATTTTAAATTCGAAATTTAAGACTCGCGGTAAATTTTTCTATCTCCATATTGTCACCTCTTTCTTAAGAAAAATAAATAAATTACTTGTTTTATTGAGGTAAACGTTGTGTAAAATTTGTTAACCTTAAAATTTTCATTATATGCGACTCTTATTTATTTAGAGCTAATTTTAAATACAACGGTCGATAAGGACCTTGACATGCTTCCTACGCTTAAAAACCTTCTTCAACAATCTGCTCCCATTACAATATTCAGGTTGGTATTGTATTTGTATGCCATGCTTTTCTTTCCAATACTTTCTTGAATTAAGTTAACTAAGTATGAAAAATCAAAGTGAACTATTTTGAAAAGAAATTCTCATGCCATTTGTCCGATGTTTTATTTTATTTTGTTAATATGATTACCATGTTATAGTGGAGATCAAGATGGTATAATACCGACCGAGGAACCTTACAACATTTGGAAAAGTTGGTGAGGAGTTAAACATCAAGTTAACAAAAGAGGAAACATGGAGTTTTAGAACCAAGGTTTTATGTTTACTCATTTAATTATATATATATATATATATATATATATATATATATTAGCTTCCTTTTATATTATGATTAGATATATTTAAGTATCAAACTACCCTCCGATATGATTACCCAGTTTGGGTTTAAACTTGAATAAGAGATTTTAAGTGTTGACTCGATTGGCTTTATTAGCACTTTCAAGGCAAGCTCACGCTACCTACCTAGTTCAATAGGCTTGGCCAATACATGCTAGGCCGTGGACAATATTTTTCAAAAAATTTAGACAACTTGTCCTGAATTTTTATTTAAATGTGAAAATTTTAATTTATACATATTTTATATTTTCTAAATATTTAGTTGAGCCAATAGGTAGGCTTGGGATAAGATTTGGTAGTTTAAAAGTAATCATTTATTAGAAGAAAATAAATTTGCAGCATTTCATATATATTGAACATTGAAATGAGTTTTTCTTATTGAATAAACCAACTCAAAATAACACTATTTATATCTATAAATTTTCTTTCTTAATTTAATAAAATTAATGATAAATATTTAACAGAAGGAGGGTTGAAGTATGAGTTTGGGGACTTACTAAAATTCTTAACGGTGAAAGGAGGTAATCATCATGTTACCTCTTCTCGACCATCTCAAGCTTTTTCTATTTTCTCAACTTTCGCAATTAATTGGATGCACTGAAGATTGGTGATGAAACTTATGAAGCACACGGTCATGACTCATGTTGAATCCATCATTCACCATAATAAGACTTGTCGTTGTAACCATTTGTTGTGATATGTATTATTTTATGATGCATGAACATCATGACTTTTATATTATGAAATAATATAATTAGTTAAATCATCGATATAAAAAAATATTATTTTAACAAAATCATTCAACAATTTTTTTTTTCAAATTTTATACATGAAATCAACAAATAAAGAGATCTCTAAATAGCAAAACCCAATATGCGTAAGTATTTTTCTTAATACTTTTGAAACAAGATTTTTTGCCTGCGCAAATAAATTGATTAATGCTTGAACATTTCCAAACACCTCTTACAGTTTTGTTATATGCATTTTGTATAATCACTATAGTGTTTCCGTTAATCATCATAATAACACAGAGATACTTACAGGTTCGGCGTTGTAGGCTCGGTCATGTACTAGAAAATCAGTTTTAGAGTAACTTAGATATCATATTTTCATTTAACTACCTTTTATCACACATTATGGGCCGAAAGCAAAGCCCGAGTGTTGACTAACCTAGCTCTGATACCACTAAATGTAACAACCGAAACTCGACCAAAGCATCTAGACCAAGTCTGAAGAGTTACATTAACGTTTTCATGAAAATCAACTTTCATAAGTATAGATAAACCCAATATCAAGTCATAAAAACCATTAAATCAAACAGGCAGTTCAACAATCTTAGAAAAGTCGTAGCACTAATAAATACGTGAACTACATACCTAAAATTTAGTTAACCACAAGGTGACTAGAGAATTTAGTGTGTAATCAATATGGATTCAATTAGAAACACAATTTAATTAAAAGTTCTCAAATCTCAAGTTCCAATCAGAGTCAGATAATATTCAAGGGATTAACATAATGACTATATAATGTAATGGTTCCAGTTCAGATACAGAACATATCAGAAGCATATGCAGTTATTCCTACCCCCATCTGCTACACACCATCTCCGACCATCCCGACACACCGTTAAGGGCATTTAATACCCATCCAACCCTACACACCATATAGTGTCAATTTGACATATTTACTGAAATGCAGTCTAGCTGCCAGATCATATTGCTCTTAGGATTTAAAAACTTAGACCCTGTCAGGATGATTCTTGCAGCTGGGATATATTTTTGATGTTTTGAATTGTCATTTTGGTCATTTTGACGATGGTTTGATGAGGTAATTGATGCATGTTGAATAGTTATTAGTTAGAATGAATTTAATGCCTTATTATGTTATATTTTATTGTTTGGAGCAAAGGTATCGATATTCAGGTTTTAAAAATGATACATTTTGATATTTCGAATCTACAGGAAGTTAGTAACACAATTTGGTATCGATACCATCTCACGAGTATCGATACTCGGGGAAATAAAACATATAGTTTTTGAAATGTATCGATAAATTATTGGGTTTTGGTTTTAAGCGAAAAACAAAATGTTGTTTTGGTACCACTTTCAGGGTGGTATCGATACCATCCATGAGTATTATCGATACCATTGATTCAATATCGTTACCTACGTGATTAATTCATAATTTTTTAGTGATTTAAAAGCATGTTTAACTTTTGTAGACACTCAATTTTGCCCGCCCGTAAATAAGTCCAAAACAAAATAATAAACCCCCAAAAAGAAACGAAGTCCAAGTTCAGTCCCGAATTATAAATATAATTTGGCCCGATCGAATGGCCCATTACTTGAAAAGATTTAAGGTCCATGTACAAGTTTGACTCATATGGAAATATAATCTTCAATGATATGCAATCTTAGATGTGATATGCAATCTTAGATATGATACAATCTTAGATATGATTGCAATCTTAGATATGGTACAATCTTAGATATGATTGCAATCTTAGATATGATATACAATCTTAGAAGATATGATTTTGTAATCTTGGATATTTAATTTGTAGATATCCTTTAATCTTAACCGTTGATGTAATTGATCTCATTGTTGGATTTGGGAAGGCTCAACTATAAATAGAGGCCTCTCCTTCATTGTAAACACACTTAAGTTTTGGGGAAGCAATAAGAATTCTTAAGAGCATTCACTCAAATTTCTCTCCTATTGCATTCTTATTTTCTACGGTTTGTTCTTATTTATTCTTTGTTCATTTTGTTTTCAACCTTTTGTTATTTTGATTTAATCCCTATTTCATTGATTTTTAATTCTCTTTTATATTTTATTTTTTAATAATTTTAGTAGTATATCAAACTATTTTTTATTAAATTCTATATTATTCATTGTTTTAAAAATATATATTTCATTTAATTGAAAAGTTTTTCTTAAATAAGGCAATGTTTGGTGTTTAGAAATTAGGAAATAGTGCCCTAATATGTTTGGTTGTGATTTTTTGTTTGACTAAATAACCAAATATCCTTTTAATAAATTTTGAAAATCATGAGATAATTTTAGTTACGAGGATTTAAAACATCGTGTCCTAACATGCTGGATGTGATGTTTGTATACTTTTGGAACAAAGGAATCTCAAGTTTCAACTTTAAATTGTTCAAGTTTTAAAATCTTTCCAAATTTTCGACATTAGGGCAATAAATAATCAATTCGGTACCAATTTGTGGCGTTACGAGGGTGCTAATCCTTCCTTGTGCGTAACCGACTCCCGAACCTGTTTTCTTGAATTTCATAGACCAAAATGTTTTATAAAGGTGATCCAATCACACCTAAAAAGGTTGGTGGCGACTCCCATTTTCATTTTTCAAAAAGTCGAACCCCGTTTTTCAAACCCCTTTAAAAAAATGGTTTCGACAGCTTGGCGACTCTTTAAAAAAATGGTTTCGACAGCTTGGCGACTCCACTGGGGACCTATAAGAGAGTCAAGCCAAAAATTGATTATTTTCTGTCTTAATGTCAGAAAATTGGAAAATTTTTAAAATACGTCATTTTTTACATGTGTTTGTTGCATATGTTTGTTATTGTTTACGCACACATTGCATTTGCATGACCGTTATGGTCACACCCGTAAGTGGGAGTGAGAAGCTATGCTTTCGTGAGGTTTTCACCTCCGCATGGGCTAGTGGATTGCTTCCGGGATACATCCGTACCTATGTCTTCGTGAGATTTTCATCTCCGCATGGCCATAGGGAAATGTGTCCCCCTGAACCGAACTTGGTCCATATGAGCCTATAATTGGTGAGGATCGAGGAATCTGCTGGTTCAGGTACCCTTGCTTTAGAACCGAACTACATATAGTGAACTTTAAGTGCTTGCCCCAGGTAGTATGATGATGACCTTTAGTGCCTAACTTTATAAGTTCTTATTATTATATTTTTTTATATATGTGACACTGACTTGTTTTTCTTATTTTGCTAACATTGCATGTCATTCATCATTAAAAGATGTCGATTCAAGGTTCAATTTCTGAGTTAGAAAGTTTTGTAATGGGGAATGAATATCTTAATAAAGTGGAGGACAACTCTTTCGTTTGTGCTTGCTCAAAGAAAACCCAGATAGAAAAAGGAAATAGTGTCATCGAAGGATACACATCAGAATTATGGGACTACACTCTCATTAGTGTGATGCAAAATAACCTCCAAGAGTTAAAGGAAATATTGGATTAATGGAGTAACGAAGCCAAGCAGTTGTTCTACAATAGTTATGGGGAATTGCAGTATTTGTTTGACATGAAGATAGATGAACAATTCAAGGTGAGCGTGGGGAGTATTGAGGGACACTTCTACCATTATAGATGAAGATAGTCACCTCGTGGATGGTAGGGGTATAAGATATACAAAATTGAATTGGATGGAAAGAATTTTGCTTATGATGGTAGAAAGGCTCACTTACTATAGAAAGGCTCACCTCGTGGATAAAATATTACTTACATTCATGCAAAAATGGTATGAAAAGTATCCAGTCTTCAAGTCCAAAGATCTATATATGGCTGGATCAAGTTTTGCAGGTGAACAATTTCTTTTGTTTTTCTTTCTCTCATTTGGTAGCACATCAACATATTTTTAATTCACCAAAATATACTTAATGACTAGAGAAACAAAATATAATGTGATCTCTAGCATATAGTTTTTTCTCTAATATATATATATATATATGTATATATATATATTGTACTTTATTATTTACATATCAAGCATGCATCATTATTTTTTAGATTCAAACTCAAATAATTAATCAAATTTCTTATTAAAGTAACAATTGTTTTTTTAAAAATAATTCAAAAAAATATAAATGAATTCATAAATTATTTTTAACATACTTCTTGAATTGAATATGTCGAATTAATTATTGAATAAACACATAATAATCAAATTATCTCGACTTAATACCAGCTATGAATAAGTCTCCATGCAACAATACAAACAATATAACATGTTCATTACTTCAACTAAATTTGTGGATTTTATTTTTAGGACACTTCGTACCAAATCTTGCTAATGCTTTGCTCGACGACAACAAGCAATCCAAGCAATCCAAATTTAATCTCGGAGGATTGGTTGTAAGTAAAACAGATTCTAATCAATCAAATTTATTTCCACTTTAATATAAATTTGCATAGAAGGATTAGTGAGAAATGTTCATGGTTGAGTAACTTGCCTAATTCGAGAAGGCTTGGATTTATTAGATTGGATTAGGATACCGACTTCTACGTTTAGGATCAAATCATTATGACTTTGATTATTGTTCATTCTTGACATCATAGACAATAAATTTTTATTTAAATTCATATCGCACTAACATAAAAGTTTTAAATAATCCTGAAATACTTTTAGGAACTTTATTGGGCCCATATAGAATGAAATAACATGTGTTGCAACTCAACTCTCCAAAGAAACATGCTTAGGTTCAATTCAATGTTAATTTAAAGATTTTGTTGTGAACTTTATTTTATTTTTTTTAATTGTAACTATTTTGAACAGTTGGGAAACCCAATGCTTCGTAAAAAGCTAGACGAGATTGCAAAAATTGATTTCTTTTTCTCTCGGGAGATGATAAATAGCTCATTGTATAATGAAATCAAGAAAGAATGCAATGCCATTGATGAAAATAATTACTTTTCTAGCATCAAAACCACTTGGAGCGCAAAATGCAAAAACCTTGTGTTCGAGGCCGATTTGGCTGCTTTCAAGACCGATGCTCATAATTACTCCCCGCAGAAGCTATTTGATGTCTTTCGCCCCCCTTGCACTGAAAATGAGCTAAATTTGAACTTAACAAAACAGGTTTTCATTTATTTCTTTACATTCCTCTTACTTTACTTAGATTTGAAACTACAACTAACATAAGTTCCTATAGAATCGAATTAACTAATCAATTGAGTAAAATTAATTTTGTGGTATGTTTCTTATATTGGTTATATCAAAAACATAAAACTTTATATTTTGGTCTAGGTTCCTATAGTTAGCACAGAAGTAGACATGTGCCTTTCATTAAGGGTGCAATTTTACTTTAATATCCCAGAAGTTCAAAAGGCTTTCCACGGAACCGAACCAACTTGTCGATAGATGGCGTGGTTGCTTCACGTAAGTTTTCCCTAAATTTTGAAACAAAATGAACTTTTTTCCCGATATGTTCATATAATTACTTTTAGAAATTATTTTAAATTCGAAATTTAAGACTCGCGGTAAATTTTTCTATCTCCATATTTTCACCTCTTTCTTAAGAAAAATAAATAAATTACTTGTTTTATTGAGGTGAATGTTGTGTAAAATTTGTTAACCTTAAAATTTTCATTATATGCGACTCTTATTTATTTAGAGCTAATTTTAAATACAACGAAGCTGATAAGGACCTTGACATGCTTCCTACGCTTAAAAACCTTCTTCAACAATCTGTTCCCATTACAATATTCAGGTTGGTATTGTATTTGTATGCCATGCTTTTCTTTCCAATACTTTCTTGAATTAAGTTAACTAAGTATGAAAAATCAAAGTGAACTATTTTGAAAAGAAATTCTCATGCCATTTGTCTGATGTTTTTATTTTATTTTATTAATATGATTACCATGTTATAGTGGAGATCAAGATGGTATAATACCGACCGAGGGAACCTTACAACATTTCGAAAAGTTGGCTGAGGAGTTAAACATCAAGTTAACAAAAGAGGAAACATGGAGTTTTAGAACCAAGGTTTTATGTTTACTCATTTAATTATATATATATATATATATATATATATATTAGCTTCCTTTTTTATATTATGATTAGATATATTTAAGTATCAAACTATCCCTCTGGTATGATTACCTAGTTTGGGTTTAAACTTGAATAAGAGATTTTAAGTGTTGACTCGATTGGCTTTATTAGCACTTTCAAGGCAAGCTCATGCTACCTACCTAGTTCAATAGGCTTGGCCAATACATGCTAGGCCGTGGACAATATTTTTCAAAAAATTTAGACAACTTGTCCTGAATTTTTATTTAAATGTGAAAATTTTAATTTATACATATTTTATATTTTCTAATTATTTAGTTGAGCCAATAGGTAGGCTTGGGATAAGATTTGGTAGTTTAAAAGTAATCATTTATTAGAAGAAAATAAATTTGCAGCATTTCATATATATTGAACATTGAAATGAGTTTTTTCTTATTGAATAAACCAACTCAAAATAACACTATTTATATCTATCAATTTTCTTTCTTAATTTAATAAAATTAATGATAAATATTTAACAGAAGGAGGGTTGAAGTATGAGTTTGGGGACTTACTAAAATTCTTAACGGTGAAAGGAGGTAATCATCATGTTACCTCTTCTCGACCATCTCAAGCTTTTTCTATTTTCTCAACTTTCGCAATTAATTGGATGCACTGAAGATTGGTGATGAAACTTATGAAGCACACGGTCATGACTCATGTTGAATCCATCATTCACCATAATAAGACTTGTCGTTGTAACCATTTATTGTGATATGTATTATTTTATGATGCATGAACATCATAAATTTTATATTATGAAATAATATAATTAGTTAAATCATCGATATAAAAAAATAATTATTATTTTAACAAAATCATTCAACAATTTTTTTTTTCAAATTTTATACATGAAATCAACAAATAAAGAGATCTCTAAATAGCAAAACCCAATATGAGTAAGTATTTTTATTAATCCTTTTGAAACAAGATTTTTTGCCAGAGAAAATAAATTGATTAATGCTTGAACATTTCCAAACACCTCTTACAGTTTTGTTATATGCATTTTGTCGAGACCATTTTTAAATCGAGTTTTGGAAAATGGGAATCGACTTTAAGAAAAACGAAAACGGGAGTCGCCACCAATCTTTTTAGGTGTGATTGGATCACCTTTAAAACATTTTGTTTTAAAATCATTAGTCTTGGTCTACGAAATCATAAGATGGGTTCAGGAGTCGGTTACGTACGAGGAAGGATTAGCACCTTCGTAACGCCCAAAAAATTGGTACCTAATTGATTACCAAGTGTTTCTAATGTCAGAAATTTAAAACTTTTAAGATGTAATCCTCTTTAAAATATTTTGATTTTGTAAATTGGAGTTCACTCGTATCAAAGTATTGACACTAAGTTAGCTTTTTAGAAATCTCTATCTCGAAATAACAAAACGCCACATCCAGTAAGTTAGGACATATTGCTTTGCAATTCCAAGACAGTTGCTTACATTTTGAAAACATTTAAAAACTTAGAAGGGTATTTGATTATTCGAACTCAACGAGAAAAGTTGCAACCCAATAAGTTAAGGCAATACTTTCTCGAAATTTCCAAACACCAAGCATTGCCTTTATATTTTTTGAAAACTTTGGAGCCTTGTTTTTTTTAAAAAAATGATGCATGGGGAATTGTATTGCATTACAAATCATACATAGTAACATATTATTGTAGTAGGTAAATAATACATGCATTTAAACAAAATGATGGCAATAATATAAAGATCGTGCATTAGATACATACATATAAAATAATATACATATATAGCAAATATTAACAATATGCATGCAAAGATATATATATATAGCATGTATTGAGAATGAATAAACAAAACATACAAACATACAAGTAGTAATTAAATAATGCATGATATACAAAAAGTAATAATTAAATAATGCATGATATACAAAAAGAGTAATACAATATCAATGTACATATTCATGAAATGTAATATCAAATAATAAATATAAAATAACATATAACACATGATATATACAATATATAAAAAATGAAATGAGTTATTGTTAACAAAATATACATATAACACAAATAAAGACATAATATTTAATAATAATTTTAAAATAGTACTTGCTATACAATATATAAAACATAATAACAAAATATTTATAAAAGAATAATAATTATATATAAAATATATGGGGTTTAAAAATATATAAAATAAAAGTATGTAAAAGAATTTATAAAATAACACATAATATAAAAATATCATTTTAAAGTAGAATAATACATAATAAATAAATAATTAATAATTTAATATGTTTATAATATGAGTTAAAAATATAATTTAATTTACAAATTTACAAATTTTAAATAATATAATGAATAATATAAACATAAATAATCTAATAGATTATATATGATATACATAACATATATAAAAAATGATAAGTAATATAGAATAAAAATAAAAATATAATAAAATTTTATATAATAAAATATAATTTATATATATAGAAAATAAGAAATATAATAGATATAATATAATAATGAAAGTATATATGTAAAAACAATATATATAAATAATTAATAAATTTGTAATACAAGTAAAAATATAATAATAATATAAAAAATAATGATGTAAAATAATAATAATAATTTGTGAAAAGTAATAGATAATAAATAATATTAATATATATAATAAAATAATCTTACAATATATAATATAAAAGCAAGGTTAAAAATAAAACAAATAATAATATATGAAATATATATATATATATATATATATATAGTAATAAAATAAATATATAGGGCTAAATTTAAAGTTCAAAGAAAATTACAGTATAATTCAAAAGAAATAGAACTGAATTAGGGTCCCAATTAAAACGCGCGTAAAACAAAAGGGACTCACTGGGCAAATTGCCCTATTCCCAAAATGGTCCCGTTTTCCATAATGTGATTTAATAACCGTTGGGACTAAATTGAAACAATTGTAAAATATTAGGGCCAAATTAAAAATATAATAAAACTTAATTATAAATTAAAAGAGGTGGAAGGACTGATTGGGTAATTAACCCAATTCTAAAAAACACGCGGATCCTCCCTGGGTAATCGGGTCAACGCGCGGATCCTATGGCTTAATACGACACCGTTTTGAGCTTATTAAGTTAAGCAGAAACGATGTCGTTTCAAAGAGGTTATATAAGCCAATTTTGCAGCTTAAAAAATTCATTTTAACACCGGTCTAAAAAAAAAAAGTCCTGAAATGCTCTGCAGAAGGGAAGAGAGAGGTCCCCGGCCCTGGCCTCCGGCCAGGGTGCAGTGCTTGCACACACGCCTCACGCGCCATCGTACACGATGGTCTGAAGGATTAAAAACTCTCGTCCTTCCACAAGTAACCCCTTTTCCCTTAGATCCTTACTTGTATATGCTAGAACAGTTCATATATGTTCAAAATAAAGCACGAGATATGCGATTAAATCACCTTTTGAGAGATTGTTGGTATTTTTTGAATGAATATCTGTGAGTATTGTAACGCCCCCTACCCGAGACCGTAGCCGGAGTCGAACATGAGGTGTTAACAGACTTAATTCATTACTTAAACAGCTCAAATAATTTATTTTTAAAATTTCCAGTCAAGCTAGTAATCTGCGTCACAGTCGCTTAAAAATTCATATCTCAAGTTCTGAAACTCAAAATCTAATTCCGTAAATTTTCCATAAAACTAGGCTCATATATCTATTTACTAATTTTTTTCTAGAATTTTTGGTCAAGCCAATTAGTACATTTTATTAGTTAAATTCTCCCATGTTTCAGGGTTCGACTGCTCTGACCTCTGTATATTACGAATCAGATATCTCTCTGTACAGAATTTCAATGACTATGAAGTTTGTTTCTCTTAAAACTAGACTCAATAAGGAATTTGTTCATGTAAAACATGACTTCTAATATTATTTTTACAATTTATGATGAATTTTTAATGTCAGAATAGGGGATCTAGAAATCACTCTGGCCCTGTTTCACAAAAATTCAAATATCTCATAAAATATAATTTATATACCTGTTTTGTTCAATCCATATGAAAATAGACTAATTAAGCTTCAGTTTCATAACTTACTCATCATTTAATTCCATTTCTAATATTTTTAGTTATTTTTCAAATTTACATCACTGCTGCTGTCAGATTCTGTTTTATGGCAAATTTCACTTTACTAAGGATTTTCATGGACTAAATAGCATTTTAAACATACATAACATCAAATATGACTTAGATTGGCCATTCCAATGGCTAATCATTTACAAACCCTTTCCTTACCAAACCATAGCCATATCATAAGACCAATTACACAAAGTGAGTGTTTTGCCATACATGCCACATTCAAAATACACAAGCCATTTTACCAATTTAAGCCTTCGGATAGTGTGAACGAGTCTTCGACCTATCCCGATTCTCAAGCCGGCTTGTCAAAACTACAATGAAAGAAAAGGAGGGAGTAAGCACAAATGCTTAGTAAGTTCACATGCAAATAGCAAGTAACATAATCACACAATCTCACATAAAACATCATTTGCATAAACAACACCAAGACATTCATGTTTCATTTTCATTTAATATCTTTCTACGGTTTCATCATACCAAGTTTTCAACCCGAGGGTTTAAGCACATACCTTTCAAATTTTCTCATTTACCGCACTTACCAACATGTCACCTTCGTTTTAGGCCTTCTTCTTATTCACTTAAGATTCACCCATTGAACACATCGGAATGTAATTCGAATACGCGGATCTCATGAACATAAGAGCCATACCCGCAGCTAGACAAACTCAATAGCCTGCGAAACTTATGTAGCCAAGCTACCATGTAACCCGCCCATAAGTGAACTCAAACTCAACTCAATGAGCTTGGGCGTTCGCATCCATAAGTGAACTCGGACTCAACTCAACGAGCTCGGATGCCTAGTTACATCTCACGAACTCGGACTCAACTCAACGAGTTCGAAACTCAACCATCCTAGTGACATGTCACTTGTATTCTAATCTATTCCCAAGGTTCAAACGGGCGTTTTCCTCGATCACAAATCTTTGCCGTCTTCCACGGAATATCGAAATCGATAATTCGGTGATAGTTCATACTCATCAAGTAATTCACATAATTACATATTATTCAACAATAACTACAAAGCATAATATTTCATGATAATAATTAGCATCATATCATATAAACAATATTAAATTGCTTAAAATGACAATTATGTTACTACATTTACACATGAACTTACCTCGATACAAAATTATTAGCAATCGAGCCTATTCTTCGTAAACTTTGTTTTTCCCTCAATCGCGACTTGAATCTCGTTTCTCTTGATCTATAATGCCAAATTAATCTTATTTAATACATACATTCATCAAAACAGCATTTAATACGAACTTTGGAAAAATTACATTTTTGCCCCTAAACTTTTGCATAATTACACTTTTTCCCCTAGGCTCGGGAATTAAACTTCATCCCTTATTCTTATGTTTTATGACATGCTGATCATTTTTCCCTTCTATGGCAACATCAAATTCACACTTTAACATGTACTTATGACTATTAGGTATTTTTACTGATTAAGCCCTTTTTATTTCATTTAATATCCAAATGATCAAAATGCCCCTCCTTACTAAACTTTCAAAAAAATTCCTTCCATGTCCTAATTTGGTCCATGAACTTAAAATTGGTCAAAGTACCATTTAAGACCTCCTAATTAATATTTCAAAGCAATTTCATACTAAAAATTTCTAGAATGCAAGTTTTGCAACTTATTCGATTTAGTCCCTAACTTTAAATTAAACTCGTTATGCCAAAAACTTCTTCACGAAATTTTCACACAATTATGCAATCATACCATAAACATCAAAATAATTATAAAATAATTATTTCTATCTCAGATTTGTGGTCACGAAACCACTATTCCAATTAGGCCCTAATTCGGGATATTACAACTCTCCCCCCTTTAAGAATTTTCGTCCTCGAAAATCTTACCGGTAAACAGGTGTGGGTATTGGTTTCTCATAGTTTCTTCTAGTTCCCATGTAGTCTCTTCTACCCTGTGCTTTTGCCACAATACTTTCACGAGAGCGACACTTTTATTTCTTAATTGTTTGACTTCTCGAGCTAAAATCTTAATCGGTTCTTCTTCATAAGTCATATCCGGCCGTAGTTCAATTTCTGTCGGTGAAATTATATGTGAAGGATCCGAACGATACCGACGTAACATATATACATGGAACACATCATGAATCTTCTCTAATTCAGGTGGTAATGCTAGCCGATATGCTACCGGTCTAACTTTTTCAATTATTTCATATGGTCCAATAAAACGCGGACTTAACTTACCCTTCCGTCCAAATCTAAGGACTTTCTTTCATGGAGACACTTTCAAAAATACCTTATCACCAACTTGAAACTCGATTTCCCTTCGTTTCAAATCCGCATAAGATTTCTGTCTATCTGAAGCTGCTTTCAAACAATCTCGAATCACTTTCACCTTTTCTTTGGTTTCTTTTATTAGATCAACTCCATAAATCTGATTTTCCTTGAGTTTAGTCCAATACAAAGGCGTTCGAAACTTACGACCATACAATGCTTCATAAGGTGCCATCTTTAAACTCGTCTGATAACTATTATTGTAAGCAAATTCTACCAACGATAAATATCTTTCCCAACTTCCTTGAAATTCCAATACACAACATCTAAGCATATCTTCAAGAATCTGAATTACTCTCTCTGATTGCCCATCAGTTTGTGGATGGAAAGCAGTACTGAAATTTAACTTCATACCTAACGCGTCTTGCAACTTTTGCTAAAACTGCGAGGTAAACCTCGGATCTCTATCAGAAATGATCGACAATGGTATTCCGTGTAGTCTAACAATTTCTCTAACATACAGTTCAGCCAACTTGTTAAGAGAATAATCCATACGTACCGGGATAAAATGAGCCGACTTAGTTAATCTGTCAACTATTACCCAGATTGCATCTTTCCTTCTTGGAGTCAATGGCAACCCTGAAACAAAATCCATTGTAATCCGATCCCATTTCCATTCAGGAACCATAATAGGTTGAAATAATCCCGAAGGCACTTGGTGTTCAGCTTTCACCTGTTGACAAATTAAGCATTTTGATACAAATTCAGAAATATCTCTTTTCATTCCACTCCACCAGTACATTTTCTTCAAGTCATTATACATTTTCGTACTGCCCGGATGAATCGCCAAACAGCCATTATGTGCTTCATGCAAAATCTTTTGAATGAATTCATCATTTTTCGGTACACAAATCCAATTTTTAAACATCAAGCAACCATCAGAACCGATTCTAAAATTTGATCCCGTATCAGCTTCACACTGCTTTCTCTTGGCTTGCAAATCTTGATCATTTTTCTGAGCATCAGAAATCTCTTGTAAAAACATCGGTCTTGCTCTTAACTCTGCTAGAATCGAACCATCATCTGACATTTTCAACTGAGTGTTCATAGCTCTCAAAGCAAACAACAACTTTCTGCTTAAAGCATCGGCAACCACATTCGCTTTTCCCGGATGATAATCAATAACAAGCTCATAGTCTTTCAATAACTCCAACCATCTTCGCTGTCTCAAATTCAAGTCTTTTTGTGCCATCAAGTACTTAAGACTTTTGTGGTCGGTATATACCCGGCACTTTTCACCATACAAATAATGTCGCCAAATCTTCAAAGCAAACACCACCGCAGCCAATTCCAAATCGTGAGTAGGATAATTCCTCTCATGAGGTTTTAACGCCTCAAGCATAAGCCACCACTTTTCCTTCTTGCATAAGTACACACCCAAACCATTTAGAGAAGCATCACTATACACCACAAATTCTTTACCTGATTCGGTCTGTACTAACACTGGTGCCTCTATTAATAACTATTTTAATTCTTCAAAACTCTGTTGACATTCTTCCGTCCATTCAAATTTAACATTCTTTCGGAGTAGTCTAGTCATAGGAGCAGCAATTATAGAAAATCCATTTACAAACCACCGATAATACCCAGCTAGCCCCAAGAAACTTTTAACTTTGGTTACATTTTTTGATGGTTTCCAATCAACAATGGCTGAAATTTTACTAGGATCAACCCGTATACCATCACCTGAAACAATATGACCCAAAAATCCAACTTCCCGGAGCCAAAATTCACTTTTACTAAATTTAGCATACAGCTGCTTATCTTTCAAAGTTTGCAAAACTATCCTCAAATGCTCAGCATTTTCTGTCACATCTTTTGAATAAATTAAAATATCATCTATAAACACCACAACAAATTTGTCCAAGTATGGTCGAAATATGCGATTCATTAAATCCATAAACACAGCAAGTGCATTTGTCAACCCGAATGGCATAACTAAAAATTCATAATGACTGTACCTTGTTCTAAAAGTAGTTTTAGGCACATTCGACTCTTTTACTCGTAGCTGGTAATACCCAGATCTCAAGTCAATCTTTGAAAACCATGTCACTCCTTTTAGCTGATCAAACAAATCATCAATTCTTGGCAACGAATACTTGTTTTTGATTGTCACCTTGTTTAACTGCCGATAATCAACACACAACGTCATAGAACCATCCTTCTTTCTCACAAATAACACGGAAGCACCCCAAGGTGAACAACTCGGTCTCATAAAGCCTTTATCAGTCAACTCTTACAACTGCGACTTTAACTCTTTTAACTCTATTGGTGCCATTTTATATGGAGCAATCGAGATCGGAGCTGTTCCTGGTATCAAATCAATACCAAATCTATTTCCCTGACTGGAGGCAAACCCGACAATTCTTCTGGAAATACATCCGCAAATTCACACACAACCGGTACTAATTCAACTTTCTTTTCAACTTCTTTTGTATTAATTACATACGCCAAATAAGCTTCATAACCCTTTCACAAATATCTTTGAGCCGACATTGAAGAAATCACACTAGACAATGCCTTTGATTTATCTGATTCAACCCGCAGAGTTTCACTATTTTCACACTTTAATTCTATAACCTTTTCTTTGCAATTTATTATAGCATCATGCAACGTCAACCAATCCATACCCAAAATAACATCAAACTCATCAAACAACAACAACATCAAGTCAGCCGGAAAGTAATGACCCCGAATCATTAAAGGACATTTCTTGCATACTTTATCAACTATCACACATTTGCCTAACGGATTCTACACTCTAATTATAAATTCTGTGTTCTCAACAGGTATATTCATGCTAGACACCAGTTTCATGATTACATATGAATGAGTAGAATCGGGATCAATCAAAGCAATAACATTAACATCATAAAGAAAAAATATACCAGTAATCACATTGGGTGAGGAAGCATCTTCACGCGCTTTAATAGCATAAGTTCTAGCCGGAGCCCTTCCTTCAGGTCTAACTGCTGCATCTCTGGCTACATTATTACTGCTTGCTTCACTCCTAGCTTTTCTTGGATACCTTCCCCTCGAATCCGCACCACTTGCTTTTGTATACTGAAATTTTTCTTTCTCAGCTCTCTCTGGGCAGTCTCTAATAAAATGATCCGGAAAACCACATCGAAAACATTCATTTGCTTTGCACGGACCAAAATGATTTCTATCGCACCACTGGCACTCGGGTTTAACAAATCTCGAGTTCCCTACACCGGCTGCCGAAGTAGTTTAGAACTTAGGACCCACATTTTGCTTCTTAAAATTCCCATATGATTGCCCAGCTGAAACTTGGGGACAAGATTCATATTTCTTGACTTTCCGGGTTGCTGTAAGGGTGCATTACACATTGGTCTTTTCTTCCAATTTCGTGTCTCAGATTCTACCTTTTTCTTTTCCTTAAGTAGTTCTTCAGCTTTGCAAGCTCGATTGACAAGTACCACCATTTCTTTTAGTTCAAGGATCCCAACAAATACCTTGATGTCTTCGTTGAGCCCGTCTTCAAATCGTCGGCACATCTTGGCCTCTGTAGGAACATATTCTCTGGCATACTTACTCAATCGAACAAACTCTCTTTCATATTCTGTGACTGTCATATTACGTTGCTTCAGCTCAAGAAACTCTTTACATTTCTGATCAATAAATCTTTCACTAATATATTTCTTCTGAAACTCTTCTTGAAAGAATTCCTAGGTTATCTTCTCTTTCGGTACCACCGAAATCAAAGTCTTCCACCAATTATAGGCTGAATCCCTCAACAAAGATACAACACATTTCAAACATTCTTCAGGTGTACAAGATAATTCATCAAATACCCGGATAGAATTTTCAAGCCAGGACTCTGCTTTCTCGGCATCATCATCAATATTTACCCTAAATTCTTCGGCCCCTTGTTTACGAATTCTATCAACTGGAGTTTTGTGAAATTTTATCATATCCATACCCTGACGCATCGGGGGTATAGGTTGAGGAATTGGGGGAGGTGGGGGAGGTTGTGCATTCGGGTTCGTACGAACGAACTCAGTATACCAGGCACTCATCATCTGGAGAAAGGCTTCCCGATCCCTTTCTCCTCCTCCCTGACCAACAGTAAGGGGTGGATTTTCAGTCGCACGCCCCTTCAAATGGAGCTGGCACATTACTCTCTACTTCATCTGCCACAGCTGGATTGGGATCCATTTACTATATATAAAAAAATCATTTAAAAAGGTCAGAAGTCATCACACTATCACAATTTATACATATGGCATGTATAGCAAAATCCGTACATACAACACGTAGTCCGAGAACCGACTAAACCTACTATGATACCACCAAATGTAACCCCCCATACCCGAGACCGTTGCCGGAGTCGAACACGAAGTGTTAACAGACTTAATTCATTACTTAAACAGCTCAAACAATTTATTTTTAAAATTTCCAGTCAAGCTAGCAATCTGCGTCACAGTCGCTTAAAAATTCATATCTCGAGTTCCAAAACTTGAAATCCAATTCCGTAAATTTTCCATGAAACTAGACTCATATATATATATATAATAATTTTTTTCTAGAATTTTTGGTCAAGCTAATTAGTACATTTTATTAGTTAAATTCTCCCCCATTTCAGGGTTCAACTGCTCTGACCTCTGTATATTACGAATCAGATATCTCTCTGTACAAAATTTCAATGACTATTAAGTTTGTTTCTCTTAAAACTAGACTCAATAAGGAATCTGTAAATATAAATCATGACTTGTAATTATTTTTTTACAATTTATGATGAATTTTTAAATTCAGAACAGGGGATCTAGAAATCACTCTAGCCCTGTTTCACAAAAATTCAAATATCTCATAAAATATAATTTATATACCTATTTTGTTCAATCCATATTAAAATAGACTAATTAAGCTTAAATTTCATAACTTACTCATCATTTAATTCCATTTCTACTATTTTTAGTGATTTTTCAAATTTACATCACTGCTGCTGCCAGATTCTGTTTTATGGCAAATTTCACTTTACTAAGGATTTTCATGGACTAAATAGCATTTTAAACATACATAACATCAAATATGACTTAGATTGGCCATTCCAATGGCTAATCATTTACAAACCCTTTCCTTACCAAACCATAGCCGTATCATAAGATCAATTACACAAAGTGAGTGTTTTGCCATACATGCCACATTCAAAATACACAAGCCATTTTACCAATTTAAGCCTTCGGATAGTGTGAACGAGTCTTCGACCTATCCCGATTCTTAAGCCGGCTTGTCAAAACTACAATGAAAGAAAAGGAGGAAGTAAGCACAAATGCTTAGTAAGTTCACATGCAAATAGCAAGTAACATAATCACACAGTCTCACATAAAACATCATTTGCATAAACAACACCAGGACATTCATGTTTCATTTACTTTTAATATCTTTCTACGATTTCATCATACCAAGTTTTCAACCCGAGGGTTTAAGCACATACCTGTCAAATTTTCTCATTTACCGCACTTACCAACATGTCACCTTCGTTTTAGGCCTTCTTCTTACTCACTTAAGATTCACCCGTTGAACACATCGGAATATAATTCGAATACGCGGATCTCATGAACATAAGAGCCATACCCGCAGCTAGACAAACTCAATAGCCTGCAGAACTTATGTAGCCAAGCTACCAAGTAACCCGCCCATAAGTGAAGTCGGACCCAACTCAACAAGCTCTGATGCCTAGTTACATCTCACGAACTCGGACTCAACTCAACGAGTTCGGAACTCAACGAGTTCGGAACTCAACCATCCTAGTGACATGTCACTTGTATTCTAATCTATTCCCAAGGTTCAAACGGGCATTTTCCTCGATCACACATCTTTTTCATCTTCCACGGAATATCGAAATCGATACTTCGGTGATAGTTCATACTCATCAAGTAATTCACATAATTACATATTATTCAACAATAACCACAAAACATAATTTTTCATAATAATAATCAGCATCATATCATATAAACAACATTAAATTGCTTAAAATGACAATTATGTTACTACATTTACACATGAACTTACCTCGGTACAAAATTATTAGCAATCGAGCCTATTCTTTGTAAACTTTGTTTTTCCCTCGATCGCGACTTGAATCTCGTTTCTCTTGATCTATAATGCCAAATTAATCTTATTTAATACATACATTCATCAAAACAGCATTTAATACAAACTTTGGTAAAATTACATTTTTGCCCCTAAACTTTTGCATAATTACACTTTTGCCCCTAGGCTCGGGAATTAAACTTCATCCCTTATTCTTATGTTTTATGACATGCTGATCATTTTTCCTTCTATGGCAACATCAAATTCACACTCTAACATGTACTTATGACTATTAGGTATTTTTACTGATTAAGCCCTTTTTATTTCACTTAATATCCAAATGACCAAAATGCCCCTCCTTACTAAACTTTCAAAAAAATTCCTTCCATGTCCTAATTTTGTCCATGAACTTAAAATTGGTCATAGTACCATTTAAGACCTCCTAATTAATATTTCAAAGCAATTTCATACTAAAAACTTCTAGAATGCAAGTTTTGCAACTTATTCGATTTAGTCCCTAACTTTAAATTAAACTCGTTATGCCAAAAATTTCTTCACGAAATTTTCACAAAATTATGAAATCATATCATAAACATAAAAATAATTATAAAATAATTATTTCTATCTCGGATTTGTGGTCACAAAACCACTATTCTGATTAGGCCCTAATTCGGGATTTTACAAGTATATTTCTATTCTGTAAAAAAAAAAAGGGGTCCTTTACACTGTTTTAATTCGGGCTTTTATAGCCACTGTTGCTATTACATTTTTGGAAAGAAACCTTTTTATTTTCTTCCATATTTGTTTTGTTTGCTGCTGTGTTTCTTTCCTTCTTTTGCAGGTATAATCGAGGAATCCGGCAATGACTGTGCTTGTGTGGATTCACAGTGTTGGTCAGGCGCTGATTATGGAGGCAGAGCCTTGAGTGATGGCCTCGATTGGGGAGCTGGACAGACGCTCCCCGAACCTTCCAGAACCTGTTGCGACGCTAGGGGAAAAAGCTGGGGTTGAAAACCCTAGCTGATAATTTTAGGTTTTTGGGCCTCTGTTGTTTGGGTCTAGTTTAAGTCTGGGCTTCGGGTGTATTTGGGTTAAGGTTGTAAGTGGGTCCACTAGGTAGCCTTAGGCCTACTAGGTGGTATCCGGATAAACGGGTCTGAGATGTTTGATTTTGGGCCCACTATTTGGGCTTTGCAACATGGACTGTTTATTTTTGAATGGACTTTTAAAATAAATAAACATTTATTTTTTTGTTTCTATTTTATTTATTTAGTTAAGGGCCTGGTCAAATTTGAGCTATTACACATTTTGTATAATCACTACAGTGTTTCCGTTAATCATCATAATAACACAGAGATACTTACAGGTTCGGCATCGTAGGCTCGGTCATGTACAAGAAAATCAGTTTTAGAGTAACTTAGATATCGTATTTTCATTTAACTACCTTTTATCACACATTATGGGCCGAAAGCAAAGCCCGAGTGTTGACTAACCTGGCTCTGATACCACTAAATGTAACAACCTAAACCCGACCAAAGCATCTAGACCAAGTCCGAAGAGTTACATTAACGTTGTCATGAAAATCAACTTTCATAATGTAACGGCCTAATTTTCATTGGTGTCGGAAATGGTGATTTGAGATCACTAAATTCGACAAATAAGATTGAACAAGATAGTAATTTAATATTTATGAGTCAAGTAAGAATTTAGAAGAATTTGTGAAATGGTGAAATTAGTGAATTAAAAGAATTTATTAGGTCAAACGGGTCAAAAATGAGGTATCGAGACCTCAAAGTTGAAAATCGAGCTATAAATATTTTTATAAATATTTATGGAGTGTCATTGAGTTAGTATTAAAGTTTCGTTAGAAAATTTTAACGTTTGGATGGCTAATTAATTAAAAAGGACTAAATTGAAAATAGCGCAAAATTTGTTAAATTGTGAGTAAATAGCTTAAGTATTTAAAAAGATGGATTTAAAGAGCAATTAGACCCAAAGGTTAATGGCTGGACGGTTTGGGTATGAAATAAGCAAGAAAACAATGTGAACAAGGGGCAAAATTGGAAATAGCATAAAAGTTAATAGTTAAATAATGATGTAATTGAAAAATCTAGACATTTCTTCATATTTTCTCAGCTAAAACGCCATAGAAGGTCTGGAGAAAGCTGGTTTTTCATATTTTACATCATATCAAGAAAACGAACTGAATCGTGGAAAGGAGAAAATTCAAGAATAGTCCCTGAATTTCTACGACTTTTACAAATTAGTCCAGGTAAGTTCATATGGCAAAGTTCAATGTTTTGATATGAAAATATTATGATTGTTAAAGTATTTTATTGTTGATGAATACTATCAATTTGCATTAACTAATGAATAATGTGTAACTAAAAGTACAAATTAGTAGGAACAATGGATTTGAGTGCTTCTATTCTGTGACCCTGATGAGTTGATGAAACATATGTGACAAGTGTGCTGTTTAAGACCATAGTGGGCTATGGCATCGGTGCAATGTGATAATGTGACTCAGATAAGACCATAGCTGGGCTATGGCATCGGTATAATGTGATAATGTGATTCCGTATAAGACCATGTCTGGGATATGGCTTCGGTATGATATGTGAACCGTGTAAGACCATGGCAAGGCTATGGCTTCGGTGTGTGATGCGTATCAATGTGAAAGTCCATGGTTTACTATGGCAATGTGATAATGAAGCACTCAATTCCCTTATTGTTCCCTAATTTGACAATGAAGTAAATGAGAAATGGGCCTAAGGGAGTTAAATTGTGAGTTGCCATATGGAAATTATTCCAATGAGTTATTAATGAAATTGTGATTTGGAGGATGAAATAGTTAAACTAATAGATATATGATTGTGTACGATATTTGATATGATTTGTGTTTATATGCCTATGAGCTTACTAAGCTTCAATAAGCTTACTTGTGTGTGTTTAATATTTTTATGTAGATTGACTTGAAGTAAAGTGGGGAGATCGGATCAACACAACAGGGCACACTATTCAGATCAATTCCGGTAGTTTTTGTTTTATGTTTAAAGATTTATATGGCATGTATAGAGTTTGAATGAATTGAAGTAAAGATGTTATAAACTAGTTAACAATATTTGTACTAAAATAGTTTTCCGTAAGTAGCAGTAGTTTGACTTTGAAAAATCACTAAAAATAGTAGAAATGGAATTAAATAATGAATAAATTATGGAATCGAATCTTGATGAGTTTATTTTCATATGGAAGAAGAAAAACAGGTATATGAGCTATATTTTATGAGATGTTTAAATTTTTGTGAAACAGGGCTAGAGCGATTTCTGGATCCCCTGTTCTGACTTTGGAAATTCACCATAAATTTTACAAAGATAATTAGAAGTCATACTTTATATGTACAGATTCCTTATTGAGTCTAGTTTTATTAGAGACAAACGGCATAGTCATTGAAGCTCTGTACAGAGAGATATCTGATTCGTAATACACAAATGTCAGAGTAGTCAAACCCTGAAACAGGGGAGATTTTAAATAATAAACTGTACCAATTGGCTTGACCAAAAATTCTAGAAAAAAATTGGTAAGTAGATATATGAGTATAAATTCAGAAAAAATTTATGGATTTGGATTTCGAGTTTTATAACTCGAGATATGAATTATTTAGCAACTATGACACAGTTGGACAGCTTGTCTGAAAAGTATTATATAAATTATCTAAATTTAGTTAAGTGCTCAAATAAGTTTAGTAGTGCCTTGTGCTCGACTCCGGCAACGGTCTCGGGTAAGGGGCGTTACATTTATTGGTATCAGAGCTTCGGTTTAGCCGATTCTTGGAATATGTATGATGTGAAAAGTGTCTAGAATTACATGCCATATAAATCATGATAGTGTCTTGTGTATGATCCGATCTAATCCTTGTTTTATTATAGATTATCTTCGATTTGAAAAGATGTCGATAGACCGAACAAACCGAGCAAGAAGAAGTTAATAGCAGTACAAATCTTTGAACAAGGAACAAGTAGTGAAGCTCGATTTCATTGATGCGAGAACAAGAACTCAAAAATATGATTTATGGATTCATGAATCGGTGGTATAATGAGAATGTGCGAGAAAGAAATCGACTCATAACCTCCTCCCCTATCTCAACATCTGTAGTACCCCGGTTGCTCCTCCACCTCCTCCGACAACTGAATCGCAAACGTTCTCCATTTGAAAAGCTCGAAAACATGGGGCTGAAGAATTTCGGGAAGAACAGACGATGACCCCAAGTTAAAGTGAATATTGGTTACAAAGTATAATGAGGGTTTTAAGCACATGGCGTGCTCACCAGATGATTACTTAATATGTGCCGTGTCATTATTGAAAGAAGAAGCTTATAACTGGTGGGAAACAATAGAAGTCATTGTTGTACCGGCCGAGAAGATCACTTGGGAATTTTTCAAAATGAATTTAAGAAGAAATATGTCGGTAGAAGATATCCGGATAAGAAGAAAAGAGAATTTCTCGACTTATGACGGAAACAAGTCGTTGGCTGAATATGAAAGAGAATTTGTTTATCCGAGCAAATATGCTCGAGATATAGTACCCACTGAAGAAGAAATGTGTATCAGATTTGAAGAAGGGCTTAATGATGAGATTAAAATGATGATAGGGGGCATTGAGATACGAGAATTTGTTGTTCTATCAGATCGTGCTCAGAAGCTTGAAGAAGTATATAATAAAAGATGCAACGAGATAGAAGAAGTAAAGAATCTTTCAAAAGAAGTGCATCTAAGTCATTTTCGCTTTACCGGTGAAGAAATCTAAAGAGGAATTCAGTCGAGCCACTTCAGTACCAGAAAGATCAGGAAAAAGTAGGCCAAGACAATCTGATTACAAATCATCTGACAGACCTGCTGTTAGTGTGGGTAGTGTACAAAATACCCAAAGGCCCAAGTGTCAACATTGTGGAAGAAGTCACCCCGGTGAATGTAGAAGTAAATTAGAGGCTTGTTATAAATGTGGGGCCACTGATCACTTTATTCGTGATTGTCCCCAATTACAAGTAGAAGAAGTGGAACAGAGGGAGAAATCGAAAATTCTTCCTAAAAAAGGAAGACGCGTGCTACAGGGGCTACTCGTTCGGGTATGAAAGATACTGCTAGCCGATCAGAAGTTAGGGCTCCTGCTCGTACTTATGCCATTCGAGTGAGAGAAGAAGCAACAGCTCCAGATGTAATTGCTGGTACTTTCTATCTTTATGATGTTCCTGTGTATGCTTTAATAGACCCTGGGTCTACTCATTCATATATTTGCACTATGTTAGCATCTGAAAAGAACTTATTTGTTGAGCCTACTGATTATGATGTACAAGTTACAAATCCATTAGGTCAAAGTGTGGTAGTTAATTTAATATGTCATAATTGTCCACTGAAAGTTAAGGGCTGTGATTTCCCCGCTGATTTGATGTTGCTACCCTTTCGGGAATTTGATGTTATCTTGGGCATGGACTGGTTAATAAAACATGACGCAATAGTGAATTGTCGAGAAAAACGAATTAGTTTGAAATGTCAAACAGGAGACATTATTTTGGTTGAGTCTGGAAATTTGGATGACATGGTTAGAATGATTTCCTTTATGTCTGCTCAGAAATTGTTGCGTAAAGGAAATGAGGCTTATTTAGCCTATATTCTTGATACTCGAAGTTCTGAATCAAAGTTAGAGCAACTATCTATTGTAAATGAATTCATGGATGTATTTCCTGAAGAATTACCAGGGTTACCACCTGATAGAGAAGTTGAATTCGTGATAGATGTGCTTCCTGAACAGCTCCCATATCGGTGACACCGTATAGAATGGCTCCAGCAGAATTAAGAGAGTTAAAAACAGCTTGCAAGAGCTGTTAGACAAAGGGTTTATCGACCGAGTATGTCGCCGTGGGTGCACTTTGTCTTATTTGTGAAAAGAAGGATGGTTCATTGAGGCTGTGCATAGATTACAGCCAGCTGAATAAGGTAACAATTAAAAATAAATATCCTTTGCCTCGTATTGATGATTTATTCGATCAGCTTAAGGATGCTACAGTGTTTTCAAAAATAGATCTCAGATCTGGGTATTATCAGTTAAAGGTAAAGGAATGTGATGTACCGAAAATAGCTTTTAGAACTCGGTATGGTCATTATGAGTTCTTAGTTATGCCATTCAGTTTGACAAATGCTCCTGCTGCTTTTATGGATTTAATGAATCGAATTTTCCAGTCTTACCTAGATAGATTTGTGGTTGTGTTTATTGACGATATACTGATCTATTCAAAGACGTAATCTGAGCATGCTCAAGACTTGAGAATTGTACTACGATATTAAGGAAAAACAGTTATATGCAAAATTTAGTAAATGTGAATTTTGGCTTCATGAAGTGGGATTCTTGGGTCACATTGTGTCATTGATGGTATACTGGTAGATCCGAGTAAGGTGTCACTGTGATTAATTGGAAAACTCCAAAGAATGTTACTAAGTGCGAAGTTTCCTTGGATTAGCTGGTTACTATCGTCGATTTGTGAAAGATTTTTCACTGATTGCTTCACCGATAACTAAATTATTACAGAAGAATGTTGAGTTTGTATGGTCTGATGAGTGCCAACAAAGTTTTGATCAATTAAAGAAAATGTTGATAGAGGCTCCGGTGTTAACTTAGCCTGAATCAGTGTGCCATATGTAGTATATAGTGATGCGTCTCTGAATGGTTTAGGTTGTGTATTGATGCAGTCAGGAAAAGTTGTAGCATATGCTTCTCGACAGTTGAAACCACATGAGAGGAACTACCCTACACATGATCTTGAGTTAGCTGCCATAGTATTTGCTTTAAAAATTTGGAGACACTACCTATATGGAGAGAAATGTTATGTATATACAGACCATAAAAGTTTGAAATATTTAATGTCTCAGAAAGAGCTGAATTTGAGACAGAGGCGATGGTTAGAGCTGTTGAAAGATTACGATCTTATCATTGATTATCATCCGGGTAAGGCAAATGTAGTGGCGATGCACTTAGTCGAAATCATCATTATTTGCTCTTCTAGCGTTAAATGCTCATTTGTCCATTAATGAAAATGGTTCTATATTAGTTGAATTAAAGACAAAACCAGATTCTTTCAACGAATTCGGAATTGCAAGATGAAGATCCGGTTGGTGTTGAAACGACAAATGGTTCGGATAATTTGAACTTAGATTACTCTATTGATAATAGTGGTATGTTATACCATCGTAATAGAATTTGTGTCCCGAATAATCTAGAATTGAAGAAGGATATCTTATCGAGGCTCATAGTAGTATGTACTCGATTCATCCGGTAGTACGAAGATGTATTATGATTTGAAAAAATGTATTGGTGGCTGGTATGAAACGGAAATTTGTGAATTTGTGGCAAAATGTTTAATCATCAATGTAAAAGTTGAACATCAAGTGCCTACAGGTTTGTTACAACCCGTAATGATTCCGAATGGAAGTGGGAACATGTGACGATGGATTTTGTATCTGGATTGCCGGTGACTCAAGAAAAAGATTCGATTTGGGTGATAGTAGATGATTAACTAAATCGGCGCATTTTATTCCGGTCAGAACAGATTTTTCACTTGATAAGTTAGCGGAATTATATGTGTCAGAAATTGTGAGATTACATGGGGTGCCGACATCAATTATTTCTGATCGAGATCCGAGGTTTACTTCGAGATTTTGGAATAAACTACAGGAAGCTTTAGGTACTAAGTTAAAATTTAGTACAGCTTTTCACCCTCGGACATAGATGGACAATCAGAGCGAGTGATTCAGATTTTGGAAGATATGTTAAGGTGTTGTATACTCGAGTTCAGTGGCAGCTGGGAAAGGTACTTACCTTTAGCTGAATTTGCTTATAATAACAGTTATCAAGCTAGTATCAAAATGGCACCGTTTGAAGCTCTGTATGGAAGGAAGTGCAGAACCCCGTTGTATTGGTCAGAATTAAGTGAATCGAAATTAGTCGGAGTGGATTTAATTCGGGAAACTAAAGAGAAAGTTCAGATTATTCGGGAAAGTTTGAAAGCTGCTTCCGATCGTCAAAAGTCGTATGCAGATTTGAAAAGAAGAGATATAGAGTTCAATGTGGGTGATCGTGTGTTCTTGAAAGTTTCTCCGTGGAAGAAAGTTTTACGGTTTGGTAGAAAAGGAAAGCTTAGTCCACGATTTATCGGACCATACGAAATCATTGAGAGGATCGGTCCGGTAGCTTATAGATTGGCCTTGCCTCCAGAACTTGAGAAGATCCATAATGTATTTCATGTATCTATGTTGAGACGATATAGATCAGACCCTTCACATGTGATTCCTCATACTGAGATAGAGCTACAATCAGATATGACTTATTCGGAGGAACCAGTGAAAGTATTAGCTCGGGAAGTTAAAGAACTGCGGAATAAACGAGTACCGTTAGTAAAAGTGTTATGGCATCGACATGGATTAGAGGAGGCAACCTGGGAAACAGAGGAGTCAATGAGATCACAATATCCAAATCTGTTTTCAGGTAACAAATTTCAAGGACGAATTTTTAAAGGGGGGAGAGTTGTAACGGCCTAATTTTCAGTGGTGTCGGAAATGGTGATTTGAGATCACTAAATTCGACAAATAAGATTGAACAAGATAGTAATTTAATATTTATGAGTCAAGTAAGAATTTAGAAGAATTTGTGAAATGGTGAAATTAGTGAATTAAAAGAATTTATTAGGTCAAACGGGTCAAAAATGAGGTATCGAGACCTCAAAGTTGAAAATCGAGCTATAAATATTTTTATAAATATTTATGGAGTGTCATTGAGTTAGTATTAAAGTTTAGTTAGAAAATTTTAACGCTTGGATGGCTAATTAATTAAAAGGACTAAATTGAAAATAGCGCAAAATTTGTTAAATTGTGAGTAAATAGCTTAAGTATTTAAAAGATGGATTTAAAGAGCAATTAGACCCAAAGGTTAATGGCTGGACGGTTTGGGTATGAAATAAGCAAGAAAACAATGTGAACAAGGGCAAAATTGGAAATAGCATAAAAGCTAATAGTTAAATAATGATGTAATTGAAAAATCTAGACATTTCTTCATATTTTCTCAGCTAAAACGCCATAGAAGGTCTGGAGAAAGCTGGTTTTTCATATTTTACATCATATCAAGAAAACGAACTGAATCGTGGAAAGGAGAAAATTCAAGAATAGTCCCTGAATTTCTACGACTTTTACAAATTAGTCCAGGTAAGTTCGCAAAGTTCAATGTTTTGATATGAAAATATTATGATTGTTAAAGTATTTTATTGTTGATGAATACTATCAATTTGCATTAACTAATGAATAATGTGTAACTAAAAGTACAAATTAGTAGGAACAATGGATTTGAGTGCTTCTATTCGTGACCACGATGAGTTGACGAAACATATGTGACAAGTGTGCTCGTTTAAGACCATAGTGGGCTATGGCATCGGTGCAATGTGATAATGTGACTCAGATAAGACCATAGCTGGGCTATGGCATCGGTATAATGTGATAATGTGATTCCGTATAAGACCATGTCAGGATATGGCTTCGGTATGATATGTGAACCGTAAGACCATGGCAAGGCTATGGCTTCGTGTGTGATGCGTATCAATGTGAAAGTCCATGGTTTACTATGGCAATGTGATAATGAAGCACTCAATTCCTTATTGTTCCCTAATTTGACAATGAAGTAAATGAGAAATGGGCCTAAGGGAGTTAAATTGTGAGTTGCCATATGGAAATTATTCCAATGAGTTATTAATGAAATTGTGATTTGGAGGATGAAATAGTTAAACTAATAGATATATGATTGTGTACGATATTTGATATGATTTGTGTTTATATGCCTATGAGCTTACTAAGCTTCAATAAGCTTACTTGTGTGTGTTTAATATTTTTATGTAGATTGACTTGAAGTGAAGTGGGTAGATCGGATCAACACAACAGGGCACACTATTCAGATCAATTCCAGTAGTTTTTGTTTTATGTTTAAAGATTTATATGGCATGTATAGAGTTTGAATGAATTGAAGTAAAGATGTTATAAACTAGTTAACAATATTTGTACTAAAACAGTTTTCGTAAGTAGCAGTAGTTTGACTTTGAAAAATCACTAAAATAGTAGAAATGGAATTAAATAATGAATAAATTATGGAATCGAATCTTGATGAGTTTATTTTCATATGGAAGAAGAAAAACAGGTATATGAGCTATATTTTATGAGATGTTTAAGTTTTTGTGAAACAGGGCTAGAGCGATTTCTGGATCCCCTGTTCTGACTTTGGAAATTCACCATAAATTTTACAAAGATAATTAGAAGTCATACTTTATATGTACAGATTCCTTATTGAGTCTAGTTTTATTAGAGACAAACGGCATAGTCATTGAAGCTCTGTACAGAGAGATATCTGATTCGTAATACACAAAGGTCAGAGTAGTCAAACCCTGAAACAGGGGAGATTTTAAATAATAAACTGTACCAATTTGCTTGACCAAAAATTCTAGAAAAAAATTGGTAAGTAGATATATGAGTATAAATTCATATAAAATTTACGGATTTGGATTTCGAGTTTTATAACTCGAGATATGAATTATTTAGCAACTATGACACAGTTGGACAGCTTGTCTGAAAAGTATTATATAAATTATCTAAATTTGGTTAAGTGCTCAAATAAGTTTAGTAGTGCCTTGTGCTCGACTCCGGCAACGGTCTCGGGTAAGGGGCGTTACACATAAGTATAGATAAACCCAATATCAAGTCATAAAAACCATTAAATCAAACAGACGGTTCAAGAATCATAGAAAAGTCGTAGCACTAATAAATACCTGAACTACATGACAATTAAATAATACGATAAAAACGTAGATTGACCGAGCTTCCCCTGCACAGACTCGATCAAGTCTGTGAGTTACCTGAAATTTGGTTAACCATACGGTGACTAGAGAATTTAGTGTGTAATCAATATGGATTCAATTAGAAACACAATTTAATTTAACGTTCTCAAATCTCAAGTTCTAATCAGAGTCAGATAATATTCGGTGCAGGATTAACATAACAGCTATATAACAGAACATTTCCAGTTCAGATACAGAACATATCAGAAGCATATGCAGTTATTCCTACCCCTATCTGCTACACACCATCTCCGACCATCCCGGCACACCGTTAAGGGCATTTAATACCCATCCAACCCTACACACCATATAGTGTCAATTTGACACATTTACTGAAATGCAGTCTAGCTGCCAGATCATATTGCTCTTAGGATTTAAGGACTTGGACCCTGTCAGGATGATTCTTGCAGCTCGAATATATTTTTGATATTTGAATTGTCATTTTGGTCATTTTGACGATGGTTTGATGAGGTAATTGATGCATGTTGAATAGTCATTAGTTAGAATGAATTCAATGCCTTATTATGTTGTATTTTATTGTCTGGAGCAAAGGCATCGATATTCAGGTTTTAAAAATGATACATTTTGGTATTTCGAATCTACAGGAAGTTAGTAACACAATTTGGTATCGATACCATATCACAAGTTTCGATACTCGGGGAAATAAAACATATACTTTTTGAAATGTATCGATAAATTATTGGGTTTTGGTTTTAAGCGAAAAACAAAATGTTGGTTTGGTACCACTTTCAGGGTGGTACCGATACCATACATGAGTATTATTGATACCATTGATTCAATATCATTACCTACGTGATTAATTCATAAGTTTTTTAGTGATTTAAAAGCATGTTTAACTTTTGTTTTAAGTTTTCTTGATGAGTGTTTATTATGTTTTAATGATTATTAGAGTATGTTTGACTTAAACTTCTTACAAAATGCTAAAATAAAATATGTTCGCTTCACAATGAGACAATTTATAATGTGCATGATGTGTGACCGTGGTGTAGCCTCCTGTTACTCGGGCTTGACGACCGGATCGGGTATAGGATGTTACAACAAAACAATGAAAATGTTTTACGGAAAACATTTTACATGCAAACAAACCGACCCTAAATGATAAAGATGTTGATGCAACGTTTTAGATTGCAAGTTCCTTTGTGGGAGAATACCTCTTATTTTGACCAAAATTTATTTTGGTTTTTCATCCCCTAGTTAAACTCTATTTTTAGTTTCCCACTCAAACTCTAATTAACCTAGATGCTACGAATTTCATTCTATAAATAGGTTTTAATTATGCTAGGTTTTACACAACAAAAAAAATATTTAGATTGAGATAATTTTGTTCTTTGTTTCGAAGGATTTTTCTTGTAATGTTTCAGGATTTTCTTTTAATTCTCTCCATCATTTATACTCTCCTTTATTATAGTGAAATTTCTTTTTGTCCGTGGTTTCTATCCTCTTTTGATTAGTTTTTCTACGTAAAATATATTATAATTATATTGTTTTGAAACAATTTGGGGTTAACTCTAACGTGATCTTTTTTTAAAGTGAAAGCACAATAGGTACAACGTGAAACTCTCTTAACCCAATCCTTGCATGGATATTACTACCATTTTCTATTAATATACACATGCACTGTCATTACTAAAAAAAATCTTACCCAATTAAATTCAAAATTCAAAATACATTTGAAATATGAATTTTAAAAAAATAAAAAGAAATTTGCTTTTCATTTCTTTAGTTACCCGGAATCATGTTTGTGAATGAATTTGCTATTTTTTAAAAAAGTTTTTCATAATTAATGAATATGTTGGTGTTATATCCTATAATATATTTAAATCAAGTAAACCTATAATTCATAAATGTTATTCATCATAAAAAAAATTATTGGGAAAACTAACAAAACAAAATAGTGCCTAAAAACAATGACAACTCGAAACCTATGTTTCACGGTTTCAAAATGTTAACTATTAAAACAACATATTTAGTTTAAAAAAGACAAACACTATATATAAGGTAGCTCTCTCCATTAATTTTAAGCATTAGAAAGTAAAGAATTCAATAAGCATTAGTTACCCTTATTTCTTTGATATTAGAAGCATTTCAAATGGAATTTCGAGGAGTAATATTTATTCTTTTTCTTTTTCTTCTAATTGGAGTTGATTCCAATGCCTTCCCAACGAATGATTTGATAAGCAAATTTCCAGGACAACCAGATGTTAATTTCAGGCAGTTTGCTGGATATATTGAAGTGGATGAAAATGTTGATGGTCGAAGTCTTTTTTACTATTTTGTTGAAGTTGAGAAAGATCCCTTGACTCAACCCCTCACAATTTGGTTAACTGGAGGTTAAGTTCTTTAATTTCCTTTTATTGTAGTTTATGATGTTATGCGGATTTCCTAGTTGGTATCCTATATGAATGAGTTAGAAAAAGTTCACCATGAGCAAGTTAAAGCCAAGGGAAAGCTAGGGCTTCGGCCCCATCGGTTCAATGTTACAATTTCTTTTTTAGCCTCTCCAAAAATTTATAATTAAATTTAATCCCTTTTAGCCCCTTCGAATGGAAACATTATCACTTTTGGCCCTCGTTAGAAAGTAAAGATTCAATTTAGCCCGTTTCCATGCAAAGGTTTTAGGTTTATGTCCATCCCTAACACTAAATTTATAGCCTTGATCTGACTATCATTTTTTAACTCATCTGAAAAGCCATATCTTTAAACATATACTAAATACTTGTCGAATTAGACTAGTCATTACATTAGATCAAACCATTACTCTATTTTTCTAGCTTTACTTAAGCCTGGCCGACAAGTTTGTTTGATTACTCACATACAATAAAATCTGTTGTGTAATACTATTCAGGACCAGGGTGTTCTTCAGTTGGAGATGCCTTTGGAAGTGTTGGTCCTTTCATTGTTACGAAAGATGCTCATGGTCTCCAAACAAATTCCTTTTCTTGGAACAAAGGTTGTCTAATTTCCTATGATTATTTTTTTATTGAATTTCTTTTTGTGTGTAAGTATATCATGTTTCATAGTTATTTCTTTCATATCCATATAAATTTATAATGAAATATTAAATGTGTTATAACCATAAAATATTACGAAACGCCTAGTTTTCATCATGTTTAAATGAATTGCATTGCCTTTCTTATATATATATGTATATTTTCTATTTCCATATCTATATAAAGTTCATCTAATATATGTTTCAGTGTCAAATCTATTGTTCATCGACTCCCTATTGGATCCGGATGGTCATATTCAAACTCAAGTAGTGATTATAATAACGGAGATGATAGCACTAGTAAGATCATAATGTATATTCTTCGTTATTAAATAAAATAGTTTGGGTATTATATATATATATATATATATATATATATATATATATATATATTGATATTTTTCAATTATTTGCTTCTTACAGATAAAATATTAGTTACATTCATGCAAAAATGGTATGAAAAGTATCCAGTCTTCAAGTCCAAAGATCTATATATGGCTGGATCAAGTTTTGCAGGTGAACAATTTCTTTTGTTTTTCTTCTTCTCATTTGGTAGCACATCAACATATTTTTAATACACCAAAACAGACTTCTTGAATTGAATACGTCGAATTAATTATTGAATAAACACATAACAATCAAATTATCTCGACTTAATACCAGTTATGAATAAGTCTCCATGCAACAATACAAACAATATAACATGTTCATTACTTCAACTAAATTTGTGGATTTTTATTTTTAGGACACTTCGTACCAAATCTTGCTAATGCTTTGCTCGACGACAACAATCAATCCAAGCAATCCAAATTTAATCTCAAAGGATTGGTTGTAAGTAAAACAGTATCTAATCAATCAAATTTATTTCCACTTTAATATAAATTTGCATAGAAGGATTAGTGAGAAATGTTCATGGTTGAGTAACTTGCCTAATTCGAGAAGGCTTTATTAGATTGGATTAGGATACCGACTTCTACGTTTAGGATCAAATCGTTATGACTTTGATTATTGTTCATTACTGATATCATAGACAATAAATTTTTATTTAAATTCAGTATCGGCACTAACATAAAAAGTTTTAAATAATCCTGAAATACTTTCAGGAACTTTATTGGGCCCATATAGAACAAAAATAACATGTGTTGCAACTCAACTCTCCAGTAAACATGCTTAGGTTCAATTCATAGTTAATTTAAAGAGTTTGTTGTGAACTTTATTTTTTTTAATTGTAACTATTTTGAACAGTTGGGAAACCCAATGCTTCGTAAAAAGCTAGACGAGATTGCAAAAATTGATTTCTTTTTCTCTCGGGAGATGATAAACAGCTCGTTGTATAATGAAATCAAGAAAGAATGCAATGCCATTGATGAAAATAATTACTTTTCTAGCATCAAAACTGTAACGCCCCAATTTTCGGGAATTCTGTGAATGTTGACAAAATTTCATGCTTTGCTTTTGTCATTTGTGAGTGAAATGATGAAATAGGACCTATGTGAAAATGTTTGAAAATGCTATAGGCTAAATTGAAGTGGCCAAATAAATAGGAGTGCAAAATAGGAGGATTTGCATGATAAACCTCCCTTTTTACATGAAGTGGCCAACCATCATGTTGTTGTAGACAAAATGTGCACTTGATATCCATAATTTATGGTACAAATTGATACAAATTGATAATAGGTTAGGTAAATATTTCATGATAATAGGTTAGGTAAATGTTCCATAATAATAGGTTAGGTAAATGTTCCATGATAATGGGTTAGGTAAATGTTTCATGATAATGGGTTAGGTAAATGTTTCATGATAAGAATTTCATGTCTTTTATATTAAAGAATTAAATGGATGAAATATGAAGTTTATTTAAAGAAAAAGGGGTGAAAAGAACAAAGTTTTGTCCATCTTTGTTCATCATAGCTGAAAGTTAGAGAAGAGAAAGGAGAGGAAAAAGCTCTTGAGTATTTGGTCATTAGGAGGAGGAAAATTGAAGGTAAGTTCTTGGTACCTTGCTTCTATTTTGAGGTTCATGAGTTCTTCTTGATTCTACCTTAACTCTTGAAGTATATTTTGATTTTTAGTTCTGTTGTGAGCATTTAGTCATGAATTAAAATGAAGGAAATGGTTGTTGTTTCATGTTCTTTTGATGAAAAATGGAAGATTGGTGAAGTTGAGCCAAACAAATGAACATGCATGTGCCTTAGATGTTAAAGGGAAAAATCAGCTAACATGTTGTGCTTTAAAATGATGAAATGGAGATTATACTTAAGTAAAATCATAGATATGTGATGATTGATTGGTGATATACATGTTTAAATAACATGCATGCAAGGTATGTGTGAAAGAGTGATTTGGTAATAAATCTGCTTGGAACAGCAGCAGTAACGTGACTTTGGAAAATCACCATAAATTGTACGAGAAGAATTAGAAGCTGAATAAATTATGTAATTAAAGCTTATTGAATCTAGTTTCTAATGAAATTAACAAGAACATATTTTGAATTCTGTACAATGAGAAATTTGATTCGTAATGAAGGGTGGTCAGATTAGTCAAACAGTAAAACATGGGAAACTTTGAGAAAATTCTGGTATTGATTGGCTAAACCAAAAATTCTGAAAATTTTATGGATAGAAGATATATGAGTCTATTTTCAGGGAAATCTAACGGAACTTGATTTGGAGTTTCGTAGCTCCAGTTATAAATGATTTAGTGACTGTTGCTCAGGAAGACAGTGTAGCACCCCAAACCCTGCCCAGAAGTTATGGCCGGATCCGGCATGCCACATCAAAAACGTAAAAAAAAATTTCCATTCTAAGTCCAGAAAATCGTACTTGATGTTCAAAAGATTAATTTCATTATAGGTTAAAGTGAATGGAAGTCATGCACCGGTAGGAAACCGAAAAGAGGTGGTGAGTCCATCGGATCGCTAAGTACCAAGCTCCTTCGGATCCAATCCTAGACATGCATACCGCCATTGCCACACCTTAACGTCATGGATATTTCTAGGAAACCAATTTGATTAAGTCATTTTTAGGAAAAGTGATTAATTTTGGAAAATACTTTCATTGCGGAAGCTTTGCTTGTTGTCGTGTTATTTTGAAATCAATTGTTGTTTTTGAAAACATGCCCTAAAGCTATCCAATTTCAACAGTTAAAATAAGTAATACCTATCTTAGTAATACATATTAAAACCATTAAAAATAATTAAGCGGCCTTATTACATTTAAAAGCCCAAAAACTTCAAACGTAAATAAAAAGATGTCCAGTTCACCAGAAGAAAATCAAACTTTCAGAACGGGTGGCCACTCCGAATTCCCTCACAGCTCCAAGCCCACTATGGTTGGGGATTTCCTGCGTGGATGAAAATAAAAGGGTGAGTTTGGGGAAACTCAGTGTGTAAGGAAAACCCATTCAAAGCCCAAGTCAGCTCAAGCCTATTGGCCTAAGCCCATTCAGTAATAATGGAACCGGGCCGAGCCCTTTTCAGATCACAATAAACTGGGCCTTAGCCCTTATTCAGATAATGATATGGCCCATAGGCCCATTTCAAAATACATGCAACATCAGTAAATATATGCAAGCCCATTTGGGGAGACTACTCAACCCACCAACCAGTACACTCCACCCGTACCAGCCATACACTCCATGTGGGGAATAGCTCAACCCACCCAACCACTCCACACTCCATTCTTGCCTTGCTGCTCAGTTAACAGTAAATTGAGGCAAAGCCTCCAGTACGTGGACAAGCCACTTTCAGTACTTCCTCCGTCAATATCGCAGTCCCATGCATCAGATAATAACAACATGGCATGCAGTAAATAACAACAGTCAAACATGCATTTAGGTCAATTTAACCCTAGGGGTATTTCGGTAATTTATCTACTAGGGGTAAAACTATAAATTTTTCACTTTTAAAGGTATTTCAGTAATTATCTAGTTTAGGGTTTTTCATGCATATTCCTACCTTTCACGTACTACAGAATCACGTACCGAGGGTTCTTACCAAATGGGGCCCGTTGGCCCATCATTTCAAATTTTGGCCCATTAAGCTCAAAAATATCGAGGGCACAGAAATCATACACTTTGCAGTCTAAATTTTGCAGCTTACCAAAAACATTAATCGATTTACCTCACGAGCATTCGCACACTCGCAAATCTACAAAATACCGATTTTCGGCATTTCGGCTTTTCGGCTTTTGCCGATCTAGACTAAGAAAGAGGGTGTTAGTTACACACCTGTTTGCGACGATATGCTGACGAGATCCACACACGAACCGCCTACAATTGGATTACTAACACGTTAATCTAACTATTCAAATACAAACTACGTATTAACCCCTTACAATATTCGGCCAACCACACCTACAGATCATAGTAAGCTTATAAGAAATCAATAAGCAACTCATTAACAAATTTTTGTCAATGTTTACCACATAATCATAATTTCACTGCAAGCTGTCTTCCTGAGCAATAGTCACTAAATTATTTATAACTGAAGCTACGAAACTCCAAATCAAGTGCCGTTAATTTTCCCTGAAAATAGACTCATATATCTTCTATCCATAACATTTTCATAATTTTTGGTTTAGCCAATCAATACCAGATTTTTCTCAAAGTTTCCCATGTTTCACTGTTTGACTAATCTGACCACTCTTCATTACGAATCAAATTTCTCATTGTACAGAATTCAAAATATGTTCTAGTTTATTTCATTAGAAACTAGACTCAATAAGCTTTAATTACATAATTTATTCAGCTTCTAATTCATCTCCCACAATTTATGGTGATTTTCCAAAGTCACGTTACTGCTGCTGTCCCAAGCAGATTTATTACCAAATCACTCTTTCATACACCTATCTTGCATGCATGTTATTTAAACATGTATATCACCAATCAATCATCACATATCTATGATTTTACTTAAGAATAATCTCCATTTCATCATTTAAAAGCACAACATGTTAGCTGATTTTTCCCTTTAACATCTAAGGCACATGCATGCTCATTTGTTTGGCTCAACTTCACCTATCTTCCATTTTTCATCAAAAGAACATGAAACAACAACCATTTCCTTCATTTTAATTCATGACTAAATGCTCACAACACAACTAAAAATCAAAATATACTTCAAGAGTTAAGGTAGAATCAAGAAGAACTCATGAACCTCAAAATAAGAAGCAAGGTACCAAGAACTTACCTTTAATTTTCCTCCTCCTAATGACCGAATACTCAAGAGCTTTCTCCTCTCCTTTCTCTTCTCTAACTTTCAGCTATGATGAACAAAGATGGACAAAACATTGTTCTTTTCACCCTTTTTTCTTTTAATAAAACTTCATATTTCATCCATTTAATTCTTTAATACAAAAGACATGAAATTCTTATCATGAAACATTTACCTAACCCATTATCATGAAACATTTACCTAACCCATTATCATGAAACATTTACCTAACCCATTATCATTGAACATTTACCTAACCTATTATCAATTTGTATCAATTTGTACCATAAATTATGGATATCAAGTGTACATTTTGTCTACAACAACATGATGGCTGGCCACTTCATGTAAAATGGGAGGTTTGTCATGCAAATCCTCCTATTTTGCACTCCTATGTATTTGGCCACTTCAATTTAGCCTATAGCATTTTCAAACATTTTCACATAGGTCCTATTTCATAATTTCACTCCCTTTTTCTTATGGAACAAAAATTAACTAAAATTACTGGGTTCTATCTTAAGCTTGGGCCTTCTAGAGGCCCACTAACATAATTAAACCTATGCCAACATTCACAGGATTCCTGAAAATTGGGGCGTTACAGACAGCTTGCAGTGAAATTATGATTATGTGGTAAACATTGACAAAAATTTGTTAATGAGTTGCTTATTGATTTCTTATAAGCTTACTATGATCTGTAGGTGTGGTTGGCCGAATATTGTAAGGGGTTAATACGTAGTTTGTATTTGAATAGTTAGATTAACGTGTTAGTAATCCAATTGTAGGCGGTTCGTGTGTGGATATCATCAGCATATCGTCGCAAACAGGTGTGTAACTAATACCCTCTTTCTTAGTCTAGATCGACAAAAGCCGAAAAGCCGAAATGCCGAAAACGTTTATTTTATAGATTTGCAAGTGTGCGAATGCTTGTGAGGTAAATCGATTTATGTTTTTGGTAAGCTGCAATGTTTGGACTGCAAAGTGCATGATTTCTGTGCCCTCGATATTTTTGGGCTTAATGGGCCAAAATTGGAATGATGAGCCAACGGGCCCAATTCGGTAAAAACCCTCGGTACGTGATTCAGTTAGAACGTGAAAAGTAGGAATATGCATGAAAAACCCTAAAAGTAGTTAAATTACTATAATACCCTATGTATGGAAAATTATTTTATACCCCTAGGTGCAAAATTACCAAATACCCCTAGGGTTAAATTGACTTAAATGCATGTTTGATCGTTGTTATTTATCGCATGCCATGTTGTTATCATCGATGCATGGGATTGGGATATTGACGGAGGAAGTACTTGAAAGTGGCTTGTCCATGTCTTGGAGGCTTTGCCTCAATTTATCGTTAATGAGCAAAGAAGGTCAGAATCAGGAGTGTTGGGTGGGTGGGTTGAGCTATTCCCACATGGAGTGTATGGCTGGTACGGTGGAGTGTAGTGGTTGGTGGGTTGAGTAGTCTCCCAAATGGGCTTGCATATGTTTACTGATGTTGCATGTATTTTGAAATGGGCCTATGGGCCATCTTGTTATCTGAATAAGGGCTAAGGCCCGCTTTATTGTAATCTGAAAGGGCTCGCCCAATACCACTATTACTGAATGGGCTTAGGCCCAATAGGCTTGAGCTGACTTGGGCTTTGAATGGGTTTTCCTTACACACCGAGTTTCCCCAAACTCACCCATTTTATTTTCATCCACGCAGAAATCCCCAACCATAGTGGGCTTGGAGTCGTGAGGGAATTGAGTGGCCACCCGCTCAAAGTTTGATTTTCTTCCGTGAACTGGACATCCTTTTATTTACGTTTGAAGTTTTGGGTTTTAAATGTAATAAGGCTACTTAATTATTTTGATGGTTTTAATATGTATTACTAAGATAGGTATTACTTATTTTAACTGTTGAAATTGGATAGCTTTAGGCGCGTTTTAAAAACAACAATTGATTTCAAAATAACACGACAACAAGCAAAGCTTCCGCAATGAAAGTATTTTCCAAAATTAATCATTTTTTTCCTAAAAATGACATAATCAAATCGGTTTCTAGAAATATCCATGACGTTAAGGTGTGGCAATGGCGGTATGCATGTCTAGGATTGGATCTGAAGGAGCTTGGTACTTCAAAGATCCGATGGACTCACCACCCTGTTCGGTTTCCTACCGGTGCATGACTTCCATTCACTTTAACCTATAATGAAATTAATCTTTTGAACATCAAGTACAATTTTCCGGACTTAGAATGGAAATTTTTTTTAATGTTTTTGATGTGGCATGCCGGATCCAGCCATAACTTCTGGGCTGGGTTTGGGGTGCTACAAAAACCACTTGGAGCGCAAAATGCAAAAACCTTGTGTTCGAGGCCGATTTGGCTGCTTTCAAGACCGATGCTCATAATTACTCCCCGCAGAAGCTATTTGAAGCCTTTCGCCCCCCTTGCACTGAAAATGAGCTAAATTTGAACTTAACAAAACAGGTTTTCATTTATTTCTTTACATTCCTCTTACTTTACTTCGATTTGAAACTATAACTAACATAAGTTCCTATAGAATCGAATTAACTAATCAATTGAGTAAAATTAATTTTGTGGTATGTTTCTTTTATTGGTTATATCAAAAGAGTAAAACTTTATATTTTGGTCCAGGTTCCTATAGTTAGCACAGAAGTAGACATGTGCCTTCCATTAAGGGTGCAATTTTACTTTAATATCCCAGAAGTTCAAAAGGCTTTCCACGGGAACCGAACCAACTTGTCGTATAGATGACAGGGTTGCTTCACGTAAGTTTTCCCCTAAATTTTGAAACAAAATTAACTTTTTTTCCCCGATATGATCATATAATTACTTTTAGAAATTATTTTAAATTCGAAATTTAAGACTCGCGGTAAATTTTTCTATCTCCATATTGTCACCTCTTTCTTAAGAAAAATAAATAAATTACTTGTTTTATTGAGGTGAACGTTGTGTAAAATTTGTTAACCTTAAAATTTTCATTATATGCGGCTCTTATTTATTTAGAGCTAATTTTAAATACAACGAAGCTGATAAAGACCTTGACATGCTTCCTGCGCTTAAAAACCTTCTTCAACAATCTGTTCCCATTACAATATTCAGGTTGGTATTGTATTTGTATGCCATGCTTTTATTTCCAATACTTTCTTGAATTAAGTTAACTAAGTATGAAAAATCAAAGTGAACGATTTTGAAAAGAAATTCTCATGCCATTTGACTGATTTTTTTATTTTATTTTATTAATATGATTACCATGTTATAGTGGAGATCAAGATGGTATAATACCGACAGAAGGAACCTTACAACATTTGGAAAAGTTGGCTGAGGAGTTAAACATCAAGTTAACAAAAGAGGAAACATGGAGTTTTAGAACCAAGGTTTTATGTTTACTCATTTAATTATATATATATATATATATATATATATATATATATATATATATATTAGCTTCCTTTTTTATATTATGATTAGATATATTTAAGTATCAAACTATCCCTCTGACATGATTACCCAGTTTGGGTTTAAACTTGAATAAGAGATTTTAAGTGTTGACTCGATTGGCTTTATTAGCACTTTCAAGGCAAGCTCACGCTACCTATCTAGTTCAATAGGCTTTACCAATACATGCTAGGCCGTGGACAATATTTTTCAAAAAATTTAGACAACTTGTCCTGAATTTTTATTTAAATGCGAAAATTTTAATTTATACATATTTTATATTTTCTAAATATTTAGTTGAGCCAATAGGTAGGCTTGGGATAAGATTTGGTAGTTTAAAAGTAATCATTTATTAGAAGAAAATAAATTTGCAGTATTTCATATATATTGAACATTGAAATGAGTTTTTCTTATTGAATAAACCAACTTAAAATAACACTATTTATATCTATAAATTTTCTTTCTTAATTTAATAAAATTAATGATAAATATTTAACAGGAAGGAGGGTTGAAGTATGAGTTTGGGGACTTACTAAAATTCTTAACGGTGAAAGGAGGTAATCATCATGTTACCTCTTCTCGACCATCTCAAGCCTTTTCTATTTTCTCAACTTTCGCAATTAATTGGATGCACTGAAGATTGGTGATGAAACTTATGAAGCACACGGTCATGACTCATGTTGAATCCATCATTCACCATAATAAGACTTGTCGTTGTAACCATTTATTGTGATATGTATTATTTTATGATGCATGAACATCATGAATTTTTATATTATGAAATAAAATAATTAGTTAAATCATCTGATATAAAAAAAATATTATTTTAACAAAATCATTCAACAATTTTTTTTTTCAAATTTTATACATGAAATCAACAAATAAAGTGATCTCTAAATAGCAAAACCCAATATGCGTAAGTATTTTTATTAATCCTTTTGAAACAAGATTTTTTGCCTGAGCAAATAAATTGATTAATGCTTGAACATTTCCAAACACCTCTTACAGTTTTGTTATATGCATTTTGTATAATCACTACAGTGTTTCCGTTAATCATCATAATAACACAGAGATACTTACAGGCTCGGCGTCGTAGGCTCGGTCATGTACTAGAAAATCAGTTTTAGAGTAACTTAGATATCGTATTTTCATTTAACTACCTTTTATCACACATTATGGGCCGAAAGCAAAGCCCGAGTGTTGACTAACCTGGCTCTGATATCACTAAATGTAACAACCTAAACCCGACCAAAGCATCTAGACCAAGTCCGAAGAGTTACATTAACGTTGTCATGAAAATCAACTTTCATAAGTATAGATAAACCCAATATCAAGTCATAAAAACCATTAAATCAAATAGACGGTTCAACAATATTAGAAAAGTCGTAGCACTAATAAATACCTGAACTACATGACAATTAAATAATATGATAATAACGTAGATTGATCGAGCTTCCCCTACACAGACCCGATCAAGTCTGTGAGTTACCTGAAATTTAGTTAACCACACGGTGAGTAGAGAATTTAGTGTGTAATCAATATGGATTCAATTAGAAACACAATTTAATTAAAGGTTCTCAAATCTCAAGTTCCAATCAGAGTCAGATAATATTCGGTGCAGGATTAACATAATGACTATATAATGAGCAGTTCGGTTCAGTACAGAACATATCAGAAGCATATGCAGTTATTCCTACCCCCATCTGCTACACACCATCTCTGACCAGCCCGACACACCGTTAAGGGCATTTAATACCGATCCAACCCTACACACCATATAGTGTCAATTTGACACATTTACTGAAATGCAGTCTAGCTGCCAGATCATATTCCTCTTAGGATTTAAGGACTTGGACCCTGCCAGGATAATTCTTGCAGCTCGGATATATTTTTGATGTTTTGAATTGTCATTTTGGTCATTTTGACGATGGTTTGATGAGGTAATTGATGCATGTTGAATAGTTATTAGTTAGAATGAATTCAATGCCTTATTATGTTGTATTTTATTGTCTGGAGCAAAGGTATCGATATTCAGGTTTTAAAAATGATACATTTTGGTATTTCGAATCTACAGGAAGTTAGTAACACAATTTGGTATCGATACCATATCAAGAGTATCGATACTCAGGGAAATAAAACATATACTTTTTGAAATGTATCGATAAATTATTGGGTTTTGGTTTTAAGCAAAAAATAAAATGTTGGTTTGGTACCACTTTCAGGGTGGTACCGATACCATCCATGAGTATTATCGATACCATTGATTCAATATCGTTACCTACGTGATTAATTCATAATTTTTTTAGTGATTTAAAAGCATGTTTAACTTTTGTTTTAAGTTTGCTTGATGTGTGTTTATTATGTTTTAATGATTATTAGAGTATGTTTGACTTAAACTTCTTACAAAATGCTAAAATAAAATATGTTCGCTTCACAATGAGACAATTTATAATGTGCATGATGTGTGACCGTGGTGTAGCCTCCATTACTCGGGCTTGACGACGGATCGGGTATAGGGTGTTACAACAAAACAATGAAAATGTTTTACGGAAAACATTTTACATGCAAAGAAACAGACCCTAAATGATAAAGATGTTGATGCAACGTTTTAGATTGCAAGTTCCTTTGTGGGAGAATACCTCTTATTTTGACCAAAATTTATTTTAGTTTTTCATCCCCTAGTTAAACTCTATTTTTAGTTTCCCACTCAAACTCTAATTAACCTAGATGCTACGAATTTCATTCTATAAATAGGTTTTAATTATGCTAGGTTTTACACAACAAAAAAAATATTTAGATTGTGTGAAAAATAAAATAGAATAAAATAAATAAAAATAAAGAACACATAAATTTTACGTGAAACCCTTTCGGAAAAAAACCACGAGGCGAGAGAGAAGAAAATTCACTATGTCGAAAAATTTTTACTCAAATACAAGAGGAATAGACTATGTCTATTTATAGGCTTGCAAAGCCATATTCTAGTAGGATTGAAACACCTTGTCCTAATCAATATAAAATAGATGGAGTTTAATAAGGTTTAAAACCTTATTCTAAAATAAAATAAAAGAAGTCTAGTTCTATATGGATTTTACTTTTATTTTATTTTCCATCGTATTTTATTTAAATAAGAATTTGGGTCACTTAATTCTAACAATCTCCACCTTGACACAAATTCTCAATGAACAAGTTCTTCATCGCGAACTTTCAATAAACAAGTTCTTCACCTCTTCCAAAAACCCTTAAGGGTTTAACTTCAACAATGAACACCAACCAAGTCTAAGCAATGCTCAAACTTGGTTATAGGAAGTGACTTAGTCATCATATCTGCAGGATTTTCATGAGTGCTAATTTTGCTCACAACAATATCACCACGAGCAATAATATCACGAACAAAATGATACCGAATATCAATGTGTTTTGTTCTCTCATGAAACATTTGATCTTTTGTAAGAAAGATGGCACTGATCGTCACAAAATCTTGTGCTGATTTGAAGGTCTTCATTGAGTTCACTAAATAGTCCCTTCAACCAAATAGCTTCTTTACAAGCCTCGAAGAATCGCCATGTACTCACCTTCAGTGGTAGACAAAGCGATGTAGTTTGCAAAGTGGCTTTCCAACTAATTGCACAACCTCCGATTGTAAAGACGTAACTTTGTGAGAGATCTACTTCTATCAAGGTCTCCAGCAAAATCAGCATCAACATACCCTATAACTCCATCTTTAGTTCTTCCAAACTGTAAGCAAACATTAGTAGTGTCTCGTAAGTATCTTAAAATCCACCGAATCGCTTTCCGTGTTCTTTACGAGATTCGCCATGTATCTCGCTAACCTGCACCGACCGCATATGATAAATCGGGCGTGAACAAACCATAGCATACATGAGAGATCCTCTCGCACTAGAGTATGGAACATGTGACATGTACTCAATCTCATTATCGATTGAGGAGATAAGGCCGATGAAAGTCTGAAATGGTCGCTAAAGGAGTACTAACAGGCTTAGCACTCTGCATATTGAACTCAAAAGAACTTTCTCAATGTACCCTTCCGACTTAGGTACAATTTACTTGCTTTTCTATCTCTGAGAATCTCCATACCAAGTATCTTCTTTGCTGGTCCTAAATCTTTCATCTCAAATTCTTCACTTAGTTGGGCTTTAACCTTTCTTATCTCTCTTTATCTTTTGCTGCTATCAACATGTCATCAACATAAAGAAGTAGATACACAAAAGAACCATCACTGCTTTTTCTTAAAGTAGACACAACTGTCAAAACTACTTCTTTTGAAATCATGAGAAGTCATAAAGGAATCAAACCTCTTGTACCACTGTCTTGGTGACTGTTTCAAACCGTAAAGGGACTTTTTCAGCAAGCAAACATAGTCCTCTTTGTCTGAGACTATAAAACCCTCTGGTTGTTGCATGTAAATATCTTCCTCAAGTTCTCCATGCAAAATGCGGTTTTTACATCTAACTGCTCAAGCTCCAAATCATGCATGGCCACAATACCAAGCAAAGCTCGAATCGAACTATGCTTAACAACTGGAGAGAACACATCTGTGAAGTCCACTCCTAGAATTTGATCAGAACCTTTGCAACAAGCCTTGCTTTATATCCGGGTTCTTCAACTCCTGAGTCCCTTCTTTCTTTTAAACACCCATTTACAACGAATGCCCTTTTTACCTTTAGGAAGTTTTACAAGATCCCATGTTCTATTTTTGTGGAGTGATTCCATCTCCTCTTGCATAGCAAACATCCACTTTTCGAGTCTTCACACTAATCGCCTCGAATAATTAAATGGCTCTTGATTCGCATCTATATCTTCACCACATTTAAAGCATAAGCAACTAGATCAACCTCGGCATACTTCTTTAGAGGTTTAATTTCTCTTCTTGTCCTGTTTTTGGCGATAGAGTATTGCGGTGAAGAAGCAACTCTATTCTCAATTTTGTCTTGGCTTGAGGAGTTGATTCTGTATTAATCGATGCTCCACCCGCTTTTGGTTTTCTTTATTGGAAGAGTCTTTAAGAGATAAGTTAGGTAGCATAGCGGTTTCATCAAAAACAACATCTCTGCTAATCACAACTTTTCTATTTTCAGACACCATAACTTATAGCCTTTTACACCAGCTTTATAACCAAGAAAACGCATTTAATGGATCTCGGTTCCAATTTTCCATTATCAACATGAGCATACGCAGACACCCAAAAATCTTTAAATCGTAATAATTAGCGGGATTACCGACCATACCTCTTGTGGAGTCTTTTTCTCAATGGCAACGGATGGAGATCGGTTGATCAAAAACATGCAGATGAGGCGCTTCGCCCAAAATGATCTCGGTAAGTTGGCATTTGACAACATACATCGAACCTTCTCCATGATCGTTCGTTCATTCGCTTACAACGCCCGCTTTCTTTGTGGAGTATGACGAATGTCAAGTGTCTCATGATCCCTTCGACTTGCACAATCTATTAAACTCATCGAGCGAACTCTAAGCCATTGTGCATGCGGAGGTATTTTATCTGCTTTTCCGTCTGCTTTTCAATCATAATTTTCCAAGACTTAAATGTGGAAAACACATCGCTTTTCGCTTCGGAAGAACGCCCAAACTTTTCCGAAAAATCATCAATAAAGGTTAGCATATAATTAGCTCCACCTCTCGAAGGCACTCTGGGGCCCCCACGATCGAATGGATATACTCCAACGTTTCCTTCGTGTTATGGATTCCTCTAGTGAATGAAACTCTCTTTGCTTCCCAAAACACAAGTGCTCACGAAATTCAGGTTTGCAAATTCCTTGCCCATTAAGAAGTCCTCTTTGCTTAATTCGCCATGCCATTCTCACTCATATGCCCTAGGCGCATATGCCAAAGTTTAGTAATATCATCATCGACAAGGAAGAGGAAGCGACAATTGCATCACCATATGATAGAACCACAGTAAAACATATAACTTGGCAATATTTCTTTGCCCTTTCATCACAACAAGGGACCCTTTGAAATCTTTAAAACCCCACTTTCAATTTGTGTATCTGCACCTTTTGAATCAAGAGTACTCAACGAAATTAAATTTCTTTTCAATTCGGAACATGCCGCACGTCACTAAGTGTTCGACAACTCCATCAAACATCTTAACTTTAATTGTTCCAACACTGCGATTTTACATGAAGCATTATTTCCCATCAAAACAACACCTTGAATCTTCGTTTCATAAGTTGTAAACCAATCCCGATTGGGACTCATGTGGAAGGTGCACTGAATCAAGTATCTACTCTCGCTTACTTTAGAATCATTGATGAAGCAACTAGAAGTTCACCATCATTGTAGTCTTCTACAACATCGCCTTCACCGGAATTTTCTTTCATTTTCCTTTTGATTCAGACCTCCTTTTAATCTTATTTTGTAGCTTATAGCACTCAGATTTAATGTGCCCTTTCTTCTTGCGAAGTTGCAAGTTTTACCTCTGTTTGAAGATTTCGATCTACCCTTAGATTTACCACGAGGATTCCGTTCTCGTGTTCTACCACGATCATCATCAACATTCGGTCTTGTCTCCCACGAACAATGAGACCCTCTCCCGAGAGTTGGGTTTAACCACAAGATGCTTCATCTTATCATACGAGGTTAAAGAATCATAAACCTCATCAACTGTGAGAGACTCATGGCTATATAAAATCGTGTCTCTAAAGGTTGAATAAGGCGGGGCAACGAACAAAGTAGAATCAACCCTAGATCTTCCTTATCATCTTGAACCTCCATGGCCTCCAAGTTTGAGAGAATTTCTTTAAACAACATTAAGTGTTCGTGTACGACGCACCTTCCTCCAAACGATGAGCATAAAGACGCTGCTTCATATGCAACTTGCTTGTTAGAGTTTTCGACATACATATTTGTTCTAGCCTCTTCCATAATGCAGCAGCAGTTTTCTCTTTCATCACATCCTGCAAAATTTCGTTGGACAAATGCGATGTAATTGTGTTAATGCCTTTCGATCCTTACGCTTCTTCTCTTCATCATTAATGTCGAAGGCATCTTATCTATCCTAGCGGGGCATCCTCTAGATCCATCTGTGCAAGAAGCGCTTGCATCTTAATTTGCCACAACGCAAATCGGTGTTGCGATCCAACAAATGAATTTCATACTTCAAAGACGCCATTACCGTGATCGAGATGAATAACCGGATGCTCGATACCAATTTGTGAAAAATAAAATAGAATAAAATAAATAAAAATAAAGAACACATAAATTTTACGTGGAAACCCTTTCGGAAAAAAACCACGGCGAGAGGAGAAGAAAATTCACTATGTCGAAAAATTTTTACTCAAATACAAGAGGAATAGACTATGTCTATTTATAGGCTTGCAAAGCCATATTCTAGTAGGATTGAAACACCTTATCTAATCAATATAAAATAGATGGAGTTTAATAAGGTTTAAAACCTTATTCTAAAATAAAATAAAAGAAGTCTAGTTCTATATGGATTTTACTTTTATTTTATTTTCCATCGTATTTTATTTAAATAAGAATTTGGGTCACTTAATTCTAACAGATTGAGTTAATTTTGTTCTTTGTTTCGAAGGATTTTTCTTGTAGTGTTTCAGGATTTTCTTTTAATTCTCTCCATCATTTATACTCTCCTTTATTATAGTGAAATTTCTTTTTGTCCGTGGTTTCTATCCTCTTTTGATTAGTTTTTCTACGTAAAATATATTATAATTATTTTGTTTTGAAACAATTTGGGGTTAACTCTAACGTGATCTTTTTTTAAAGTGAAAGCACAATAGGTACAACGTGAAACTCTCTTAACCCAATCCTTGCATAGATATTACTACCATTTTCTATTAATATACACATGCACTGTCATTACTAAAAAAAATCTTACCCAATTAAATTCAAAATTCAAAATACATTTGAAATATGAATTTTAAAAAATAAAAGAAATTTGCTTTTCATTTCTTTAGTTACCGGAATCATGTTTGTGAATGAATTTGCTATTTTTTAAAAAGTTTTTCATAATTAATGAATATGTTGGTGTTATATCCTATAATATATTTAAATCAAGTAAACCTATAATTCATAAATGTTATTCATCATAAAAAAATTATTGGGAAAACTAACAAAACAAAATAGTGCATAAAAACAATGACAACTCGAAACCTATGTTTCACGGTTTCAAAATGTTAACTATTAAAACAACATATTTAGTTTAAAAAAGACAAACACTATATATAAGGTAGCTCTCTCCATTAATTTAAGCATTAGAAAGTAAAGAATTCAATAAGCATTAGTTACCCTTATTTCTTTGATATTAGAAGCATTTCAAATGGAATTTCGAGGAGTAATATTTATTCTTTTTCTTTTTCTTCTAATTGGAGTTGATTCCAATGCCTTCCCAACGAATGATTTGATAAGCAAATTGCCAGGACAACCAGATGTTAATTTCAGGCAATTTGCTGGATATATTGAAGTGGATGAAAATGTTGATGGTCGAAGTCTTTTTTACTATTTTGTTGAAGCTGAGAAAGATCCCTTGACTCAACCCCTCACAATTTGGTTAACTGGAGGTTAAGTTCTTTAATTTCCTTTTATTGTAGTTTATGATGTTATGCGGATTTCCTAGTTGGTATCCTATATAAATGAGTTAGAAAAAGTTCACCATGAGCAAGTTAAAGCCAAGGGAAAGCTAGGGCTTCGGCCCCATCGGTTCAATGTTACAATTTCTTTTTTAGCCTCTCCAAAAATTTATAATTAAATTTAATCCCTTTTAGCCCCTTCGAATGGAAACATTATCACTTTTGGCCCTCGTTAGAAAGTAAAGATTCAATTTAGCCCGTTTCCATGCAAAGGTTTTAGGTTTATGTCCATCCCTAACACTAAATTTATAGCCTTGATCTGACTATCATTTTTTAACTCATCTGAAAAGCCATACCTTTAAACATATACTAAATACTTGTCGAATTAGACTAGTCATTACATTAGATCAAACCATTACTCTATTTTTCTAGCTTTACTTAAGCCTGGCCGACAAGTTTGTTTGATTACTCACATACAATAAAATCTGTTGTGTAATACTATTTAGGACCAGGGTGTTCTTCAGTTGGAGATGCCTTTGGAAGTGTTGGTCCTTTCATTGTTACGAAAGATGCTCGTGGTCTCCAAACAAATTCCTTTTCTTGGAACAAAGGTTGTCTAATTTCCTATGCTTATTTTTTTATTGAATTTTTTTTTTGTGTGTAAGTATATCATGTTTCATAGTATTTCTTTCATATCCATATAAATTTATAATAAAATATTAAATGTGTTATAACCATAAAATATTACAGAACGTCTAGTTTTCATCATGTTTAAATGAATTGCATTGCCTTTCTTATATATATATGTATATTTTTCTATTTCCATATCTATATAAAGTTCTGTCTAATATATGTTTCAGTGTCAAATCTATTGTTCATCGACTCCCCTATTGGATCTGGATGGTCATATTCAAACTCAAGTAGTGATTATAATAACGGAGATGATAGCACTAGTAAGATCATAATGTATATTCTTCGTTATTAAATAAAATAGTTTGGGTATTATATATATATATATATATATTGATATTTTTCAATTATTTGTTTCTTACAGATAAAATATTAGTTACATTCATGCAAAATGGTATGAAAAGTATCCAGTCTTCAAGTCCAAAGATCTATATATGGCTGGATCAAGTTTTGCAGGTGAACAATTTCTTTTGTTTTCTTCTTCTCATTTGGTAGCACATCAACATATTTTAATACACCAAAATATGCTTAATGACTAGAGAAACAAAATATAATGTGATCTCTAGCATATAGTTTTTTCTCTAATATATATATATATATATATATATATATATACATATATATATATTGTACTTTATTATTTACATATCAAGCATGCATCATTATTTTTTAGATTCAAACTCAAATAATTAATCAAATTTCTTATTAAAGTAACAATTGTTTTTTTAAATAATTCAAAAAATATAAATGAATTCATAAATTATTTTTTTAACATACTTCTTGAATTGAATACGTCGAATTAATTATTGAATAAACACATAACAATCAAATTATCTCGACTTAATACCAGTTATGAATAAGTCTTCATGCAACAATACAAACAATATAACATGTTCATTACTTCAACTAAATTTGTGGATTTTTATTTTTAGGACACTTCGTACCAAATCTTGCTAATGCTTTGCTCGACGACAACAAGCAATCCAAGCAATCCAAATTTAATCTCAAAGGATTGGTTGTAAGTAAAACAGTATCTAATCAATCAAATTTATTTCCACTTTAATATAAATTTGCATAGAAGGATTAGTGAGAAATGTTCATGGTTGAGTAACTTGCCTAATTCGAGAAGGCTTGGATTTATTAGATTGGATTAGGATACCGACTTCTACGTTTAGGATCAAATCGTTATGACTTTGATTATTGTTCATTACTGACATCATAGACAATAAATTTTTATTTAATTTTAGTATCGGCACTAACATAAAAAGTTTTAAATAATCCTGAAATACTTTCAGGAACTTTATTGGGCCCATATAGAACAAAAATAACATATGTTGCAACTCAACTCTCCAGTAAACATGCTTAGGTTCAATTCATAGTTAATTTAAAGATTTTGTTGTGAACTTTATTTTTTTTTAATTGTAACTATTTTGAACAGTTGGGAAACCCAATGCTTCGTAAAAAGCTAGACGAGATTGCAAAAATTGATTTCTTTTTCTCTCGGGAGATGATAAACAGCTCGTTGTATAACGAAATCAAGAAAGAATGCAATGGCATTGATGAAAATAATTACTTCTCTAGCATCAAAACCACTTGGAGCGCAAAATGCAAAAACCTTGTGTTCGAGGCCGATTTGGCTGCTTTCAAGACCGATGCTCATAATTACTCCCCGCAGAAGCTATTTGATGTCTTTCGCCCCCCTTGCACTGAAAATGAGCTAAATTTGAACTTAACAAAACAGGTTTTCATTTATTTCTTTACATTCCTCTTACTTTACTTCGATTTGAAACTATAACTAACATAAGTTCCTATAGAATCGAATTAACTAATCAATTGAGTAAAATTAATTTTGTGGTATGTTTCTTTTATTGGTTATATCAAAAGCGTAAAACTTTATATTTTGGTCCAGGTTCCTATAGTTAGCACAGAAGTAGACATGTGCCTTCCATTAAGGGTGCAATTTTACTTTAATATCCCAGAAGTTCAAAAGGCTTTCCACGGGAACCGAACCAACTTGTCGTATAGATGGCAGGGTTGCTTCACGTAAGTTTTCCCCTAAATTTTGAAACAAAATTAACTTTTTTTCCCCGATATGTTCATATAATTACTTTTAGAAATTATTTTAAATTCGAAATTTAAGACTCGCGGTAAATTTTTCTATCTCCATATTGTCACTTCTTTCTTAAGAAAAATAAATAAATTACTTGTTTTATTGAGGTGAACATTGTGTAAAATTTGTTAACCTTAAAATTTCCATTATATGCGGCTCTTATTTATTTAGAGCTAATTTTAAATACAACGAAGCTGATAAGGACCTTGACATGCTTCCTGCGCTTAAAAACCTTCTTCAACAATCTGTTCCCATTACAATATTCAGGTTGGTATTGTATTTGTATGCCATGCTTTTCTTTCCAATACTTTCTTGAATTAAGTTAACTAAGTATGAAAAATCAAAGTGAACGATTTTGAAAAGAAATTCTCATGCCATTTGACTGGTTTTTTTATTTTATTTTATTAATATGATTACCATGTTATAGTGGAGATCAAGATGGTATAATACCGACAGAGGGAACCTTACAACATTTGGAAAAGTTGGCTGAGGAGTTAAACATCAAGTTAACAAAAGAGGAAACATGGAGTTTTAGAACCAAGGTTTTATGTTTACTCATTTAATTATATATATAGATATATATATATATATATATATATATATATATAGCTTCCTTTTTTATATTATGATTAGATATATTTAAGTATCAAACTATCCCTCTGATATGATTACCCAGTTTGGGTTTAAACTTGAATAAGAGATTTTAAGTGTTGACTCGATTGGCTTTATTAGCACTTTCAAGGCAAGCTCATGCTACCTACCTAGTTCAATAGGCTTGACCAATACATGCTAGGCCGTGGACAATATTTTTCAAAAAATTTAGACAACTTGTCTTGAATTTTTATTTAAATGTGAAAATTTTAATTTATACATATTTTATATTTTCTAAATATTTAGTTGAGCCAATAGGTAGGCTTGGGATAAGATTTGGTAGTTTAAAAGTAATCATTTATTAGAAGAAAATAAATTTGCAGCATTTCATATATATTGAACATTGAAATGAGTTTTTTCTTATTGAATAAACCAACTCAAAATAACACTATTTATATCTATAAATTTTCTTTCTTAATTTAATAAAATTAATGATAAATATTTAACAGGAAGGAGGGTTGAAGTATGAGTTTGGAGACTTACTAAAATTCTTAACGGTGAAAGGAGGTAATCATCATGTTACCTCGTCTCGACCATCTCAAGCTTTTTCTATTTTCTCAACTTTCGCAATTAATTGGATGCACTGAAGATTGGTGATGAAACTTATGAAGCACACGGTCATGACTCATGTTGAATCCATCATTCACCATAATAAGACTTGTCGTTGTAACCATTTATTGTGATATGTATTATTTTATGATACATGAACATCATGAATTTTTATATTATGAAATAATATAATTAGTTAAATCATCTGATATAAAAAAATATTATTTTAACAAAATCATTCAACAATTTTTTTTCAAATTTTATACTTGAAATCAAAAAATAAAGAGATCTCTAAATAGCAAAACCCAATATGCGTAAGTATTTTTATTAATCCTTTTGAAACAAGATTTTTTGCCTGAGCAAATAAATTGATTAATGCTTGAACATTTCCAAACACCTCTTACAGTTTTGTTATATGCATTTTGTATAATCACTACAGTGTTTCCGTTAATCATCATAATAACACAGAGATACTTACAGGTTCGGCGTCGTAGGCTCGGTCATGTACTAGAAAATCAGTTTTAGAGTAACTTAGATATCGTATTTTCATTTAACTACCTTTTATCACACATTATGGGCCGAAAGCAAAGCCCGAGTGTTGACTAACCTGGCTCTGATACCACTAAATGTAACAACCTAAACCCGACCAAAGCATCTAGACCAAGTCCGAAGAGTTACATTAACGTTGTCATGAAAATCAACTTTCATAAGTATAGATAAACCCAATATCAAGTTATAAAAACCATTAAATCAAACAGATGGTTCAACAATCTTAGAAAAGTCGTAGCACTAATAAATACCTGAACTACATGACAATTAAATAATACGATAATAATGTAGATTGACCGAGCTTCCCCTACACAGACCCGATCAAGTCTGTGAGTTACCTGAAATTTAGTTAACCACACGGTGACTAGAGAATTTAGTGTGTAATCAATATAGATTCAATTAGAAACACAATTTAATTAAAGGTTCTCAAATCTCAAGTTCCAATCAGAGTCAGATAATATTCGGTGCAGGATTAACATAATAGCTATATAACAGAACAGTTCCAATTCTGATACAGAACATATCAGAAGCATATGCAGTTATTCCTACCCCCATCTGCTACACACCATCTCTGACCATCCCGACACACCGTTAAGGGCATTTAATACCCATCCAACCCTACACACAATATAGTGTCAATTTGACACATTTACTGAAATGCAGTCTAGCTGCCAGATCACATTGCTCTTAGGATTTAAGGACTTGGACCCTGTCAGGATGATTCTTGCAGCTCGGATATATTTTTGATGTTTTGTGTAACGCCCTAATTTTTGGGAATTCTGTGAATGTTGGAAAAATTTCATGCTTTGATTTCGTCATTTGTGAGTGAAATTATGAAATAGGACCTATGTGAAAATGTTTGAAAATGCTATAGGCTAATTTGTAGTGGCCAAATAAATAGTAGTGCAAAATAGGAGGATTTGTATGTCAAACCTCCCATTTTATAAGAAGTGGCCGGCCATCATGTTGTTGTAGACAAAAGGTGCACTTGATATCCATAATTTATGGTACAAATTGATACAAATTGATAATGGGTTAGGTAAATGTTTCATGATAATGGGTTAGGTAAATGTTCTATGATGGGAATTTCATGTCTTTTGTATTAAAGAATTAAATGGATGAAATATGAAATTTTATTAAAAAAAATGGGGTGAAAAGAACAAAGTTTTGTCCATCTTTGTTCATCATAGCCTAAAGTTAGAGAAGAGAAAGGAGAGGAGAAATCTCTTGAATGTTCGGTCACTTAGGGTAGAAAATTGAAGGTAAGTTCATGGTAGTTTGCTTTTATTTTGAGGTTCATGAGTTCTTCTTGATTCTACCTTAACTCTTGAAGCATATTTTGGTTTTTAGTTGTGTTGTGAGCATTTATTCATGAATTAAAATGAAGGAAATGGTTGTTATTTCATGTTCTTTTGATGAAAAATGGAAGATAGGTGAAGTTGAGCCAAACAAATGAGCATGCATGTGCCTTAGATGCTAAAGGGAAAAATAGGCTAACATGTTGTGCTTTAAAATGATGAAATGGATATTATACTAAAATAAAATCATAGATATGTGATGATTGATTGGTGATATACATGTTTAAATAACATGCATGCAAGGTATGTGTGAAAGAGTGATATGGTAATAAATCTGCTTGGGACAGCAGCAGTAACGTGACTTTGGAAAATCACCATAAATTGTGGGAGATGAATTAGAAGCTGAATAAATTATGTAATTAAAGCTTAATGAGTCTAGTTTCAAATGAAATAAACGAGAACATATTTTGAATTCTGTACAATGAGAAATTTGATTCGTAATGAAGAGTGGTTAGATTAGTCAAACAGTGAAACATGGGAAACTTTAAGAAAAATCTGGTATTGATTGGCCAAACAAAAAATTCTGAAAATTTTATGGATAGAAGATATATGAGTCTATTTTCAGGGATAATTAACAGCACTTGATTTGGAGTTTCGTAGCTCCAGTTATAAATGATTTAGTGACTGTTGCTCAGGAAGACAGCTTGCAGTGAAATTATGATTATGTGGTAAACATTGAAAAAAAATTGTTAATGAGTTGCTTATTGATTTCTTATAAGCTTACTATGATCTGTAGGTGTGGTTAGCCGAATATTGTAAGGGGTTGATACGTAGTTCGTATTTGAATAGTTAGATTAACGTGTTAGTAATCCAATTGTAGGCAGTTCGTGTGTGGATCTCGTCAGTATATCGTCGCAAACAGGTGTGTAACTAACACCCTCTTATAGACTAGATCGGCACAAGTCGAAAAGCCGAAATGCCAAAAAGTCGGTATTTTGAGATCTTGTGAGTGTGTGAATGCTCATGAGATTAATAGTTTGATGTATATGGTAAATTAAAGTGATAAGACTGCAAAGTGCGCGATTTTGTGCATTTCGATATTTTTGGGCTTAATGGGCCAAAAACGGGATAATGGGCCAACGGGCCCAAATTGGTAAGAAAACGCAGTAAGTGTTTCTGATCGTACGTAAATGGCTATGTTATGTATGAAAACCTTAAGAATAGTTAAATTACTTGAATACCCCTATGTATGCAAATTTACCATTATACCCCTAGGGTTACTTTTGACTGAAAAGCATGACGATCTGATTCTGTATGATGTATGCCATGATTATATATCTGTTGCATAGGGACTTGGGTTATACTATGGAGGAAGCGTCCTGGTGGCTATGCCACAATTATCTGATCTGGTGGCTCTGCCACATATATCTGTCCTGGTGGCTATGCCACAATTATCTGATCTGGTGGCTCTGCCACATATATCTGTTCTGGTGGCTCTGCCACAATATCTGTATCTGGTGACTTCGTCACAATATCTGGCAGCCTCGCTGCGATTTCTGTGGTGTGTAGCGGTTGGGTGGGTCGAGTAGTCTCCTCACATGGTGTAAGGCTGGTACAGGAGTGTTATGGATGAATCTGGGTTGGGTTTCTGCATAAACATGTAATATCTATTACGCTACATTATGGGCCTATGGGGTTTATTCAGATTACATTGCAGGCTAAGGCCAACTTATTCTATTTACGTGGTTTGAGTGATATAGGCTATGGTTGGGTTAATTTACACTTGAGTTTCCCCAAACTCACCCCTTTTATTTTCATCCACGCAGGTAATCCCCAACCATAGTGGGCTTGGAGCTGTGAGGGAATTCGGAGTGGCCACCCGTTTCGAAAGTTTGATTTTCTTCTGGTGAACTAGACATCCTTTTATTTACGTTTGAAGTTTTGGGATTTTTTTTTAAATGTAATAAGGCCGCTTAATTATTTTTGATGGTTTTAATATGTATTACTAAGATAGGTATTACTTATTTTAACTGTTGAAATTGGATAGCTTTAGGGCGCGTTTTCAAAAACAATAATTGATTTCAAAATAACACGACAACAAGCAAAGCTTTACATGAAAGTATTTTCCAAAATTAATCACTTTTCCTAAAATGACTTAATCAAATTGGTTTCTAGAAATATCCATGACGTTAAGGTGTGGCAATGGCGGTATGCATGTCTAGGATTAGATCCGAAGGAGCTTGGTACTTAGCGATCCGATGGACTCACCACCTCTTTTCCGGTTTCCTACTTGGTGCCTGACTTCCATTCACTTTAACCTATAATGAAATTATCTTTTAAAGCACTAAGTAAGTTTTTCGGATCAACAATATAAAATGTTTTGAACGCTTCGATGTGGCATGTCGGATCCAGTCATAACGTCTGGGCGAGTTTGGGGTGTTATATTTAGTGGTAGCGAGCTTAGGTTGCAACAACTCGGTGTGGAATGGGTTTACAAAAAAACAAAGATTTTCAAAAACAAAAAATTTTATAAAGATTGCGAAAATGCAATTTTCAAAATTTAGATCTTTAGAAGGTGGCATTCGAATCTCGGGCCCAAGCACGTAAGTATTACTCGAACTCTTCGAATATTTTTCGACTTATCATGCATCTTGAAATCCTGCTAGGATACTCTAGATAGGATGATCTGAAACCATAGGAAAATCGATAAGAGATCAAATCGTAGCTAGACTTGATTCTGCGAAAACAAACTCAATTCTCGTCGATTCATAAAACATCCGTAATAAACACTGGAATATTGAATTAATGCATAAAATTCATAATCGATAATACGATATGAGTACAAGAGCCGCTCGTGGAAGAGGCCGTGGGCGGGCCGAGAAGTGCTCGGCGAGATCTTCGTCTTCGGGACATATGCCGACGGTGGATGCACCAAAACCACCGCAAAAGCAGTAGAGTCTCATGACCGCGGTGTCGAGGATAATGCCCTGTCGTAGGCAATGCTTCGTGTTCTAGAAAGGGTTGCCGGTATAAGTTCGGGTAACAGAATTCGAGGATCAATTTCTGAACGACTCCGGGCCAACGGAGCGAAGATCTTTCGGGGTGTGCCTAGTATCGCCTTGAATGTGGCAGAATATTGGTTGGAGGCCATAGAACGAATTATGGATGACTTGGATTGCTCTGTGGAGCAGAAGCTGAAGGGAGTCGTATCGTTGCTACGGGACGAGGCTTACCAATGGTGGCTCACTGTGAGAGAAGGAACCCCAGCTGATAGGGTAACTTGGGAACTGTTTAAGACGGTCTTTAAAGGGAAATATGTTGGAGCGAGTTATGTGGACGCCCGCAGGAAGGAATTCCTGAATCTGGTGCAAGAAGGTAAAATAGTTGCCGAGTACGAGGTCGAGTTTCTGAGGTTGAGCCGGTATGCCGTGGGCTTAGTTGCTAAGGAGTATGAGCGAAGTGTGCACTTCGAGGATGGTCTTAGAGATGACCTCGGGGTGTTGATTGCTCATGAGAGGGAGCGAGACTTGCGGTTTTGGTGAAGAAGGCAAGGATCGCTGAGGAGGTTAAGCGTGCTGAAAAGAAAAATCGGGAGAAGGATCGAAACCATTTTTAGAAGGATTCAGGACCCTCGGGTGGTACAAATAGGATTATTAAGAAAGCAAGAGTGGAGGAACTAGTTCGAGCAGTGCCGATGAATGTGGTCAGACCATCAATCTGTGGAGACGTGTGGTAAGGTACATTTGGGCGAGTGTAGGAAACGCTCGGTGCTTGTTTTCGATGTGGATCTATGGAGCATAGAGTGCGGACGCCTCGGAAAGTTGATCGGGTTCAAGTTCTTTGAGCAGAGGATTTCTCAACCCGTAAGGGTAGACCCCAACCACCGAGAGGGCGTGGATAAGGTAGGGGTGGAAATGGAAACGGCCAAGGTCGGGGCACTGGCGGGGGTGTCAAAATCTTTGAAGCTCGACGACCGACTTTGGTTATCTGACTTGTCGTCGAGAGGAGGCGACACACTGACGTCATAAGCTGGTGCGTTCTTGGTTTCGGCATGTCATATCTTGCTTTAGTGGATATTGGATCTACTCATTCCTATGTTGCATGTGCCATATCTGGGTTGTTGGGTGTACACTCGAGAAGATGGTGAGTGGGGTATCGTGTTAAGTCCTTTAGGTCATTCGGTTAGGGTAGACAAACTATATAGGATGTACCCTTAGAAACTCAAGGCAAGGTTTTCCCGGAGATCGATGGAGTTACCGTTCGGAGAGTTTGATCTCATTTGGGAATGGACTGGCTTGTTAAGCATAAAGCGACCACTGGATTGTCTTGCTAAGCGAATGGTGTTCGGGACCACAAAGGATGAGGAGGTTATGGTGATAGGTGGCGAAAAGATTATTTGTCCAATGTGGTGTCGGCATTAAGAGCCGAAGTGGATTCGGAAAGGTTGTGAGGCCTATTTGGCATTTGTAAGTCGATCGGAAGAGGAGGGACCGACGGTGGATAAGGTTAGGACCGTAAAGAAGTTTCAAGATGTTTTTAGGAGGAGCTTCCAAGATTGCCTCCGAACCGAGAAGTGGAGTTTGGAATCGACTTATTGCCTGGAACGGCACCAGTGTCTATCACACCGTATAGAATGGCACCGAATGAGTTGGTGGAGCTAAAGGCACAAATTCAAGAGTTGTTGGATAGGGGCTTCATTAGGCCAAGCATGTCTCCATGGGGAGCACCGGTGCTATTCGTGAAGAAGAAGGATGGTACAATGCGGATGTGCATTAATTATCACCAGTTGAACAAACTGACAATTAAGAATAAGTATCTACTACCAAGGATTGACGATCTGTTTGACCAGCTTAGAGGAGTTTCTATATTTTCTAATATCGACCTCCGATCTGGATATCATCAGTTAAGGGTCAAGGAGGCGGATATCCATAAGACGGCATTCAGGACTCGGTATGGTCATTACGAGTTTTTGGTTATGCCATTTGGACCATGACGACGCTCTGCGGTATTTATGGATCGATGAATCGGTGTTCTAACCATTCTTGGATCGATTCGTGGCCGTCTTCATTGATGATATCTGGTATATTCTGGCTGAAGCGAAACATGATGAGCATCTCCGTATAGTGCTGCGAGTGTTAAGGGAGAAGGAACTCTTTGCGAAGTTCAGCAAGTGTGAATTTTGGTTGAGGGAGGTAACCTTCTTAGGACATGTGGTCTCTGCCGAAGGGATTAAGGTGGACCTTCGAAAGATTGAAGCAATTTTGGAGTGAAAGCCACCTAGGACGGTGTCGAAAATTTGAAGTTTCCTAGGGTTGGCAGGATACTACAGAAGGTTTGTGGAAGGTTTTTCTGTGATGGAAGCACCTTTGACAAAACTCATAAGGAAAGGATTACCGTTTGTATGGACTAAGAAGTAGCATGAAGCTTTTGAGAAGTTGAAGAAAGTTACATTGAAGCACCTATGTTGATTCACCAAAATGCAGGAAGGATTTTCTTGTGCAAGTGGCGCATCACGCGTGGGTTTGGGCTGCGTGTTAATGCGGGAGGGTAAGGTGGTTGCATATGCATCACGACAACTTAAACCTCACGAAGGAACTATCCTACTCATGATTTGGAGTTGGCGGCGGTGATATTTGCACTTAAGATTTGGAGACATTACTTGTGCGGGAGAGGTGTATTATATACACGACCACAAGAGTCTTAAGTATTTGTTGACTCAGAAGGAGCTAAACCTTTGGCAAAGGAGATGGATTGAGTTGCTTAAGGATTATGACTGTTCGATCGAGTATCACCCAGGCAAGGCTAATGTGGTAGCCGATGCTTTAAGTCGTAGAACCGTATCTGATCTGAGAGCAATGTTTGCTCGTTTGAGTCTGTATGATGATGGCAGTTTGTTGGCTGAATTGCAAGTAAGGCCAACCTGGGTGGACCAGATTAAGGAAAAGTAGTTGGAAGATGAGTCTTTGGTTGCTCGTTTTCAACAAGTTAAGGAAGGGGAAACTTCTGAGTTCGGTTTAAATGGTGATGGAGTTCTGTGTTTCCGAGGAAGAATTTGTGTTCCGAGGGACTCTGATTTAAGGCAGACAATATTGAAAGAAGCTCATGAGGGACTATGTGCCATGCATCCTAGAGGAATAAGTTGTATCACGGCTTGCGAGAATTGTCTTGGTGGCTGGACTTGGCGAAATGTGAGTTTGTAAGAAAATGTTTGACATGCCAACAAGTGAAAGTGAGCATCAATTACCTTCTAGTATTACAGTAGGTGAAGATACCACTTTGGAAGTGGGAGAGGGTAACCATAGACTTTGTGAGTGGGTTGCCTTTGACACCATCAAAGAAGGACTTAGTGTGGGTGATTGTGGATAGGTTGACCAAATCAGCCCATTTCATACCTGTCGTCTTGACTTTTTGCTTCAAAAGTTAGCAAAGTTGTATGTGGCGAGATTGTGCGACTTCATGGAGTCCCAGTTTCAATTATTTCGATCGGGATCCCGATTTACATCTCGATTTTGGAAAAAGTTGCATGAGGCGTTGGGGCCGCGATTGAATTTTAATCGGCTTTCCATCCCGGTGATGGTCAATCGGAAAGGGTTATTCGATTCGGAGGACATGTTGAGGGATGTGTGATTGATTTTCGAGGTAGTTGGGAGGATTACTTGTTTGTTGGCGAATTTGCATACAATAACGGTTACCGAGCAAGTATTTGAATGGCACCGTATGAAACCTTGTATGGACGAAGGTGTCGTACACCTAGTTGTTGGACTGAACTAGGAGAGCAACAAATTCTTGGACGAGTTGGTAGGCGTCATCGAGGATAAGGTCGAATAATTAGGGACCGGTTAAAGAAGCATCGATAGGCAAAAGTCGTATCTGATTTGAAGCGTAAGGAGATTGAGTACTCGATGGGTGATATGGTCTTCTTAAAGGTTTCTCCTTGGAAGAAGATACTAAGGTTGATAAGAAGGGCAAGTTGAGTCCGCGGTTTATTGGGCCTTATCGGGTTTTGAAGCGAGTAGGCCCGATGGCTTATCGGTTGGAATTGCCTCGAGTTAGACAGATTCACGATGTTTTCACGTCTCCATGTTAAGGCGTTATCGTTCGACCTGCTCATGTCCTACCGATTCGTAAATTGAAGTTCGATGATTTGACCTTTGAGGAGGAGCTGTGCAAATATTGGCTTGAGATGTTAAGGTTCTCGGATGGAAATATGTCCGTTAGTGAAAGTACTTTGGCGTAATCATGGAAGGAAGAAGCTACTTGGGAATCGAGCGAGACTATCGTCAACAATACCCTTAACTATTTGGATCGGGTAAATTTCGAGGCGAAATTTCTTTAAGGGGTAGAGTTGTAACGCCCTAATTTTCGAGAATTCATGAATGTTGGCAAAATTTCATGCTTTGATTTTGTCATTTGTGAGTGAAATTATGAAATAGGACCTATGTGAAAATGTTTGAAAATGCTATAGGCTAATTTGTAGTGGCCAAATAAATAGTAGTGCAAAATAGGAGGATTTGTATGTCAAACCTCCCATTTTACAAGAAGTGGCCGGCCGTCATGTTGTTGTAGACAAAATGTGCACTTGATATCCATAATTTATGGTACAAATTGATACAAATTGATAATGGGTTAGGTAAATGTTTCATGATAATGGGTTAGGTAAATGTTCCATGATGGGAATTTCATGTCTTTTGTATTAAAAAATTAATAGATGAAATATGAAATTTTATTAAAAAAAATGGAGTGAAAAGAATAAAGTTTTGTCCATCTTTATTCATCATAGCCTAAAGTTAGAGAAGAGAAAGGAAAGGAGAAAGCTCTTGAATGTTCGGTCACTTGGGGAAGAAAATTGAAGGTAAGTTCATGGTAGTTTGCTTTTATTTTGAGGTTCATGAGTTCTTCTTGATTCTACCTTAACTCTTGAAGCATATTTTGGTTTTTAGTTGTGTTGTGAGCATTTAGTCATGAATTAAAATGAAGGAAATGGTTGTTGTTTCATGTTCTTTTGATGAAAAATGGAAGATAGGTGAAGTTGAGCCAAACAAATGAGCATGCATGTGCCTTAGATGCTAAAGGGAAAAATCGGCTAATATGTTGTGCTTTAAAATGATGAAATGGAGATTATACTTAAATAAAATCATAGATATGTGATGATTGATTGGTGATATACATGTTTAAATAACATGCATGCAAGGTATGTGTGAAAGAGTGATTTGATAATAAATCTGCTTGGGACAGCAGCAGTAACGTGACTTTGGAAAATCACCATAAATTGTGGAAGATGAATTAGAAGCTGAATAAATTATGTAATTAAAGCTTAATGAGTCTAGTTTCAAATGAAATAAACGAGAACATATTTTGAATTCTGTACAATGAGAAATTTGATTCGTAATGAAGAGTGGTCAGATTAGTCAAACAGTGAAACATGGGAAACTTTAAGAAAACTCTGGTATTTATTGGCCAAACCAAAATTTTGAAAATTTTATGGATGGAAGATATATGAGTCTATTTTCAGGGAAAATTAACGGCACTTGATTTGGAGTTTCGTAGCTCCAGTTATAA